>NC_136632.1:4144539-4559429 GCF_933228915.1 Telmatherina bonti | reverse complement strand
TATATATATATATATGTATATATATATATATATGTATATATATGTATATATATATATATATGTATATATATATATATATATATATGTATATATATATATATGTATATATATATATATGTATATATATATATATATATGTATATATATATATGTATATATGTATATGTATATATGTATATATATATATGTATATATATATGTATATATGTATATATATATATATATATATATATATATATATATATATATATATATATATGTAGGGCAATCCACCCTATTCCGGCTGAGGACCATGGTCTCAGATTTGGAGGTGCTGATTCTCATCCCAGCCACTTCACACTCGGCCGCGAATCGCTCAAGCGAGAGCTGGAGATCACGACCAGATGAAGCCAACAGGACCACGTCATCCGCAAAAAGCAGGGACCCAATCCTGAGGCCACCAAGTCGGATCCCCTCAACACCTCGGCTGCGCCTAGAAATTCTGTCCATATAAGTTATGAACAGAATCGGTGATAAAGGGCAGCCTTGGCGGAGTTCAACCCTCACCGGAAACGAATCCGACTTACTACCGGCAATGCGGACCAAGCTCTGACACCTGTCGTACAGGGACCGGACAGCTCGTACAAGGGGGTCCGGTACCCCATACTCCCGGAGTACCCCCCACAGGAGCCCCCGGGGGACACGGTCGAATGCCTTCTCCAGGTCCACAAAGCACATGTAGACTGGTTGGGCAAACTCCCATGCCCCCTCCAGGACCCCAGGGAGGGTATAGAGCTGGTCCACTGTTCCGCGACCAGGACGAAAACCACACTGCTCCTCCTCAATCCGGGATTCGACTATCCGGTGGACCCTCCTCTCCAGGACCCCCGAATAGACCTTACCAGGGAGGCTGAGGAGTGTGATTCCCCTGTAATTGGAACACACCCTCCGGTCCCCCTTCTTAAAAAGGGGGACCACCACCCCAGTCTGCCAATCCAGCGGTACTGCCCCCGATGTCCACGCGATGCTGCAGAGGCGTGTCAGCCAGGACAGCCCCATAGCATCCAGAGTCTTAAGGAACTCCGGGCGGATCTCATCCACCCCCGGGGCCTTGCCGCCAAGGAGCTTTTTGACCACCTCAGCGACTTCAGCCCCAGAGATAGGAGAGTCCACCCCTGAGTCCACCAGCTCTGCTCCCTCATGGGAAGACGTGTTGGTAGGATTGAGGAGGTCTTCGAAGTATTCCCTCCACCGACCCACAATGTCCCGAGTTGAGGTCAGCAGCTCCCCACCTCCACTGTACACAGTATTGATGGAGCACTGCTTCCCCCTCCTGAGCCGCCGGATGGTGGACCAGAATCTCCTCGAAGCCATCCGGAAGTCTTTCTCCATGGCCTCGCCGAACTCCTCCCATGCCCGAATTTTTGCCTCGGCAACAGCCGAAGCCGCATGCCGCTTAGCCCGCCGGTACCCATCAGCTGCCTCCAGAGTCCCACAGGCCAAGAAGGCCCGATAGGACTCCTTCTTCAGCTTGACGGCATCCCTCACTGCTGGTGTCCACCAACGAGTCCTGGGATTACCGCCACGACAGGCACCAACGACCTTACAGCCACAGCTCCGGCCGGCCGCCTCAGCAATAGAGGCACGGAACACAGCCCATTCGGACTCAATGTCCCCCGCCTCACTCGGGACATGTTCGAAGCTCTGCTGAAGGTGGGAGTTGAAGCTCGCTCTGACAGGGGACTCAGCCAGACGTTCCCAGCAGACCCTCACAACACGTTTGGGCCTGCCAGCTCTGACCGGCTTCCTCCCCCACCATCTGAGCCAACTCACCACCAGGTGGTGATCAGTTGAAGCTCCGCCCCCCTCTTCACCCGAGTGTCCAAGGCATGTGGCCGCAGGTCCGACGATACAACTACAAAGTCGATCATTGAACTGCGGCCCAGGGAATCCTGATGCCAGGTGTACATATGGACACTCTTATGCTGGAACATGGTGTTCGTTATAGACAATCCATGACGAGCACAGAAGTCCAACAACAAAACACCATTTGGGTTCAGAGGGGGGGGACCATGCCTCCCAATCACTCCCCTCCAGGTCTCACTGTCATTGCCCACGTGAGCATTGAAGTCCCCCAGCAGAACAATGGAGTCCCCAGAAGGAGCACCCTCCAGCACTCCCTCCAAGGACCCCAGAAAGGGTGGGTACTCTGAACTGCTGTTCGGTGCATAAGCACAGACAACAGTCAGGACCCGTCCCCCCACCCGGAGGCGGAGGGAAACTACCCTTTCATCCACCGGGGTAAACCCCAACGTGCAGGCACCAAGCTGGGGGCTGATGAGAATGCCCACACCTGCTCGGCGCCTCTCACCATGAGCAACTCCAGAGTGGAAGAAGGTCCAGCCCCTCTCGAGGGTACTGGTTCCAGAGCCCAAGCCATGCGTCGAGGTGAGTCCAACTATATCTAGTCGGAACCGCTCAACCTCGCGCACAAGCTCAGGCTCCTTCCCCACCAGAGAGGTGACGTTCCACGTCCCTAGAGCCAGCTTCTGCAGCCGGGGATCGGACCGCCAGGGTCCCCGCCCCTTGCTGCCGCCCAGCTCACATTGCACCCGACCCCTACGGCTCCTCCCGCAGATGGTGAGCCCACGGGAGGTGGGGCCCATGTAACCCTTTCGGGCTGAGCCCGACCGGGCCCCATGGGCGAAGGCCCGGCCACCAGACGCTCGCTCTCGTACCCCGCCTCCAGGCCTGGCTCCAGAGGGGGGTCCCGGTAACCCGCGTCCGGGCAAGGGAACATTCATGCCCAGGTTAGTCGTCATCATAGGGGTCTATGAGCCGTGCTTGGTCTGGTCCCTCCCCTAGACACCTGTTTGCCATATATATATATATATATATATATATATATATATATATTGTAACATGTGTTACAATATATTTTATGTGTGTGTGTGTATATACAATTTCATTAGGAAATATGTAGTTGTCGTAACTTATGTTCAGCCGCATAACAGCACAAGGAAAATGGTCAGCCATGTCCTGTCTTTGAGGTTCACTTCCTAATGCTTGGAGAAGTCCTTGACGCAGATAAAGAATAGCTTGCTAATGAGAAGGAAGAAGCCCAAAAAAAAAGCGAAAGAAAAAAAATCTGGTTGGCCCTTGACCTTAGCTTGATGAGAACGAAATGCTCACAAACCTCCCAGACAGATGCCCTTGCTGCTTGGAAATGTTCCAGCTCATTAGGAGCTATTGAGAATAAGTGTTTTCTGATATGAAAGGAAGGGAAGTGGTAAAAAATGAGCCGTTCACCTTGATTGAAAGTTTTAACACTGCACACTTAGTTTTAAAATCCCATGTGTGTTATTAAATCAAACCAAGGAAGTAAGGAAAGACTGAACAAATCAGCTTTAAGCCAAAGAGCTGTTGGACAAACCAATGGAAGTTACATCCCACCCATGTGTTCCTCTTCATCAGTGATTGCACTGGAAGTGTGGTAGAGCATCAAGCTGTGCACATTGTTGCTGCCACTCAGATTCTGTGTGAGAGATTTCTGCTGCCAGTGGTGCGTTTGTCCAACACACAACTCAGTCAGCCACCAATGGGACTTGTCCCAATCACTGGAGATGACCCATAGACGTTGCTGTAAGCAGTCTTCATTCCAACCCCTCCATGGGGGGAGGGAATGACTGGAAATGTGGTGTGTGGGTTGCTCAGAATAACTGGGATATTTATGGGTCATTTTTCTTCATCTAACGTAAAAAAAAAAAAATCCAAAGAATAATTTTTTTTTTGTTGTTGTTTTACAAAGGAGGGCCCTTAAAGCAGAACTTTCTGTATGGCTAGGCTGTCTTAGAAGCTGAAACAGCAGTGAAAACAACCTGTCCAACCTGCACCACATGTCTTATGATTCAAAGCAGTGAGGTTAAGATAAATCTGTCTCGATAACTCAAACTGACCCTAGTAATAGGAAGGTTAGAAGTCCAAACTACCCAGTGCAAGGGGTCATAAACAATCTGGCAGATGTTTGAAAGGACAGAAAGGGGTTGAAGAGTTGATAGTACAGGAGGAAATCGGGGCAAAGGACGAGGGCAGAAATGATGTCCTTGGTAGATAGCTAAGATAAATCATCCCTTTTCCACAGAGTGACTGCATCATAGTTAATCATCGGTAATAACAGGAGACACACTGTTTTAAGGTTTCTGTTCTGAAATAATGAAACTGTAGAGCAAAATCAAGAGAGCTGAGGATAGTGTCTCTTTTAGTTTCACTGAAAACGGCATTGCTGTCTGTTTTTCTGTTTCAATTCAAGGTACATAAAAGGTCACATCTGATGTAACTATATTCATTAGGTAACACAGAATGTTTCTGTCTAGCGCGGTGCTAACTGTGTGGGAACGGAAGATGAACCGGGATGCTGCAGAAGTTGAGGTTTATACTTCCTGTACATAAAGAATTTACTAACTAGGTAAAAAAAATAACATTAACTGTTCGATGTGTCATGTAAAAAGCTTCGTTACGGGGGTTAGGGAATGTGTCCATAGGAGACCAGACCTGGTCCATTCTACTTGTGGGGACCCTTACACAGGGGTCTGGATCTGACAGACCTTACCCTGAAAGGTGTTGCTTGACACATTGGAATCTTGCAATTGGCCTGGAGAATAGTCACTTCTTGTGTGACTCTGCAATCAGAAAAAGGGGGCCTTCACATCCGGATAGACTCGGTCTGATTGGGGCACGGCTCAGTTGTAGCTTATTTTTTGGGTTTGGGGTATTTTATTTTTTAATACAGCAGAAATACACTGCAACAATAGACACAGAATGAACAAGAGACGAGGCAGAGGGCTCTTAATGCCATCGCTATGTATTTACCCACAATGCAATGGTACGATAAAAGCAGGAAGTGACTGTATTTAGTCTGCTTGAAACGGACTGAGACCTGCACTTGTAGGTGGACCAAGTCCATTTCTTTGATCCAAATCAGACTTCGTTTGGCATGTTCACGTTTACCCAAACAAAGTGGACTTTCTGAGCAAACGGACTCGGAACCAGATCAAAATGGCTGATGTGAATGGGTCCTAAAACAGGAACTGGTCCAGGTTTAAATATAGCTGGAGGTTTTGTTGTTTGCATGCCAAGAAGGATGTTCACCTTTTTCTTTGTTTGTTTGTCATGTTCCTCATGTAAGACATCGTGATGACATCACGCTAGTGCATAGCTTACATATCGATGGCTACCAGGCTTATAACCCACCTATACGTGGTACAAACTTTTCATAGGTTCATAGACCAAAGAAATAATCAGAATAAGTCTATACATGGTTGGTTTTCTTATCAGATTGTGAGCAGCCACACCTCTGAGTCTGATAAAGGCCGATTGGACAAGTATGACATTCATGTCTATTCCAACTAGACTTTCAGTCAGATCAAAGGTGCTCTAAGTAAATGCAGCAAACATCTGACCAAAATTAAAATGAGGTCCAGTACAGCCTCTCCCATGTAAAGCTAGCATGTCTTGATCCTCTCATGACAGTCACCAAACAGAAGGTCCAACCTCAAATCAGCTGCTTTCTCACAAGACTCAGTAAGTGGGATGTTAACCATGAAGAATAAACAGCAGACATGGACCAAACATCCATCCATTTCTATCCATTTTGTACCTCCTATCCGGGGTCGGTTGCAGGAGCAGACCTCCCTCTAACCGTGGAGCCCAGACTTCCCTTTCACCAGCCACATTCACCACCTCATCTGGGCGCGTCCTGACATGTTCCCAGGCTAGCAGGTCAACTGAAAGCAGACTTCCCGTGAGGCTATTTCCATTTAATTTATTGAAATTATTAAGCCTGAGATTAAAATCACATCAAATAGAGTCAACAGCACAAGATGTTAGAATTTATTTGATGATTCTGTATGTGGGTCGAATACTCACTGATGTTAAAAAGTTGCCTTTGACCACAGATTCATGAACAGAGCTCGCGACAGTCATTATGTACTTAACTGGAAAAGACAAAGAGCTGTTGGATAACCTGGCCAAAGTGCTCTCCACAGCCGCTGCACACTGGGGACTAAATGGAAAAGTAACATGTGTACATGACAGTATTAGCTGCATGGTGCTACCAGACACCAAACACCTGCTGGGGGTGAGAGGAAGATGTGGCATTGTAGAAAAATGGTAGAATAATTCTCAGTGATTTAGAATAGTATTTCTGCTTTATGTGCTCATCCCTAGCAGAAAGTAGTCCCTTGGGAAGCAGGAAGCATATGTGCAGTTGAGCGTATGGATCAGGTGACTTTGGAAATTGCTGCTTAAGTTGGGAGCAGCTTCATCTGAAAGGAAAGGCGGACCAGAAGAGAAGTGCTTAGCATGTCCTATACACATCTGCCTATGTTGATCATAATCTGAAGTAGTCGATTAATGGTTGACTAGTGTAACTCTAAAGATTTCTCACTCTAACTGCAACTCGATTTCTCCTCTCAAAGGCCACAAGGTCTCGATAAGGACTAAACTGGCTTCTTAATAAGCATTTCACACAGAAACAGGCAAAGAATTAATTTGAGACTTTCTAACATATTTGCACTGTAAAGCTGAAATGCTGTAAAACACACTGAAAATTAGAAATGTGTTTCGCATTTCCTTCCTGTAGCCTGGTGGTTCGCAGTGCTCAGAGCTCCTCTCCTGCAGGTGTGCATGCAGCAAGAATTCCTCTGTCATCTACATGACTGAGATGCTCATCAGTCACTGAATTTAATGTCAGCATGAATGCCGTGTTGTGGAGGTGAATTTGTTTACATGGTTGCACTGTGTCGGCCCGCTGGCCGTTTGATGGCAAACTTCATGTAAGTTGCTCCTAAAAATGACCATAAAGTCATAGAAACATGGCTGTGGATGCTTTGTAATCAACTTTTTCATACAAGTTTAATTAAAGCAATTTTCCCACTTTTCTTGAATGTATCTGGTGTACAATTGTGTAGTTACTGTTGTGAACTGGAGTTTAGAGGATGCATACATGAGAATGTTCTGGATTAACCGACTGGTAAACGCAGCTGTTATAGTTAAAAGCGTAGTTTACATAAAAATATATTTTTCAGCTGTGAACAGCTTTGTGTTACATAACTGTGATGAAAACAACCTGTGATGTTGTTGGAGTTTGTATCATTTTCATTTCTTTAAGCATCTGGATTTTGTGTGTCAGACATGACCCGCCTTGCTAAGCAGTACAGTGATGATGAGGCGATGTGTTGACAGATGTGTGAAAGGCATTTCTTGCCATGTAAAGACTCACTCGCATCCTGATCCCACCACTTCTGGCTCCGACGCCGCGTCCACACACTCCTCCATACTGATGTTGCAGCACTTCCTCCGAGTGGGGACGTCATAGAAATTAAACTTCTTTCTCTTCATCCGTTTTTTACCAGAAACTTCTCAGATTTACAGACTGCTGCTACACACTGTTATTAACAGAAGCCAGTAAATGACGGTACCAGTTTATTTATGTAAACTGCGTCCCGTGTGCAACGTCATTAATGTTCAGCTGAGTGTGGGGTCACTTCAGGAGTGTGGGCTGTTCACACCGCCAGACAGGTCACATTTAAATGTAATATGAAGAGCTAATAATCGGATTTGACCAGAAAATGGGAACTGAGCTCTGAGACCTGCAGTGTGAACGCAGCCTTAGAGTCTCTAGTTAAGACTTTTAAGGAGCTTTTGACACAATCTGGCTGCAATGGGACGGATTTGTGCTTCTGACCAGTGTAAAAGTAACAAGGACTTCATTCTGGCTCAGACTGATCTGGTTCAGGACCACCATGTTCTTCCAGCATGTGTTGGTGGCTGAGGGGATTCTGGAGGGAAAGCTTTTCCATCTCGCTAGCAGCCGTTGAGCTGCTGTCAGTCCTCCACGTCCCGTCCGTTCTCCACTCCCTGATCCCGTCCAGACCTTGGAACCCCACACCTGCAGTTTCTGGTGTGACACTTTGGTAGGTTTGCCTGAATCTTTTCTGTTCAGGTCGGTGTGAGAGTTAATTTTCACATTTCACATCATTTTAGGTTGATTCCAGATGTGTGTACAACCTCTGCTGCATACTAGAGGATGACACAGGAGTGGATTTTCCCTCCTGTCCCATCCCACTCCCACAGAAAAAAATCTTGTCCCATCCCACTCCTGGGCCAAAGCAAATAGAAAGACCTGTCCCGTCTCAGTCCTGATAAGAACACTATCAATCCCATCCCACTCCCACTCAGAATGATTCCTGCTCCCATTTTATTGTAATTTATTCAGTCTTTATGCTGAATTTGATTAAATGATTAAATTCTGTTAATCTAATCATCATTATTCATGACATTGTGTTGTAAATCCATCCTGGTTTCTCTGCAGGTGTTTGAGAACTCTATTCCTCTTCTTATTTCAATTCTGGCATGAAACCAGTGTTGGCTTCTGGGTCGTGTAGTTCTTTTTTTATTTTTTATTTAGGTTATTAAGCAAAAACTATGGGAGCACCTGTTTTTTTTCCTTTTTCTTTTGTCGGATTGTTGGTTGGTTGGTTCCCGCTCCCGTCTGTTCCTGTGAACATTTTATTCTGTACCACCCCTATCATCTGATCGATAGTGAAATTGACTCCCATCCTGTGGAAATCCTGCAGGAATCCTGTGAGCCGTGGGATTCCTGAAAAAATGTCAGCCTCTCGTGAATATTACAACATTGTTCATGCTTCAAAATGTACAATTTACTTAGCTCTGCAGACTAGAGCTGATGTATGTGGCCTGGGTGCTTCAGCCAGTATCAAAATTAACGGTAACCTTTGATTGCGATGAATTAGCGATTATTTTAATTATAATTTTATTTTTAGCCCTCGTAGCTAACTGAAGGATTTTATAATAGAAGAGCACATGTTGTGAAATAAGTTCAAATAAACACCCAAAGTTTACATATATATATGGCCATTAAATTTATATTTCTCCATTAAATTAAATTAAAATATACAAATATTTTAACAATTGACATGAGCAAGACAACATCGAATATTGCTTGTAAATTTTGGTTTTGATAAATTTTTGGTTAATTGCCCAACACTATGATGTATAGAGTTGTCTTCATACCTACAGGTGGAGTGTGTTGTGTGGTATGTGGTGTACAGGGGGTAAAGTATGCATCTTGTGGGCTGAGTAAATAAACTCAAATCCTTAAAAAAGTTATTCTGGAAGAGTGTTTAAAAAACATCAATGTTTAAACAGCATGATGTGTCACGCTGAAACTGCCAGTACTCATGTCTTTAAATGGAATTATTTTAGTTTAGTTCATGACCAATAAATTAGGCTTAATGGGAAGAACCAACTGGGAGGAAACCCTGGGAAAGACACAGAATTCACTGGAGGGATTATTCGTCCCATCTGGTGAGGGAACGCCTCAGGAGCTGAAAAATGTTGCTGGGAAGAGGGATGGACCTGCTGGGAGTGGATCTCAGATAAATAGATGAAAATGGGTGGATGCATCATTTCTTGACTACCAAAAATAGCAGTGAGAGCACGTCAGCTCCCTTTTAAACAGCTCTTTTCACTGTCTGTGGTTTTCAGGAATGGAGGAATTGACTCCTCTCTTCTCCAGGTTGCACCTTAAGGCTGGAGTACACGGTACGTTTTTCTCAGTCGTGTCTCGCAGGTCCACCGCACGGATGAATCACAAGGTTAAAAGTGCACAGTGCATGATTCACATTATCACACTGTCCAATCCTCAGAAGCCAGCTGCTCAGATACGACTTGTCCACTTACACCGTACGTCCAAACACGACATGTTGGACCCTTTTCACCAGAACTGTAACGTCAGAAGAACCCCAGAAGTGGAAACATTCAACATTTGTTAAAATGTGCACAAAAAAAATTGTCTTCCTTGTTTATTTTTGTCCTTCTGAGAGACCTCTGAAATAAAAAATAAACAAAAAAGGCTAAGTATATTATAGATATGTATATATTGTGGGCAATTTAGTCTGTCCATTCTGCAGTAAGGATTGCTGCCATTGCCGCTTTTCACTGCCAACTATGCAAGCACATGCACTGTCCGGGGGTTTGAGTCCCTTCGGCACGCAGCACAACCTCCACTGTGTGACACGAGGTTTCACGAGGAGCGAGCAGGATTAGAAACAGTTTTATATTCTTGCAATCCACAAGTTTTGGTCAGAAGCAGGTTATGGCTTCTCGTAAGCTTGTGTAGACAACACGAGACATGACCAAGCAACAGTGAAGCCTTTGCAGACATGCCAAAAATTTGAGTTCCCCCCTCATCCACTAGGGGCACCAAGCAGAGCAAATCCCCATAGACTCCCATGTTAAAAAGACCAACTTCACAGCAGAAATAAACATGTTTACAGCCTGGTACAAAAAGATTTTAGGTATAATAGGTCAGGTTTACCTTCATGACAACTGTGGGGGAGCGAATTTTTCTAAACTCCTCTGTTATTTTATCTCGAAATTTTGAATAATTGTGGTTTTTAGCCAGCTAACAGTTCGATTTAGCTTAAGCCGGCTAATTCTGTTAGCTTGTTAGTTCCTCATAGCTTCAGGTTAACTCAGTTAGCTGTTAGCTACAGGCCGGTCAGAGTTTGTCAATCATCCACCCCGATGCTCACAGCCCCCCTCTCAGCTCCCCCTCTTTGCCTATGTTTGTATTTTCCGGGAGAGACAACATGTATGACTGCACAAATGGCGATGTTAGGAAATGCCCAATGAGCTTCAGTTCAGCTCTTCAGAAACCTACAGGACTGATATGGAAACTAGTCATAGGAGTGAAAAATTGTCTCAAAATGGGTCAAAAAAAAGAAGTGAATGGCCACCAATATGTGTCCATCAGAGAACTGCAAGAATAGATTTGAACACACTGACATTCAATAATACTTGAACTCACATTACCAAATACCAAAGTAAAAGAAAAAGAGTTGCCTGACAGTCTTATAATGAAATAGATTCTCTGTTCTGCTTTTCAAGCACAGCGAGTTGCTTCTGATAATTTTAGTTGCAGTCTTACAAGTAGTTGGGATGACACGCCACAAATAGAAATGCTAAAATTAGACCCAGCATGAAAAGATCACAAATGTTCTACTCATGTACTTCCTAATAGTGCGTGCTTCTTGGTTAGCTTTGTCACCATGGTAACTCCAAATAGTTTGGAGTTATTTAAGACCAAGAAAGGGTTTCTCTTGAGGGGAAACGGCATCCTAATAGAGGATTTTTATTTAAATGCCTTTTTTAAAAATTTTTTTAAACTTTCTAGAGGTTTGTCAAGGAGATGAGGAGTCAGGATGTTAAAACAGATTATAAACATGTAAAACCAGGATAGCTGGGTGTATAGGTCAACTTGCAATCAAAGCCTCTACTTGTAGAGATTTTCTAAAAGAAAAGCAAAGTGTCATACTGAGGAAGAAGGACGTGATGGATTCGCTTGTGGTTGCAGTGGGTGGTATTCATGGTCTGGCTGGGATGCATGACAGGAAAATGTCACCATACAAGGAAATGTGGGAACTGTGATGTGAAGAGAGGTCAGGTGGCTTATTTATTTTTGTTTTTACTTTGTTTTTTCAGCTGATACTCCAGAAAACATATAAAACATGTTATGGACCTTTGAGGAAGTGCAACAGACAGAGATCATGTTATTTTTTGTCACATATTAGGAGGAGGAATAACAAAAATCCCCTTGTTTTAAAGTTTAGCATTAACCACTGCATCAAAATCCCACTGGTGCACTTTCTAAGGACCAGTAGCAGGAACTGAAATCCATAGCTTATGCTTTCGATGAGCCAGGTATCTTTTGTCCAGGAGGTTTACTATCCCTCACCATCAATCCTGTGTTTATCTGGAGGCTCAGGGATGGATAAAGTTGGTCCTCACGGGCCACAGTCCTGTAGACTTCCTACATTATTGGGTCAACTGGTTTTGGTGGAGGTTGACAGCCAGCTTTTGAGGAGAGACATTTATTTGAATCAGGTGTGCTGGAGCGTGGAAACATCTAAAATCTTCAGCACTGCGGAGCCTTAAGAGCCAGAGTTGCTCTTTGATGCTCTATGTGGTATATTCACAACATGTGATTCATGCTAACAAGTTAATTTTTATAATAAAACAAGATCATCATCCCCGCTAAGTTGCTAAGAGACCTCTGTTTAAACACGGAAGTTATGATAAAACCACATTGTATTTCATGGATAAAGCTGCTGAGCTGTTGATGGTTTTGTTTAGTGAGGATAGCAAGTAAATATGTGCTGGACGAAGTGTGTAAACATGTAAATAGTGTGTGTGTGTGTGTGTGTGTGTGTGTGTGTGTGTGTGTGTGTGCGCGTTTCAGATGTGAGAGAATGATGTGCGGATGAGAAAAGGCTTGGTCACTGCTGATCTGCGTGTCATTTCTACAAACTTCTGTTTTCTTCTTCTGGTTGCTCTTTATCTGTTCTTACATTCATTTTACATTATTTTAACCTCAGAATCTGACAGCTGAGATGAAAACATCACGTCTGCGTGGAAACATTTTGTCTGCATGGAAACATCACGTCTGCATGGAAACGTCACATCTGCGTAGAAACGTCACATCTGCATGGAAACATCACATCTGTATGGAAACAAAACATCTGCATGAAAACATCTTGTCTGCATGGAAACATCACATCTGCGTAGAAACGTCACATCTGCGTAGAAACGTCACATCTGCATGGAGACATCACATCTGTATGGAAACATCATGTCTGCATGGAAACATCATGTCTGCATGGAGACATCACATCTGTATGGAAACATCATGTCTGCATGGAAACATCATGTCTGCATGGAAACGTCACATCTGCGTAGAAACGTCACATCTGCATGGAGACATCACGTCTGCATGGAAACATCATGTCTGCATGGAAACATCATGTCTGCATGGAAACGTCGCATCTGCGTAGAAACGTCACATCTGCATGGAGACATCACATCTGTATGGAAACATCATGTCTGCATGGAAACATCATGTCTGCATGGAAACGTCACATCTGCGTAGAAACGTCACATCTGCATGGAGACATCACGTCTGCATGGAAACATCATGTCTGCATGGAAACGTCACGTCTGCATGGAAACATCATGTCTGCATGGAAACATCATGTCTGCATGGAAACGTCACGTCTGCATGGAAACATCATGTCTGCATGGAAACATCATGTCTGCATGGAAACATCATGTCTGCTTGGAAACATCATGTCTGCTTGGAAACATCATGTCTGCATGGAAACATCACGTCTGCTTGGAAACATCATGTCTGCTTGGAAACATCATGTCTGCATGGAAACATCACGTCTGCATGGAAACATCACGTCTGCATGGAAACGTCACATCTGCGTAGAAACGTCACATCTGCATGGAGACATCACGTCTGCATGGAAACATCATGTCTGCATGGAAACGTCACGTCTGCATGGAAACATCATGTCTGCATGGAAACATCATGTCTGCATGGAAACGTCACGTCTGCATGGAAACATCATGTCTGCATGGAAACATCATGTCTGCATGGAAACATCATGTCTGCTTGGAAACATGTCTGCTTGGAAACATCATGTCTGCATGGAAACATCACGTCTGCTTGGAAACATCATGTCTGCTTGGAAACATCATGTCTGCGTGGAAACATCACGTCTGCATGGAAACATCACGTCTGCATGGAAACATCATGTCTGCATGGAAACATCATGTCTGCATGGAAACATCACATCTGCATGGAAACATCATGTCTGCTTGGAAACATCACGTCTGCATGGAAACATCACGTCTGCATGGAAACATCATGTCTGCTTGGAAACATCATGTCTGCTTGGAAACATCATGTCTGCTTGGAAACATCACGTCTGCATGGAAACATCACGTCTGCATGGAAACATCATGTCTGCATGGAAACATCACGTCTGCATGGAAACATCATGTCTGCATGGAAACATCATGTCTGCATGGAAACATCATGTCTGCATGGAAACATCACGTCTGCATGGAAACATCACGTCTGCATGGAGACATCATGTCTGCATGGAAACATCATGTCTGCATGGAAACATCACGTCTGCATGGAAACATCATGTCTGCATGGAAACATCACGTCTGCATGGAAACATCACGTCTGCATGGAAACATCACGTCTGCATGGAAACATCATGTCTGCATGGAAACATCACATCTGCATGGAAACATCACGTCTGCATGGAGACATCACGTCTGCATGGAAACATCATGTCTGCTTGGAAACATCACGTCTGCATGGAAACATCATGTCTGCATGGAAACATCACGTCTGCATGGAAACATCATGTCTGCATGGAAACATCATGTCTGCATGGAAACATCATGTCTGCATGCTGACTGGGAGTAAAGATCAAAATAAAATAGAGATGAAAAAATTGATTTTTTAAAAAAAAATTTTCATAATGTTGCAAACTGTTGCTTTAAAGTTTACTTCTGTGATTCAGCACCCAATGAGATAGTCAAATTTTCCTCTGTGAAAACAGGTAAAGATTTCCTTCCAGAATATAAAGAGAAGATGAAGATGTGGCAGAGCGCTATTAGCTCGATTCGTTCTTGCATAACCGATATGACTGCTGATGAGAATCAGCTGGGGTCTCTCTTTGCTTCTCTCTGGATACACGCTGAACAGAACAAAGGCCAGTGATTGAGCTCCAAATCACTTCCTTCTCCATCCCTTTCATTACATCCCTTCTGTTTGACCTGCTTATTTCAGAGGGCAAAAAATTAAAAAGCTTGCAGAAAAGCTCATCTAATTAAGGAAGAAATGCAGCTTAGGGGACTGCAGTGTCGAGTCTCCAAATCAAGGCTTATGCCTGTAATGTCAGTCTGTTCATGTACTATTTATGCTTCTGGATCTGTATACTTATCCTTCCTCTCCTTTATTATTGTATGCAAAGTCAATGCAAATGATTCAGGGATGGTATTTCCATTCTGTCTTTCTTCCAACAGGCCTTGACTGAGCCTATTTCTATTATAGCACCCATTGATTCGCTCCAGTGCCTTTGTCATTGCTGTGCTGTTAATGTAATTGAATAGACCTCTTTTTTTTTGTTCCCGTCTGTCTCCTTGCCCTGAAAGCCCACACACATGCACTCACTCTGATTTTCTCTCTCTCCTCCTGCCAGATGTTGCCCGGGCCATCGAACTGCTGGAAAAGCTGCAGGAGTCAGGTGACGTTCCTGGTCACAAGCTCCAGTCTCTGAAGAAGGTCCTTCAGAGTGAGTTCTGCACAGCCATCAGGGAGGTAAGTCACAGTCACATCACAGAGACTAAACACGCTGCCTTCATTCTTCAGGACCTCTCATAACAATAACAGCACTTCTTATAGTACAGCTGGTTCCTTTGCACTGCTGTTCAAGCAGTCCTTGAGCTCAGTGATGTGATCAACACCCCCCCACCCCGCCTCTAGCAGGTACCTTCATACTTTTGTTTTTCTTGCAAACGAAAGAAATGAGTGACGACTGCATCCTGATCCTGATATGTTTTTGGAAATGTACATATAAAAGACTAATACTGGCACAAGCAGAAACAAGTGGCTTCCTTGCTACTGGTTTAAGATAAGATAAGATAAGATGAGATGAGATGAGATGAGATCTCTCCTGATGAACTTGTTGAGTCTGTTGGCATCAGCATGTCTTCCCCCCTGCCACCCCAGGATGAAGAAGATGACACTGGAAACCACTGAGTGGTAAAACATCAGCAGCATTGTCCTGCAGACATTAAAGGATCTAAGTCTCCTCAGAAGGAAAAGGCGACTCTGACTATTCTTGTAGACGGCATCAGTGTTGGCTATCCAGTCCAGTTTATTGTCAATGTGGACCCCCAGGTACCTGTAACAGTCCACAATGTCCACCTCAGTACCCTTAATGATGACAGGGCGGGGCTGGGTGTCATAAAGTCCACCTGAAGCTCTTTCCAATGTTGAGCTACAGGTGGTTCTGTCCACACCAGCCATACCCATTTTCCAACGTGAAGTGATCCACCCAGGGATCCAGTCTACCACCACCCCCAGACCGTAAACCAGAACAGATCCCCCTACAACCACACACCACACCCCAGCCAGTTTACCTTTCTTTGAGTTTTTTCTGACTTGTTGCAAACATTTCCACTGGATTATCCAGAAAGACATTTTATTTCTCATGATTCTCTGAAGCAGGGGTCACCAGCTCAGGTCCTTGAAGACTACCATCCTGCAGGTTTCACTGTTTTGCTGCTACAACACACCTGATTCAGAAGAGACGGTTCCACACCAACTTACTGTCAAGTGTTAATGAGACATACATTTGAATCTGGTTAGTTGCTGCAGGGAAACGTCCAATATCTGCAGGACACTCCAGGGCCACAGTTGGGGATCCCTGATTTGGAGTAATCCATTAACCCAACATGCTTGTGTTTGAAAGAAGCCGAAGTACCCTGAGAAAACATGTGCATACATGGGGAGAACTCCACACAGAAAGGCAGAAAGGCCCCTGTTCTACTAAGCTTTCCTTCTGAACGCCTGGGACTAAATACACAAGCGACTTGTGTACGTGACAATGCTAACAGCATGGTGCTAGCCAGCACAGAACACCTGCTGGGGGTTCACAAGGAATCCTAGTTTCTTTAATCCTTAAATCCTAGTTCACAAGGTGTATCCTCCCCTGTTGAGGATGTGGAGTGCTCAAACAATGACTGACTAATGTTCCTTCATGTCTAATAGTAGCTTTGCCTGGAATGTCTCATAAGATTAGCTTCCACATTTCTGCTTTTTATCCAGCTATTTCCATTCTTGGTTAAAGTTAAAGCTTTACAGAACTGCTGCTGTATCAAAACTCAACCTATTCAGAGCCAAAATAACCAAACTGGAAATTGGAAGCAATGCTGTTGTGCTGTCATTCAGCATATGACTGCAGCATAATAAAAACGTCTTATTGCAGTCTGAGCTGAACCGGAAAACTCAGATGAGCTTTTTAATTTGTTTCGATTTATAAAGCTCGTTACGCTGAAGTTTAATTAAGCAAATGACCGCGAAAGATTTCTTTAAATCACATTTTACAAGGACAAATAAAACCGTGGCTTGTAAAACAGGAGTTCCTTGTTTTTCTGCTCTTGTTGGGACGTTTTCATTTACAAGCAATAGAAAACAGCCTCCCACTAATCCATCACTGCAACACCATTCATCAGGAGGATGGGGGTATAAAGCAGGAACACGTCACAGCCACACCAGCTGATAGCTGCAGAGCCTGTGTACGTGGTGTTTTCTGTCTGTCGGAGTATTATACTGTCACATGGGACATTCAGGGAAAGCAGTGTGAGCAGTAGAGAAGGGTGACAGATGCTGCTATTGCTGCACAATAATTCATTGTTGCATAAAATGTCATTTATTCTGGAATTAAAGACAGTTGTTGGAGATGTTTAGAAATTAGATTTAAATGAAATATAATGTAATGTCAGGAGATTTGCTGCAGAGCAACAACACAGAGCAAAAAAACCCCAAAAATTTGACATACTGAGGATTTGTCATCCAGCTTTAAAAGCTTGTGGTTTACAGAACCACGCTGGAAGGTGTTGTATAAAGCGCCGAGTGGGAGGAGTGCATCACGGTGTGGTGGACAAAGACTGACGAGGAAAAGTTACAGCGAAGGATTGTGTTTTGGGTGAAAAGTCACTGCAATCAATTTTCAACCCAGACCTAAACCGCCTCGCTAAACATGCTGGACCTGCACACTGTTGTACTTTTCATGTCTTTATTAAACGCGGCGATCACAGGGATCTGGGACGGATACAAAAACGTTTGGTTGATGCTAACAGATGTTGTTGTGAAGAATAAAACAATTGTAAAATAAGTGCCGCAACATATCCAAGTTATCTTCTTTTCCTTTTGAGACATATTTCTGACTCCAGGGTTGACTGGAATGAATCATCCATCCATTCTCCTAACCGCTTAGTCCAATGAAGGGTGGTGGGGAAGCTGGAGCCTATCCCAGCAGTCTTTGGGTGACAGGCAGGGTACACCCTGGACAGTTCGCCAGTCCATCACAGGGCCACACAGAGACAAACAACCACTCACTCCTATGGGCAATTTATAGTGACCAATTAACCCAACATGCATGTCTTTGGATGGTGGGAGGAAGCTGGAGAACCCACGCATACATGGGGAGAACATGCAAACTCCAGACAGAAAGGCCACTGTCCAAACCTCACCTCAGCCAAGGATCAAACCAGTGACCTTCTAGTTGTGAGGCCACTGTGATAACCACTATGCCACTGTGCAGCCCTGGAATGACTCAAACCTCAAGTATTTCCTCCTTCCAGGCGTATTGATAACTCTAACCTTGAGGTATTGGCCATGTGTTCAGAAAAACTAAAAAGAGATATCGTAAAGATTTTGCAGCTGTAAATAGATATTAGCAAAAAGTGTCATACTTTATGTTTGTGAATAAAGTTTCTTTTCTTTAAAATGTATCTACTTTCGCTTTAAGACCCTGCAGACAGGCAGACAGGAACCCGTCTGCTCCCTGATTGGACGGTTTGATTGGTCACCATCCAGTCAGATAGAAGAAGAATAAAGACGGGGCAAAAGTCATGACTTCAGCATGAAGTTTTTGTTTGCTTTGCATCTCTGGACATGATTTTAGCAAAAGAACTTTTTTCACAAATGCAAATGTTTTCTTTACAACCCTGCAAATCCTTTTCCACACATTTACAAACCTGGATTTTTCCAGCAGATTCTTTTTGCAGGATGACAAAACTGGATTTACAAATAGAAACTCAGGCATCATTTGCAAACGCATCTTTACAGCTGCAAAACCTTAAAGACTTTATATTCAGCTGGAATATAGTAAAATTAGTTCCTCCTGTCTCATCCTACTGGTGTCTATGGACATCTAGGAAGCTCAGAAAATGCATTCCCAGTGTGCAAAATGTGGTGCCTGTTCCTGTGCCTGAGTAGATTACAGTAAAACAAAGAAATGTGAACTTGCTGTGTTTTTTTCCGTTTATCAGAGAATAACACCATGCTAACAATGACCCACTGTCTTCCTAAATTCATTTTTAATTAGTTCTGAGAAAGTTTATGAAGAAATTTCTCCTCTTTCCTCTTAAACTGATGAATATCCATCTGCTGTACATTTACAGAATGTTGTACTTGTCTCTGATTTGCAGGTAAACACCTGTAAATGTTCGTAAAAGTGACATTTGTCCTAGAAATACAAAGCAGCTGAAAAAGAGAAAAGACTTTTGTCCTTTTGGTGCTCAGCTCGGGGGTAGCTCAGCACATCCTGGTACCGACAGCATGCCTAGCAACTGGCTGACTGGCTCCAGTACCAGTCACTGGAATGGTCTAAGACCTCCCAAAAGAGCTCCAACAGCTGAAGCCCTTCGCACCGCTTTACCCACAAAGAGCTGGTCCAGCAGTTGCCATGGGAACCATAGCGTTCTGGGAGCTGTAAGGCGCAGCAAGGCAGACTATGGTTTGTGGGAAGAATCATAGTCGTGTTGAGGCAGCTGGAGGAGCCTTTATTTACTGAAGTGCCGGTTATTGGATTCTGTAGATGATTATGCAGAGCATAAAGGAGGAGCTGTGGAACAGCTGTGTACATCAGCGCTCTGATTGAGGCGATCTATGAATGGAAGGGGATTTAATGGCCTGGTGAGGTATACAGTGTGTTGTTTGTGTCCTTCTACCTCTGTTTGGCTGTTCGGTGAGATGTTTTCTACCTCAGCATCACTCAGAGGAATCACAGCAACGATGTTTCATCTTTTTTTCTCCGTAGATGCTTACCGGTAAAAAATGTAATGACTTTATTTTGAGCTGGTATCAATATGATCGCTCATACCAATTTTACAATCATTTAAAGTGGAACTATTATGTGCATTTCAGGCTAATTTATTTTTATTTCTGAGACCAGAAGGACTGGGATTGATGGAGTTATTGTCACAAATGGCTTTATTTACTTCAGACCGACCCTCTCCGTAGGCTGTCAGATCAGCCTGCGGGCAAAACGAGTGGATTGAGACTCTTCCGCATTAAGCCCCGCCTCCCGCCACTGCACTACATCGGGAGCGCGCACCGCACCTGCTTTCACCGTCATTGTAACGTCTCATAAACAGAAGGATTAGGCTGATATGACCTCAATAAAAAAACAAACTACAATGTCAACACATAGCATACAGCCCTACATGTTGGAACCTGAATCAGAGCCTGAAAACGAAGTGGAAAACAGCAACCCACAGCAACGAATGCAGCAGGATGTCTCTCTTTGGTAAACTCACCAGCCATCGTTGGAAATAACTTTATCCCACGTTTTCCACCCGCCTGATGTATTTGTACATGCCCTTGTTAACCAGTAGAAGGTAACCAATCACCCAACCTTATCCCCCGGGACGTCACAAGGATTTCCACGTAGAAAAAACTCACTAAAACCACACGTTTTTTATCGCCATGGAAACCGAACGGAGAGCGTGCTGGAACTCAAACTCAAACTCAAACATGTGTTTAGGTGATAAAAAACAGTGTCGTTCACATGTCTGATGAGGATTCAACACTGTAACACTGTAGAAAGCTCAGAAAACTCCAAATACCACCATAGCACCCCTTTAATAATTTTTAAGTATTGATCATGATTATTATCACAGTAAAAAAAAAGTAAAAAGAATTTTTTCACATAAAACCTTTTTAGCAAAAAAAAGAGCAAATGGTTACATTTAAATTAAAGCGTATTTGTTAGTAAACAATGTGATAATTATTAGAATAAATCTGTTTTTCCTTTTATCAGATGCTATCATTTGATCTGTTAACATTGTAATTCAGCTGGAAAAAAGATAAACCGGCTATTGGTGGTCAATCACATCTTGGCTTTTTACCCCCAAATCCCTCTGTAGGAAAAATATTGATCTCATCATGCTGCTGTCAAACAATACCGATAATATACTTGTAATCCATACTATTGATGTTTCTCCTGAACACGGTTTTGTTGTGTATCATACTTTCACTGAAAAATTTAAACAAATGAACTAATTTGTAGAACACAAAAACTAAAATATGGCTGTGGTGTAAAGAATTAGGCTGGTTAGTAACCCATTAATAACTATTTAGTAACTGATTAGTAACTGGTTGGCCACTTTGTTTCTTTTTATTCATTTTCATAGAAAAAAAAAAAAGATCTAATTTAATTAATTTAAATTTAGATTGGCTGGTAACTATGAATCTACGCAGATTCTAATCAAAAGTCAAATTTAATGATATTTTATTGCACTTAATCCTTTTCTTTTCATCAGGCATCTCAGCGATAACTACTTTTATGTTCAAAGAGCTGGAAGACGGAATCAACTGTAGGTCTAGTTCATTTTTCTCTCTTTCACCTTGGAGCGTTTCCTTAGAGCAGATGACCTTTCTGTCCGCTGGAATCACAGTCTGGGATTTTATCTCTTCCTTTACACATATGTCAGATAGAGCTCATTTCACTCACCTCAAAGCCCCCAGAGTTGGGATATAAACTACATCTGTACATGAGCCTTGTTAAGGACGAGAAATCAGCTGTCAGTATGAAGAATGAGCGTCTGGATAAGGAGCTACCTCAGCAGGGTTGGGCCAGATGACAGAGAGAGAGTTTGATGAGCTGGTTGTTTCTCCAGGCGACGGTGGCGGGAAAAGTCCTTTGCTTCAGTCTCACTGCATCACCATGAGTGACTTGTCAGGGTCAATCAGCCTTGCAAATGGGAAAGGAAGGACACAAGATGACTGGAGGACCTATCCAACTGGAAATGATTGAGAGGAAGGAGTTTTTGAAAGTCCCACTCCACAAATCTGAAAATTGCAATAAACAGCCGTTACATCTTCTGTATGCTGTTGGTTTTATAGTTCAGCAGAGACTTCCAGTCAGTGTGGTTGAATTCTTTATTTTGCCAGTGCGTTCAAGTTCTAGTATATTTCCTCCTGCGTCACATTGTTTGCACCCGTCATGAGAAGTCTAATATCAAGTCCTGCTACAATTTTCATAATTTTCCAGTTTTGTCAGCCTGATGAAGACGTCTCTGTTCTCCCATGCTGCGGTGTCCAGATCACATGTCACACCTGGACAGGAAGGAGCTTGTGCCACAGGTTGGACCGACTGTATTAGTGCTTTGGGAACAGTCAGAGCTTCTTGGTGAAAGGGATTTGAAAAGATGCCTTCAGGGTACGTGGCCTTTTAAGAGCAAAGTGCAGCCCCCACCAGAGAGGACTGGCGTGCAGGAACACAGCATGTTCCATTTTAGGGAACTTCAAAACATGGAGAGAATCTTTCAAACTGTGCCAACTTGAAAGCTTTGCTGTAAAATGAACATGTTCTCATCGTCAGAAAGGATTGGCAGGATATATGATGTAACCTGAGTATGCTAGGGATGGTTAGCATCCCTTAGTTATGCTGCTATAGGTTTAGACTGCTGAGGGACATTTCCTGATACACTGAGCTTCTTTCTTTTTCTCTTTATCTCTTTCTTTTACCCCCCCCCCCCCCCCCCCCCCCCCCCCCCCCCCATAACAGTGTTGCATCATTAACATGTATGTCTCCTGTCTCAGCAGGTCTCCCTGGCCGGGAGTAGCAGTTCCTGTTGTCTGTTGTCTTTCTGTCCTCTTCCCCCCACACAGCAGAGGCAGATGGCTGCCTGTCCTGAGCCGGGTTCTGCCGGAGGTTTCCTTCCTGTTAAAAGGGAGTTTTTTCCTTCCCACTGTCGCCAGTGTGCTTGCTCAGGATGGGAGATTGAGTTGGACTCAACTCAATCTGTTGGTTTCCTTATATAGGCTGTTATGAATTGGCCTTCATTATGTTTTCCCCTCTGTCTGTAAAGCGTCTTGAGATGGCATTGCCGGGATTTGACGCTATATAAATAAAGTTGAATTGAATTGAATTGAATTGAATTGAATGCCAGCGGGCAGTTGGAGTGGTTTATTGATGCATCCATTGATCCTGTTTTTGCTAAAAGTTTGTAAAAGTAAAACATTGGTGGTGACCCCCAGCTCTCCACCTCTGTGCCTCTTCCACAGTCCTCTTTCTGGCTGGTGTGTATCTCCTCTCTGCATCAACAAACAGCCACATGGTGAAAACAGTAAAGGATTCCTGTCATTTCCAGGTTGGTGAGCAGCCCAGCAGGTGTCCAAATGCAAAAGCAACGTTTCAGCCTGCAGCCTGACCTTAGTCACATGGCAAGTTTACCAATGCACATGTTCAGGGAAAGAGAAATGTTTCCTTCTCCTGTTAATTTTCTGACATAACACAAAATGTAAGTCAGAAAACGCCAGTTATGTGAAGCAATTCATTGATCAAATGAAAGATTTCCAAAACCAGTAAAAGGGTTGTGCAGTGAGACTGTAGCATAATTTACTGGGCTTGTGGCTATATTAAAAAACATCAGTGATGCCTCATATGAACATTTTTCTATTTTGCAGTGTCATTACTTTTCTGCTCACTGCTGTGCTGCTTATTTGTATGCAGCAGATGTCAAATATTGCATAAGTAGAGCAGCTCTATCTGTAACACACTTGTCACACTCGATTAAAGCCGTTTCTAAATATTTACATAAGAAAGAGCAAGGTTTGAATAGCCAAAGGCATCACTTTAGCAAATAGATGACTCTGTTTCATATTCCCAGTTCTGAGAGAGAATAAAAAGCTGCTTAAAGAAAAAGATGAAAGAGAGGGAGGAAAAAATCAACTAATAAAAGAATAGAAGAAAGGAAACACTTTTTGTTGTAGTCTGCAGTCAGGGTGGCACCGGCCCATCCGGCACCCCCCTGTAGAACCGCCCCTGTGTCCTTTGTCCTTCTGCTTGATGGTTGATCCTTTGTTTAAATTAGACGAAGACATCAGCTCTATCATCAAGACCAGTTTCTTTCAGGTGAAGACCCTGACCAACATGAACTCTCAGGACTCCCTGCAGAAAAACGCGAGCTTGTGGTCATTACTGTCACAGTGGACTTGGAGACGGTGGACACAAGTGCAGCAGCAATGCAGTCCAAAGAAGTTTTTTAATCAATCTCAATCAGGTAGCAAGAGACACCTCATACACAGATCTAAAGTGAAAGCCTGGTGAGGAAACAACAAGACTACACTGAGAAACTGACTAAACACAGGGAGAAAAGCTGGGTAATGTTGGGGAGCTAGGAAGATGTGAAAGTGGTGCAACTATATCTAGTCAGAACCGCTCAACCTGGCGCACAAGCTCAGACTCCTACCCCACCAGAGAGGTGACATTCAACATCCCTAGAGCCAGTTTCTGCAGCCGGGGATCGGACCGCCAGGGTCCCCGCCTCTTGCTGCCGCCCAGCTCACACTGCACCCGACCCCTACGGCTCCCCCTGCAGATGCTGAGCCCATTGTTCATGAATAGAAAATGTATAGACTACTATCAGGATGAGGAACCACTTCACCTAGAGTAAAAAAAATGTCTCCCAGCAAGATTACCTACCCCAGCTTTAAGTAGTGCGGAGCCTCCGTGTCGTCACCGGTAGGTTTTGGAAGAACTGAATTAAAGCTCATTGGGCGGTAACTGCCATCACCATCTTGGCGGAAAATACAAAAATGGGCAAAGACATAGAGCTAAGAAGGGGGTTGTAAGCATTGCAAGGATGATTGACATCTAGCAAACCCCAACCTGCCTGTAGCAAAGAGCTAACCATGAGCTAATGGGCACTAACAAGCTAGCTAGGTGCACTGGCTAAAGCCGAGTCACGCTGTTAACCAGTGACTTAGCTCACTCCCCCCACAGTTGTCATGAAGATAACCCTGACCTAGTAAACCTAAAATGGATTTTTGTACCAAACTGTAAAAATGTTTATTTCTGCTGTAAACGTGTTTATTCCTGCAGTAAACATGTTTATTTCTGCTGTAAACATGTTTATTTCTGCTGTAAACATGTTTATTTCTGCTGTAAACATGTTTATTTCTGCTGTAAACATGTTTATTCCTGCTGTAAACATGTTTATTTCTGCTGTAAACATGTTTATTTCTGCTGTAAACATGTTTATTTCTGCTGTGAAGTTGGTCTTTTTAACATGGGAGTCTATGGAGATTTGCTCTGTTTTGGAGCCCCTAGTGGATGAAGGGGGAACTGCAGTTTTATGCACTTCTTCATAGACTTTGCCTTTAACCACTGGAGGTTGCTGCTTGGATTAAATATAAGGAAACAGAGGTGAAACATGTGGGGATAACGAGGGGAACACTGGGAAACTCCATACTGGCAGGGAATCCTGCTGGTAATCAGTTGGCCGGTGAGGCTGAGCGAACCCGAGAAAGAGCAGACAGGACACCTACTCTGGCTTCTTGTCTGCTTTTTTGTGAAATTGTGTTTATTGTTTTTAAGTGTTTGCCTATCTAATCTGAGTGAGTAGGTCTGATGTCAGCCACTGTCCCTAAAACCAGGCTAAAAGCCAGATGTGTGGAGCGGTGTCCCTCTGTCTGGCAGGTCCGTTCAGTCTTTCGGGCCGCTTAAGTCTAGACTGAAAACATTTCTCCTCTCTCTGGCTTTCAGTGCTAGCTAACTAGATGATACCTTGGCGTGTTATCTTTGCAGTTGCTTGTATCTGATTGGAGTTACCACAGTGAAGTACTTTGCTAAAGTTTGTTTTAAAATGTGATTTATAAATAAATTTGAATTAAATAAAGCTGTTCTCAGCCTCAAAACATGAAAAGTCCACAGGAAAAGCTATTGTTTGGGAGTTGAGCGTGTGCACAGTGCAATATAAATGAGCATCATAAACCCACAAAAATATGTTGCACCCTGAAATGTAGGCTTGTGCAAGTAAAATCGGTTCATTTGCTCGTGGAGATTTATGAGCAAACAAGCCTCGAGAAGCCTGGTTATATTATTCTTCCCTCTCAGTGATCTCTACACAGAAATATCTCTGGGTTTGTATCCTGTAAGTATACACGGCTTTGATGATTCAGAGGAGTGAGAGCTTTGTAATGTTGTACTTCCAATAAGCTGCTCAGCCTGAGAAGAGAAGCACGTGATTTAAATTCATTTCTAAGTCCGAACTCTGTGACATGTCTTTCTTTTTGTATTGAGAAATGTTCCGTTTAATTCCCATTAAAATTGAATTGCAGTTAGTTAATTGCAGCAGCTGATGTGAGATTAAAACAGTTTGATTGCCTCGTAGTTGCAGAATTTGCCAAAAGGAATGATTAAAGCAGTTCAGCAACAACCGAGGTATCTGTGACTTTTATCAGCTCATCACTCATTTTAAACCTCCGATGCATGATTTGTTTTGCTTTTTCTCTACATTCATCATGCATCAACAAGATGTGTCTAATAAGTATTTTTATTAGAAAGTCTGGGTGTTTATTTGGTTTGTCCTGAATACAGATAGAAATGGCGCTCCTCAAATTCACATCTTAACCACAAATGTCAGCTTTCTGTACTTACTGTACGTTCAACAACCACTGTGTCACATCCGCCTGTTAAACTGCAAATATCTAATCAGCCAATGACATGGTAGCATTTAGTCACGTAGACATGATGAAGACGACATGCTGTAATTCAAACTGAGCATCAGAATGAGGAAAAAGAAGATTTAAGTGACTTTGAACATCCCACGTTGTTCTTCTGAGTATCTATTGGGATTTTCACACATAACCATCTCCAGGGTTTACAGAGAAGGTCTGAAGAGAAGATACCTAGATGTTGATGTTGAGAGGAGAATGGACAGACTGGTTGGAGATGATAGAAAAGCAGCAGGAAGTCCAGTAAGCACTGGTTCCAACCAAGACATGCAGAACATCGTCTCTGAACCTGTCCAGCCTGGAAGCAGATGGTCTCCAGCAGCAGAAGACCACAGCGGGTTCCTCCTGTCAGTAAGAACAGGAAACTGAGGCTCCAATTCACACAGACTCACCAGAACTGGACACTAGAAGATGGAGAAACGTTGCTGGTCTGATGAGTCTCCAGTTCAGCTCCACATTCACATGGTAGGATCAGAATCTGCTGGAAACATCATGACAACATGGATCCATCCTGCCGTCAGGATCAATGCTTCAGGCTGCTGCTGGTGGAATGACATGGTTTAACCAGCACAGCCTGCCTGAGTCCTGCTGCTGACCATGTCCATCCCTTTCTGAGCACAGTGTAGCATCTTCTGATGGAAACTTGCAGCAGGATGATGCACCATGTCACAAAGCAGCTCTGGGATTGGTGAGGGAACGGGAGCCTCTGATCATGATGTGGTGGAACGGGAGATTCTTATAATGGATAGATGGAAAACTGTGTGATACTTCTTGTTAATATGAGGCAAAATACCAATACTCTGCTGAATCTATGACACCAAGAATGAAGGCAGTTCTGGATGACAAAGAGGTCCAACCAGCAGATGGACCAGTGTATGCGCTGTACTCAATCAGCAGAAGCTCTTAGATTGAAAAAAAAAAAAGGAACTCATGTTTTATAACACAAAATAACTTCCTGCGGTGACAATTTGTGGGCAGGTTATTTGCAAAATCCCATCTTTGTAATTTCAGTAACAGCATGTTGAATGAATTGAATTTAACAAACCCTTTTACCGTTGTAAGTCGAGGGAACGTCTAGCGCCTGCCATTTGGAGGATTACTTTGACATATCACCTGTGGCAGTATATTGCACTGCCTTCCTATCAGTCAGCCTCTTGGAGGGAAGTATGAGTCGGTGCAGCCAGCTGGGGAGGAACGCCATTATTTGACTATGGAAATTAGCTGGGAAGTGATTTCATATTTCAGTTGTGTGTAATTCCAACACCTGTCTCTCTTCATTTCTTTCAGGTGTACCAGTACATGCATGAAACAATAACAGTGAATGGCTGTCCGGAATACCAGGCGAGAGCCACGGCTAAGGTAGGCACTGCTGTGTTTTGACACTCATAACTTATAATCAAAACATCATCTGTCATTGTTGAAAAGTCTGTCCAATGACTTGTTAATTATCTGTAAATCCCAGTACCCAGCAGTATCACTCCCATCTTTTCCTCTTGTCGATGGAAGCTAACAGAGTATCCTCTGTGTTAATGATCCTTATTAAGACTCAGAGTGCAGTTTATCAAAAGTATGACAGCAGATTGTCAGTGTCATCGATAAAAAACTATCTTATTAATGTCTGAAAAAGCTTTGATACAAATGAAAACGGTGTCTTTGGCTTTTGACTCATGCCCACCTTGCACCATCTGTACAGCTGCTCGACAGTCTTTACATGTCCTTCTCACTACAGCGAAGGTCCAGTCCAGCACCTGCATTGTCTACTGTACTGCTGTAACAGTCTGTAGTTTTGCATTGCATTGCTGAAATATGCAAAGCCTTCCCTGACAAACGTGTGTGTTTTTGGAGCATATGTTGCTTTAAAGCTGAGAAATACCGCTCAGGACTGATGGGGATCGTTCAGATCAACTTACTGTTTTCACCATCACTAGTGCAGCTTGTGTGTCAGAGATGCAAGTTTTTGAGTTGAAAGCTGATTATTAAGTGGATTTTCCTTCAGTTTAGTGCAAAGAATGCAATGTACATAACACAAAGACAAACATGCAGTATTGATTTTCAGTAATGTTCCTTTTGTCCATGAACCAGGTGAAATATCAGGATCAGATCATGTTCGGTACATTGTCATATTTCCAAGGTCTCTTTCTTTTACATTGAGGAACTATAGCAGGGGTGTTCAGCTCTGTTCATCAAGGGGCCCCAATTCTTCAGGTTTTCCCTGCTCCAACACACCTGATTCAAATTGATCTGTCCTTGTGCAGAACTTAGTCTATTTAATGTGAAAGAGGTGTGTTGGAGTAGAGATACGCTGAAAACCTGCAAGACAGTCACTGACTGACTTTGGACTCCCTTGAACTGTGGGATTCATTCACCAGTATGTTTTTATGAACCCTCTAAGATCTGTTCTCAGGTTTAAAGTTTTGATGAAAGCCTTCTGCCAGATTCACTGATGTGTTCATACCAAGTGGCAAACTCCGGCAGCAAACAGTGCCAAAACCTGCAGTTCCCCTCTCATCCACTAGGGGCTCCAAAACAACAAATCCACATAGACTCCCATGTTAAAAAGACCAACTTCACATGTTTACAGCCTGATAAAAAAACCAAAAAAAACCAAAAACATTTTAGGTTTATTTGGTCAGGTTTACCTTCATGACAACTGTGTGAGTTTTTTTTTTTTTTAGCTTTTATATTTAGAAGAAATTTCATCTCAATTTCTGAATAATTAGGGGCGTGTGCTTTTGATTGACAGGTACCTGATATCCCACTGGAAGAAAGCAGAAAGTAGCAGAACTCCAGTTTTTTGCCAGTTAACAGCACCATTTTGCTTTGACCCACTTAGCGTTGTTAGCTGGTTAGCTCCTGTTTGCTGCTGTTAGCTGGGTTAGCTCTTAGCTACAGGCAGATTGGACATCGATAGATGTCAATCATCCACCCCCACGCTCACAGCCACCCTCTCAGCTCCACCTCTTTGCTCATTTTTATATTTTCTGGAAGAGACGACACACGTGACATTGCCAATATGGCAACAGCAGGAACCGCCCAATGAGCTTTAATTCAGCTCTTCAGAAACCTACGGGTCCAGCCATCTTTTATTTACAGTCTTTGGTTCATACACAACAACATTGTTTGTATCTGTCTGATTAAAGCCAACCTCTCGGTTAGTTGAACATGCCAACTGGCTCGACTTGGCACATGTAAACGCCTGAGATGTGTGGGGCGTGTGCAGACCCAGACAGAGGTGAGACTGAGACATTGTGTCAAAAACATGAATGGAAATAAATAAAAATGATTTATTGTTTGTCTTCATTTTTAAATTCATACACTTGGTTAAATATGATCACACAGTGAGATTTAAAGCAGTAATTTTCTGTACAACGGATACAACTGCAGTAGCCTGCAGTCAGGTCCCATTAACGCCTCAGGTCAAACGTCCTCGTGGTGTAGTGGCTGAAACGGGGAAGTGGTGCACTGTAGAATATGTTTTTATGAACTTTCTACTGCTTGTAAAGCGAATGACCTTGTATTGGATCCACATCCAGCATCCTTTTAACATGTAGTGGGTGATGTGATAAAATAAAGCCTCCAGGCGAGTCTGAAGGGTGTCCATGGAGTGATTAACCAGGAGGCTGGGGCATAGCCATCATGTCCTAATAAAAGAAATCGTTATAATTTTAGTACATTGCAATTTGAACCCATTCAGCGGGTGGCTGTAAGAGTTGCAGGTGAGACGTTCTTGGAGTTAACCTTTGAGGTGGACTGCATCAGTGTTGTTAGAAAGACCAGCAACCAACTAAAATCCTGCCTTGCTTCTATCTCAGACTGAAACATATGGAATTATGATAAGACACACTGATACGCAATGCTTTACAAAAACACCTGAAAATATATTAATATAAAATTTTATTATTGTATTTTAATGAACTAAGCAGCAGAAGCAAACACAAATACTGATTATGGACTGAACATATTAGCACTGAAATGTTTGTAATTGTACACCAGTGTCAGGACCCTTTAAGCCAGGGGTGTCAAACTCCAGTCCTCAACGGCTGGTATCCGGCAGGTTTTTGTTATTTCCGTCTACATGCACAGCTGATACAAATCACATGGATCCAGCAGCTTCATGGCAACCTGTTTATGAATTTCGGGCAGGTGTGTTGGAGCATGGAGACAACAAAAACCTGCAGGATACCGGGCCTTGAGGGCTGGAGTTTGACAACTGTGCTTTAAGCTGTTTTATTTTGAAATGTTTGTCATCTCCTCAACCTGTCTGATTTCCTCCTGTGTCATATCCTCCCTACCCAATTGTCTTCATCTTGTCCTGGACACCACTACACACTAACCTAACATGCTAACCATCTGTTTGCGTGTTCTTGTGGAGGCTCCGCCATGTAAAGATCCATCCCAAATCATGTAGTGTGTAGGGTGAGTGGACACTCAATCCTGCAACTCTCCACACTCACATTCATCCATCCATCCATCCATCCATCCATCCATTCATCCATCCATCCATCCATCCATCCATCTTCTACCACTTATCCAGGGTTGGGTCACGGGGCAGCAGCCTAAGTTCCTCTCGATGCGGAGGAGCAGCGGCTCTACTCTGATCTCCTCCTGGATGACCGAGCTCCTCACCCTATCTCTAAGGGAGAACCCGGCCACCCTGCGGAGGAAACTCATTTCAGCCGCCTGTATACGAGATCACTCACAACATATCTTGAATAATGCAATAGCCAAACGGAAACTGTTTGAAGCAGAATTTACTTCCTGTTTTGTAATGGTCACTGAATTTGTGACGTTTAAGGGAGAGTGGATAAAATGATGCAGCTGTGAGGCTCTGAAATGTTATAATGATCGTTTCACCAGTTTCATTTCAATTCAATTCAATATTTAATACAGACTCAGAGTCTGGGATTATAAACAAAAAATAAAACCATCTATAAAACAAAGAAGCTGTATATATACATACATACATTGCTACATCAGAACAGCTTTGTGTTGCCATGGTGACAAATGATTTCCTTTTCCAATGGAAGGGGAAGATGGTTTCCCAGTTCTCCCCATCTAATTTATACCCTCCCGCTCCGATCATAGCGCCCTCCACAGCTGCCAGTGTGACTTCCTCTTGTGGTAGAGAAGGCGTGGTGTGTATGGGCGGTTTCCTTCCTTCCCAGCTATTTAAGCTGTGTTACCTTCAGGGCCAGATGTAACGTAACCAGACTTCATAAATCAGGCATGAATACAGATGTCTGTCAAAACCTTCACTTCAGTGTTGAACTTAACATGAACAACTAACGTGTTCCAGTCTTGGCTGACATGTATCAAAACTCAAAACATCGTTTTCCTTCTTCAACCAGCAATAATTCACTCATGTGCTGTCACTTCAAAATAAAGCATTTCAAAGTAAAAGCACTGTCTTTGCTCTTAGAACTAAAGGATTCATGTATTACAGTAGTGATTAATTAAACAGATGTCTTTTCATGTGAAAACATTAACATTCATTGATCGATTCACAACACCAGACTGAGTTTTTGTAGTTTTTCATCACTCCAGAATCTGCTCTGCAGTCCAACCTGTCAGACCCTTATATCCTAAGTGTTGGTTGGATTTGTTCGCTGTTTTCATGACAGCCGCAATCATGATAAAAAACTAAATTTGATTGTTGCAACGGTTGGGGAACAAGACCCTACGTTGTGTAACTGCTCCATCCTCAGTTCTGAGTCTTTTTGCCTTTCTGCTGCCATCTAACGTGACTAGTTGCAACCTGTTCCATCAGCTGTTTCCTGTTATGACTAGTACTGGTCCAGCCTTTTGTTGCATCATAAGACAATCTGTTTAATGAAAAAGGGAAACATTTCACAAACCTTCCTTTTTATTCTCTTCTCTCCATTATTCACCTGTATTATCTCCACTTTGACACAAAAGCTTACATGTATAAACAAACCCCAATTACTGATGAGATGGTACCTGCTTAGATTAGGCGGTAAAAGGAAGTTTGCTTCTCTAAGGTATCAAAGGTAAGAAACACCTCGTCTTCAGGCTTATCCCCTCTATCTCGCTAAAAGAACAATTTGTTCCTTTCTTCAGTTATCTCCACCACTTTGCTGCAGAAACATGGTGTCAGAAAGGAACACAGTTATGAAGGTAGCGCTGTGTTCATCTCATCTGGGCGGGAGGGATTTAATAGGAAGCAAACTCAAAATGCACAAACGTTTATGCAAAGAACATACAACTTCCAAATAAATAAAGCTTTTTCTTTAACTCACCATTATTTTCTGCTATTGTTTCAGTCATTATAAAGCATCCAAATGCAGGACAGAGCTGCAGGGAACAGGAACACATTCATGGCATGTACTCAGGAGAGGCGTGGGGGAGAGAAGGGAAGCGCAGGTGAAAGGCTCAGGGGTGTGTATGGCTGGCAGAGAGGGCTGAAAGGTGAGGCGCGCTGGGGAGGGAGTGTCTGCTGGCTGAATGTGAAGCAGGCAGGTTGGTGGCTGGAGATGTGAAGGAAGAGGAGATGCAGGTCAGGGTAAAGTGAACCTGCAGCGCACATAGGACAGGATTAATCTGTAAGTCAAAAGGACGTCAAAAAGGTCTCGAAGGGAGGTTGAAGCGTGTTAGCTGCCACAGTGGGGGGCTGAACAATGTGGTGGGAAGAATCGGCTGAGTTGATGAGTAAATACGCAGGTGTGTAGGTGGATGATCAGAGGATGCACAGATAAATCCATACACAAACACGGAGAAGGTGTTTGTCCACCTACATGAAGCCAGATTACTGCACAGTGTCGGGCTGAGCCTGTTTACAGTCCACTCACTGGGAGTAAACAGGTAATTATGATATAATTATCAGATTTCTTCCAGACTACACAGGGTTGCCACATAATTGTAAAAAAAATATGCCCAAAAAAAAATCCCCCGTTTATCAAATAAATGGGGGATTTTTACCTGGACTCTCATAATAAAAACATTAATGCAGAATTACATGTGTGAAATGAGCAACTTCATGTTTTAACACAAAAACAATAAAGTTTGTGTGCAGGTCATATTAAAAATCTTCATGTGACATGATGTCAGCGAGAAAAGCTGACATCATGTCACAACGTGTATTATCTGGGGGGTTGCTGCTCAAACCACTGGTCCATAGAGACCTCCAGCTGCTTCAGATCTGCAGGGTCTTCACAAACCCACATGTATCACACATATTAGCATTAATATGCATCATTGCATTAATATGAAGAGAAATGATAAGAATGTAAATTTCCTAACAATAGTATAACACAAATTAAGAATAGACATAAATTAACAGGTATAGCGCATAGTAACCTAATAATTTCTTATGTTATTTAATCATATTTTCCTTTTCAAAAATGAAAATGTTATTTATTTAAAAAGATTTCTTATGTTATTTTACAATAAACTCTCCTTCTGTATTCTTTTTGTTGTCTTTCCATATTTGGAGAAAACGTTCCATAATGCAGAAAAAACACATTTTACTGATTTGTTTTGGTGTCTGGGAACCTGGGAGAGGTTAACGTTTTGGAGTCAAAATGAGCTGAAGGTTACAAACCTGTCATGTTTTTGCCACCCTGATCTCCTGGCGCTCATCATTGGTAACTCGATCCACCTGCTGGCTTCCTAATTGCCTCTGCTACCTCATTCAGTTCACCTGGTTTCCTTTTCTCTCACTGCCTACTTAAGCTCCCTCCAATCCCTCCTTCTCTGCCAGATAATAATCAGACCTATGTCTAGTTTTGTTCCAGCGTTCTACGGATTGATCCTCAGTTGCCGACCTTCTGCTTTATGCCCCTGGATTACCCTCCTTGCCTTGCCCTCGACGGACACCGCAACTTTTCGGATCTTCTGGTTACCGACCCTGCCTGTCTTTGGATCTCTGAGCCTTGTCGTTGCCTGGACGAGTATTTTGCCATCCTGTTTACCTCCCAGCTGTTGCCTGGTTTCTTCTGCAGACCACTCCCCCGGACTGATCTTCTGTTCATACTCCTCCACCAATAAACTGGTCATTTGTCCAGAACTCCCTGTGTGTGGCTGAATTACGGATCCTCAGGATAACTCATTACAGTATTATCTGGCCAACATGGATCCATCGTCCACACAGGATTGGCGCTCATGTGTTGAGAAGTCCATCACCAAATTGGAATCAAGCATGCAGGACATGATGACTATGCTCTCTAACCTCTCCTCAGTTACAGCTCCACTGGAAGGTGCCTCTGTCCAAGCTACTGGATCATCGTCTCTTTGCCAAGTCTCACCTCGCCATGAACCACGCCTGACTCCTCCAGAGGTATTTTCAGGTGAGCGGAGTCAGTGTCGGCCCTTCATAACCCAGTGTGAGATCCACTTTGAATTGCAGCCCTCTTCCTTCCCGTCAGAACGGGCTAGGATTGCCTATATGGTTTCACTTTTTTCAGGGAAAGCCAAGCTGTGGGGAACGGCCGAATGGCAGAGAGACTCGCTCATCTGCTATGATTACAAGGACTTCACAAGGGAGCTCATCAGAGTCTTTGACCCAGTCCCACCTGAGAGAGAAGCTGCCCGGGGTCTGTTAGCTCTAAAGCAAGGCATACTCTCTCAGCAGAAAGCCGCTGGAATGATGAGGCGTTATGTGACGCTTTCTATCAAGGACTTAATGAGGAGATTAAGGACGAACTGGCTACCCGGGAAGCTCCGAGATGTCTGAACCAGCTGGAGACTCTCTCCTCCAGGATCGATCAGAGGCTTCACGAACGCAGAGTGGAGAGGAGCCGAACCTCTAACAGCCTTCGCACTACATCAAGGCCCGTGTCACCATATAATCCCCTTGCACAATCTCCTGTATTTCCAGCTCCAGTAGGGGACCCTGTGGTTCCCATGGAGATTGGACGGACCCGCTTGACACCACAAGAGAGGGCACGACGTTCAAAAGAGGGATTGTGCTTCTATTGCGGCGAGAGCGGTCACCTGGTTCACCGGTGTCCATTAAAAGACCAGGCTCAGTAGGAGATAGGAGGTTCCTACTGAGTCAGAGGTTGGTGAAATCCTCTTTAGTCTCATTACAGGCACAACTCCTCATAAATGGTCTTCCTAAGCAGGTTATGGCATGTATCGATTCTGGGGCTGATACGGAATTCATTGATGCAGGCTTGGCAAGATCTCTTAACATTCCATTACTACCCACCTCTAAAAAGCAGAAAGTATTTGCACTTGATGGTCATGTGCTGCACCAGATCACGGAAGAGACTGCGCCTCTCAAGTTCATTGTAGGAGGAAATCACCAGGAGATGGTATCCTTCCTTGTCATCCATTCCCCTGAGCTACCCATTATTCTTGGTGCTTCATGGCTGCTTCACCACAATCCGCACATTGATTGGAGGACAAGTGAGGTCCTGAGCTGGTCATCCTCTTGTTATTCCACATGTCTTCTAACGGCTAATTCACTCTCCGCTGAACCAGTTTGTCAAGAGACCTACCCAGATCTTTCTAAGGTTCCTCGTGAGTATCACGATCTCAAGCAGGTATTCAACAAGCACTTGGCAACTTCTCTTCCTCCACATCGTCCCTATGACTGCTCCATTGATCTTTTACCCGGTACCTTCCCTCCCAAGGGCCGTTTATACTCCTTGTCAGGACCTGAGACTCATGCCATGAAGGAGTACATTGAAGGGGCACTTAAGACTGGAATAATACGCCCCTCTTCATCTCCTGCTGCTGCAGGGTTTTTTTTTTTTTTGTAGGAAAGAAGGATGGAACTCTAAGACCATGCATTGACTACAGAGGACTAAATGACATAACTATAAAGAACCGTTATCCTCTTCCCCTTATGAACACTGCTTTTGATCTCATTCAAGGTGCCACCATCTTCACCAAGCTGGATCTCAGGAATGCCTATCACCTCATCCGCATCAAAGAGGGAGATGAGTGGAAGACGGCATTCAATACACCCATAGGGCACTACGAGTACCTTGTCATGCCTTTTGGCCTAACCAATGCCCCTGCAGTTTTTCAGTCCCTAATTAATGATGTTCTCAGAGATATGGTTGGACTATATGTTTTTGTTTATCTTGATGACATTTTGATTTTTTCCAAAGACCTCCCCACGCACCAGAGCCATGTCCGCACTGTCCTTCTCCGTCTTTTACAGAATAACCTTTTTGTAAAAGCAGAGAAGTGTGAGTTCCACCGAAGTTCTATATCGTTTCTGGGCTATGTCATCTCGCCCAACAGAATGTCCATGGATCTCAGCAAAGTTTCAGCGGTGAAGGAATGGCCGGTTCCCCAGTCTCGCAAGCAACTTCAGAGATTCCTCGGCTTTGCCAATTTCTATCGCAGGTTCATAAGAAATTACAGTTCCATCGCCTCACCTTTGCATGCTCTTCATCTAAGAACAGGTTTATTTTGAACACAGCGGCGGACCGTGCCTTCTCTCGCCTAAAGGACTTGTTCACCTCGGCACCTGTCCTCCATGCACCGGATTCTGATCGGCAGTTTATTGTTGAAGTGGATGCCTCTGACTCAGGAGTGGGTGCTATTCTAAGTCAAAGGTTTTCTGATGGCAAGACTCATCCATGTGCCTTCTTTTCAAGAGGTCTCTCCACAACTGAGAGGAATTATGATGTGGGAGATCGCGAGCTCCTGGCAGTTAAACTGGCACTCGAGGAGTGGAGGCACTGGCTGGAGGGGGCTAAGCACCCATTCATTGTGTGGACGGATCATAAGAACCTTGAGTACCTACGATCTGCTAAGAGACTCAATCCCAGACAGGCTAGATGGTCCCTGTTCTTCAGCAGATTTAACTTCTCCCTATCCTACAGACCAGGAACTAAGAACACCAAGCCGGATTCTCTCTCAAGGCTTCACGAGATTCCGGAGGAGGGACAGTCCGATGGTCAGAATGACTACATCCTTCCCCATTCTGTCCGGCTGGGGGTCATCAGACTCGGTTTGGAGAGAGGGATAAGGGAGGCCCAACAACAACACCAGATTCCTGAGAACTGTCCCCAGGGTCGCCTCTTTGTTCCAGTGCACCTTGTCCCAGAGGTACTGTCATTTTGTCATAGTTCTCGTTTATTTTGTCACCCAGGTGTGACCAAGACTCTGTCAGTGGTACAGAGTCACTTCTGGTGGGAGACCTTGGTCCAGGACGTCAAGGAATTTATCGCTGCTTGCCGTGTCTGTTCCCAAGCTAAGTCTTCTCATCGACCGCCAGCTGGTTTTCTGCGGCCGCTCCCAATTCCACGTCGTCCTTGGTCTCATTTGTCAATGGATTTCATCACAGGTCTGCCCAAATCCAAGAATCATTCAGTACTACTTACCATAGTTGACCGTTTCTCCAAAATGACTCATTTGATTCCTCTTGCCAAGTTGCCGTCTTCTAAGGAATTAGGGGAGATCCTTGCCAGGGAGGTATTTCGTTTACATGGACTTCCGGATGACATCGTCTCTGACAGAGGTCCCCAATTTGTGTCTCGATTTTGGAAGGAGTTTTGCAACCTTCTTGGGATCAAAGTGAGTCTCTCCTCTGGGTATCATCCACAGACAGATGGACAGATGGAGCGGGTCAACCAGGAGGTGGAGACTAAGCTACGTATGTTGTGTGAACGGGATCCCTCCATGTGGTCGCAGAACATTCCTTGGGTGGAATATTCCCTTAACTCGCTCCCCTCCAGCTCCACAGGGCTCTCTCCGTTCTACACTGTTTATGGATACCAGCCGCCAGTCTTTGATTTACAGGAGCTTGCCATCACAGTCCCCTCGGCTCACTCAGCAGCACTGAGATGTCAGCGTGTATGGCGGAGGGCTCGTTGTGCCCTGTTGAGGACGTCTGCAGTGTATTCACGGGCTGCTAATCGTCGGCGGATTGCTGCACCGGAGTATCAAGTGGGGCAGGAGGTGTGGTTGTCAACCAAGGACCTTCCCCTTCGGGTTGAGAATCGCAAGTTGGCCCCTCGCTTCATTGGCCCTTTCCCTATAACCAGGGTGGTTAACCCCATGGCTGTACGTCTTCGACTGCCTAGGACCCTGCGGGTTTGCCCCACTTTCCATGTCTCCCGTATCAAACCTGTGTTCTCTTCCCAGTTTGCACCCCCCTCCTCCCACCCGGTTCATTGATGGGGGGCCTGCCTACACTGTTCATCGTCTACTCCGCTCCCGGCGGCGGGGCCGTGGGTTGCAGTACCTGGTTGACTGGGAGGGTTATGGGCCGGAGGAGCGCTCTTGGGTTCCTGCTCGTTTTATTTTGGATGGGTCCCTTGTTCGGGATTTTCATCTCCACCATCCTGACATGCCTGGTGGTCCGTCTGGTGCCGGACCTTGAGGGGGGGGGGGGGGGGGGGGTACTGTCATGTTTTTGCCACCCTGATCTCCTGGCGCTCATTGGTAACTCGATCCACCTGCTGGCTTCCTAATTGCCTCTGCTGTCTCATTCAGTTCACCTGGTTTCCTTTTCTCTCACTGCCTACTTAAGCTCCCTCCAATCCCTCCTTTTCTGCCAGATAATAATCAGACCTATGTCTAGTTTTGTTCCAGCGTTCTACGGATTGTTCCTCAGTTGCCGACCTTCTGCTTCATGCCCCTGGATTACCCTCCTTGCCTTGCCCTCGACGGACACCGCAACCTTTCGGATCTTCTGGTTACCGACCCTGCCTGTCTTTGGATCTCTGAGCCTTGTCGTTGCCTGGACGAGTATTTTGCCATCCTGTTTACCTCCCAGCTGTTGCCTGGTTTCTTCTGCAGACCATTCCCCCGGACTGATCTTCTGTTCATACTCCTCCACCAATAAACTGGTCATTTGTCCAGAACTCCCTGTGTGTGGCTGAATTACGGATCCTCAGGATAACTCATTACACAAACCACTGTGTGGTTCACAGCTCTATCTCCTGCACATGCACATGTATGTGCACGTGTAGGATATAATTGCATTTTATCAGTGTTTCTGATCCCTGTTCATATTGCAACTCTGAAGAAAATGAAACTTCCCTGGAAGCTGCAAAGCAGTGTTATATATATGTGTATATAAATCATGCTGAATCACAGCAGCCGCCAGTGTCGACATGTTTGCAACAGTTTGGACTCAATCTGTCATTTTCTGCCATTTTACTGTCAAATTATTCTGCTTCACACTGAAAATAGTTTTATCTGAACTGCACTTATTACATGCATCACTTAAACCAATTAGTAATCAGTGCTTTATTAGGAATCTCCCTTTCCAGTAATGAGCTGCGTGCCGAACAGATCGAACTTCCTTCAGCAGTCGCCGTGTTTGATTATAAACCTGCTCTTACAGCCACAGAGTTAACTGAACCCAACGTCCTTCACCTAATAAAGCACAAAACCCAAACAGCAGCAGATTGTCCAATCCAAGAGATGAGATTCCATCAGAGCTCTTCTACACCTTCACCTGCAAGATGCTTAAAGAATGACGAGAAAGAGACGAGGCTCTTTGGTGTGAAGAGGAGGAAGAGGATGATGAAATGCGAGGAAGAGAGGCGAGAAGAGCCCTTGTGCTCTGTGTTCCTCATTAGTTCAGCTGATTTTCCTCCTCTTCAGTGTATCATGGTAAGTGTGTGGAGGATGCGACTACGAGAGGATGTCAGATACAAAGAGGAGTGTGTGTGAGTTCGATGCTCCACTAACATTTACATTCATGTTGAATTTAAACGGCATGAAGCACAGAGCGGTTCGCGGCGTTTCCACATGTGGATGAACTGATACTTAGTTTTTAACCTCTTTCCTTTTCAGAGGAAGTTAATGTCTGAGTCCAGAAGCACGTTAGAGCCGAGAGGTAATCTCATCAACCCAAAAGAAGAGAATGATTTTTAAATTAAATTAAATTCATGTTCTCATTCCTCTTTATTCATTTTTATTGTTCTTATTTGTCTTTATTGTTTTTAGGTTTATTTAGATGTGGTTTCTACTTGTTAGTTCCAGTGTTTTCCTCATGGGGAGCTATGCCTACTCGGCCTGCTGGATCGTTGCCATGGAGATTGTCCTGCTTGGCGTGGTTGGTGGGGTCCTGCACTGCAGCCCTGGTTGTGGTGTGGACTCCTGCCTGCCCTGATCTGGGCGGTTTCCGTGGTGACGAGTTCCGGTTCCTGGTGTGGATGTTTCCATTGTTTCCTGACCTCACGTCAGGGTCAAGCCAGATGTTTTGTCTCCAGATGTCAGGGGTGGGAAAATCAAAACGAAAAATAAAAAATCTGGATTTTTTTGTGCCACAATTTTAAAATTGATTTTTTTTGTCAAAAAATTATTTTCTTTTTTCAAACAAAAATAATCCATTCTAAACTTTTTGTCTTTTTATTGTTTTTATTGATCTTTTTACTTGTCTTCTTGGGCATTATAGCAGCAAAATGATGGTCTAGCTGCTGTATTGTTTTTCCCTCATTGAAAACAAGAAAAATGATGAGCAAAAAATAAGCTTTATACATTTATTCTGTTTTTAATCTACAAAAATCAGCAATATTGAAGAATTGTGAGAAATGTAATTTAAATCAAATCGGCACCCCAAAAATCGGAATTGAATCGAATTGGGACAAAAGCGTATCGTCACAGTCCTACCAGTTCTGTTTTTACATTGTTGGTTCAGGTAAAAAGACAGAAACTGCAAGTTAAAGATTATGTTTGTGTAAAGGGGGGGGGGGTGTATGAGCTCTGTGTAGGTGTGAGAAACATGATCAGATGTGTGTTATTGAACTCTAATGTTGAGGGAAGGTTTTATACGTATATAAACATAATTTGTTTTGATGATAAGCACTTTGAGCTGCTTTTGTAGAAACGTTCTTTATAAATAAAGTTGAATTTGATTAAATGAGCAGCTGATGGTCTAACTGGCTCAGCTGTGGGCTGTCAGTGATGTCTGTTCAGATGTTTTGCAGTGGATTGGTTTTTTTTTTTAGTCCATCTGCGACTCAGGTGAGAGGTCAGGTATCCTGTTAGTTCAGGCTGGTTCCACCTGCACAACCTGCTCTCTGTTCGTCAGATTTGTTTGATCCGTTCATTACTGAGGCCCATTTATAGAAAAATGATGAGGCGACTGGACACTCTAAGTCCTGTTTGTGTGTTCGGCGGGTGTACTTCACCAAATATCCTGCAGCAAGCTGGAGAATCCCACCTGTGTCGAAGAGGTGCCATCCATTTCCCAGATTGTGTTTGTTTGCAGAAACACAGATAAAGTTGTGAAGGTCGATGTGCTGTGAAGCCGGGAAGCGACATTATGAACGAGGGGTGGATGGAGCGTCAGAGGAAGGCTGGGTAAACAGAGAAAGGAAAGTAGACGGATCAGTTGAAGCAACACAATCATTTAGTTTGAAAAGAACAAATGATGATGAGAGAGGAGAGAAAAGTGGGAGAAACACAGTTTGAGCTGAAAATAATCTGAAGATTGAAGTTTCGTGTAAACAGAGAAGAAAGTTGTGATGGAGATGCAGCTCGGAGGGAGTGACAGTTTTCTAGCTGCTACTGGGAATTTCTCTGCACTTCTGCAAGACTTTCAAACACTGCTCTACTTTTTCCTGAGCCTTCTCTCGGTCTGTCTCCCGACATGCTGATGCCAGCTTGACAGCCAATCACCTGTGGCGGTGCGTGTGTGGATCAGTGGGAACGGAGTGTCTTTCTCAGTCTTGTCTGCCATTAGCTTCCCTGAGCTCAGCTAACAAGCTGCTGAGCGCTTTCTTCTGAATACGAACGGCTTGTGGTTTGAAGGAGCCCTGCAGCTGGTGGAGACACAGAGACGGTGTCTGGTCTCTCTTCTTTCCTGGACTTCCATGTGTTCGTTCATGCGCTCAGAAAAAGCCTGAAAACTTCTCACATGGAGTGTTAATCCTCAGCCCTGACTTAATCCTGTTGCTTTGTTATGGCTCTTCTTACTGGGATGGGATGGTGCACACCCTGCTTAGCAATCACTTGGAAACGCCTCTGACTTTACTTCTTCTTCTGCATTCATTTTGCAAGCAGTGAAGAGAAGAAGAACCATGCTAACACGACCAAACTGTTTGCCTAGCATCATATAGGTTAATGAAAAACATGCATCTTTGTCACTGGATGTGTTTCCCTTCATCCCTGCCTTGTTTACCAGCTGCACTTCCTCATTAAGCACAAGCTTACCTTTCTTCTTCCTCTTCAGGCCACAGTCGCCGCTTTTGCAGCCAGCGAAGGTCACTCTCACCCTCGAGTGGTAGAGCTTCCCAAGACAGAGGAAGGGCTGGGCTTCAATGTGATGGGCGGCAAGGAGCAGAACTCACCGATATACATCTCTCGCATCATTCCCGGGGGCGTGGCTGAGAGGCACGGTGGCCTAAAGCGAGGGGATCAGCTCCTGTCTGTCAACGGCGTGGTAGGTCTAACTCAGCTTACATTATAATGCAGCATAGAGGGCAGAGGGTGGATGGACTCTCAGCTAGCTCTACTTCAATCCAGAAATGAGGAATTTTGAGCAGCTTCTTCGCTGATTTAGCATGTGAGTCATCAGTCAGGGGTCCTGTTGAGGTCAAAATGTTGCAAACATCTTTAGTCAGAAACTGAAACTTGTCAAGCAGCTACAGAAATCCTGTCTTTATAACATGCTGATTCCACCCCATCACGTAGTCCTACAAATGTTCGTTTCATCATTGAGGCGTTGCTATTTCTTCACTGCAAAAACTCAGCCTTAAAAAACAAGAAAAAAATATACAAAAATGAGGTGATTTATCTTATTTTAAGCAACATTTATCTGCCAACAGAACAAGAAAATTTGGCTTGTCAAGACTTCCCAAAACAAGTAAAAATACTCAGAGGAATCATCTGGCATAGAAACTAAGAATTATCCTACCTTTAAAAAATAAGCATATGTGTACTCAATTTAAGATTTTTAATCTTAGATTTCAGTTTTTACAGTGTAGCAAGACATGAACATAAACTTGCTTCAACGTTCCACTCCTTTTCCGTCTCCAACGATCTTGCAGAGCGTCGAAGGAGAACATCACGAGAAAGCGGTGGAGCTGCTGAAGGCAGCCAAGGACAGCGTGAAGCTGGTGGTTCGCTACACCCCCAAGGTGCTCGAGGAGATGGAGGCTCGCTTCGAGAAGCTCCGCACGGCCCGGCGGCGCCAGCAGCAGCAGCTCTTGATGCAGCAGCAGCAGCAGAACATGTCCTCTCAGCAGAATCACATGTCGTAGGTGAGGCGCTTCATTACATTACGGGTGAGGGGTGGGATCGGGGGGGTGGTCGCCAGGAACACCAAAGGTATTTTTCCATTGCATGGTATAGCTCAAGTGGGCCAAGGTTGTAAGTAACCTGAACTGTAGAGCTGAAGGAACGCAAGTCCAACTTCAAAAACCAAAGTCTGCCTTTCACTTTAGATTTTTGTTTGAACTACAACAGGGGTGGAGCTAGAGGGGGGGCCAGGGTGGCACGAGCCACCTCTGAAATATGGCTGGACATCCCAGGTGTCGCCTCTGGTGATTGACAGCTGGTTTAAAGTCTAATTTAACCTTTTAAAGTTTACATGAGATGTTTTTCCCCACTTGGAACAGAATAACAAGAACCAAAGTTGTCTTTTTAAATTAAATACCCAGACCAAGTGGCAAGTTTAGTTCTACAGCTTTTACATAAAATCTATTATATTTACAATTTCCTCTACTAGATAGCAGCGTAGGACATTAAAGGCAAGGTGAGGCGGGTTTATTTGCATTTCACATTTCATGTAGAAGACAATTCCGCAAGAGAGCTTTAGATGAAGTGGAGTTTTAATGAGGAAAATAGTGACATTCAGCTGCATAGTTCTGGAAGAGATTATGTCCCTGTGCAAATAATGGAAAGATGTTTCCACTGAACCGTGTTCATTATAGGTCTGATGAATCATTTGCTCATGTAAACGTTTATTTATAATCATATTGGCATGATCTTTTCTCTTGTATGTTTAAAATACTTTGCTGTAAACTGATTTTGCCAACATCAGCTGTCATGTTCAGTGAAGAAGCCCCACTGAAAGGTGTTCAAGTTGGATGTGTCACCATCCTCAGCTCCGTTTTCCCAGATTAATCCCACAGATCTGTGCTCTGAGCAGAGAAGCTGTCCCGTCCACAGGTGCAGGAGGAACTCTTTGTATCATACTAACAATCAGATAATCACACCTCTGGAGAAAGCAGTATCTGCAGAATGAAATTAAGCTGAGTGGTGCCATGCAGTGGAAAAACCCCGACAGGAAAAGGCTGCCTGATGCACAGGTATGACCTAAAATGTCCCTTCTACAGTAACGTCCAACATAAAACAGGTATTTCCCCAAACACAAAACTATTTAACTTGTAATTTTCATGACCTAAGAAGAGACTGTATTAAAACCCCTTTAAAGGTCCAATCTGCTTAAACAACCATCATGCAGTCTGAATCCAGGTTTTTTTTTTATTGTGAAAATGTGAAAATCCCACATCTTCCTCACGTCTACATGACTGGATGATGTTGGTTGATTAGATTTTTATGTTTAGAACATGCTGACCTGACGAAGGGGTCTGACTGTAAATAAAAGAAAGATGAAGCCAACATGTAATACCACTGATTACCTTTAGGGGTCAGAAAAGAAGCATATCTGCCTTCTCAAAACAAACTTCGCTTCAACTCAATGACCGAAACTCTACAACAAAGGCGTCGTGTCCAGTTTGGTGTTATTAACAGTATTAATATCTATTTATATGATAAAAGCTTATTCAAGAGATTTTTGTTGTGTTTGTATTTTCGTTTACATTCTTCTATTTTCATAAACGCAGTGTGTATGAAGGTGTAAAAGTGTCCTTTTAGCAAATAAATCCAGAAAAATCCACCAATGGAGAAAAGTAAACAATGTTTGGGTCTTTCTTTTGGAGTTTAATTCACTCTGCTCTGTTTTGTCATGCAAGCACTTTTATTCCTTTGTGTGCGAGTTGCACACATGTGCGGCACATCCCAGCACAAAGCCTGAAATCTCTGAGGTATTCTTTGCAAACCGACTTGTCAGTATCCTTTGTGCAAACCCCACCACTCCCTGTGTGAATCTATTCTAAGGGTTGTAAATTATTCAAGCTGAATCTAATCACATGTGGTTCCAGCTCTGCAGGTATGGCCGTCGGGAGGTGCAGCCTCTCGTGTTCCTTTTAGCTCAAGCCAAAGCAAACGGACACTTTCGCTGATTAAAGATGTCAAAACTTTAAAGCAGTCAACTGTGTCTCAGATGATGCCTGCAGTGGTTCTCCGCAGACTTCTCAGACTCTTCAAGTGTTTCCGCCTCATATGGAAGGCAGGCATGTGTCCAGGATATGTGTGCTCCTGGAAAGCATCGCTTTTTTGATACTAAATCCCCCCAAGCTTATCTGTTGTGTTGCGCTTGGCGCAGTGCAGCTTAGGAAGGTGTTGGGGAGCCGGGAACAGTATGTTGCAGTGCAGCTACAGACAGCGAAGCTGGTTTTATCAAAGCTGGCATGCAGACCGCAGAGATCTGCTCTGGCTGCCAAGAAGACGGCGAGCAAGCGAGGCGCTCGGGCAGGCGGAGCTTGCAACATAAGCCTCTGGTTTGTAGAGTTAGGACCGGCGCCATGTGCCAGTACGAAGCCACTGCTCTCAGCTTGTTCTTCTTCTTCTGCTTGATCTACAGGTTGTTCCAGAAGAAGAAGAAGTAAGGAAAAGGATAAGGATCCCAAAGGAAACTTTCTGTCGAGGAGGAAACCAAAAAGTAGAAGACTCTTTGACATTTTTACATCCTATTTGTCCCTTCCAGTGTCCCGCAGATACCTGAGCAAGGACTGAGAGGTTTTCCTGAATTTGGTGCTTTAAAAAAAAAAAAAAACAAGTGTGGGAGACAGTGAAAGTAACTGAGTGTAACTTTTTATTCCCTTTTCTAAGTTGTTTCCCCCAGTTGTGACTCTATGCTGAAGCTCCCTTTCTTGTGTTTGTTGTTTTTTTGTTTGTTTGTTTTCAGTTATCCACGTTGACCGCTTCCATCCTCCTGCGCCGTGGAAACGTTGCCGTTTTTACCATAGATATCATTTGTACAGTGGTGTTTCTATTCATCCGACCGGTGCTTGTGTCTCTGTACGAATGACCGTTGATTTCTTGTCCTGTTTCGGATAAACTCTTTTTTACCTTCTATACTGTAGCAAGAACAAGATTTTGTATTGTAGATTTAGCAATAACAGGCATTCCTCAGTTTTTACATTTTGCCACTAAATTCATGACAGAAAACATAAACTTAGCACAAAAGGAAAGGGAATGATTGTTTAGGTGGGTTATTTCTCGCTTTAATAATCCCAGCTGCTGTTGTATTCGACATCACTGCAAAGCCTGAGGAGACACACTGCAGAACTTTTACCATTTTCCCGTCACGCCGTGAAGTGAAACGTCACGCGGCGTCCCGGATGTAAAAGTTGTGTTTCTCAGCCTCAGGACGCTGCTGGGCAGCAGCGGCTCCAGAAATGCACATGATAGACGTCACTGTGTCATCAAACACATCTGAAATGCAGAGTTTTAAGGTTGGAAAGGTTTTAGCTTCTGTGGAACACCAACAGGAGTATAAATGTGTGGGCAACACACACACACACACACACACACACACACACATCTAGATGTGTTTTTCATTCCACAGAAGCTTGATCCTGACCAGTTCTACCTGCTTGTAAAGCTGACCAATCCGGCCGTCCAGACATGTATAAAACAGTAACAACTGGGTAAGTAAAGGGTAGAAATGATCACACATGAATGCATTTCTTCACTTTTTCTACTAAGTTTTATGTAAAGCTTATTTGCTGATGTAAGCCGACCCGGTCTCGTGCACTGTAAGGCAGCTTCTAAGTCCAAATCGCTGTGCCACATGAAGAGATTACTGATTTACAGGCAGCATGTATTAAAACAAAGTGCAATAACTGTGACAATTAAAAGACTTTATTTGGTAATCCCAATTTAAATTGAACTAGATTATCTATCTATATACATATATATAATATATATATATAATATACTTTACAAAGAGATTGATTCCACTCATCATTCCCCCGACAGATAAGCAGAATGTCATCTGGATTCTTTTTCTGGAAGTTACATGAAAATATGATAGAGTTATGTTTATTTTCAGAATATTTAGTTTTAACATGAAGTTTTTATTGTTCGTTTAAGCGTTTATGTTCCTAAAACATGCAGATTATTTCTTCTTCTCTGTTCTTTGTGCAACAGCTGGATTTTAGCATAGTTCATGTGAATTTGTTCGTTATTGCATTTTTGTTTTGATGATTGTTGTGAGGTGTTGAGGCCGAGTGGCGTGTTTGGCCTTTCCTTTCTGTATCTGTAAGAGAAATCTGTTTTTGCAATCCATGAAGTACCTGAACTTCTGAGTTAAGTGATAACCCCCCCCCCCCCCCCCCCCCCCCCCCCCCACAGGCGCCCTAATTTTGTCCATTTTTTGGTGCTAAGCAATGCTTTTTCTGTTTGTTTCTCTTGGTTTTTTTTTTTTTTAACTTTGTAGTTACAAGCTAATTTAAAACATAAAAAACACAACCAGTGTGGAATATCAAAGTTGAATTTTAATGAAGAATTGGAGTTAATTTCTCTCAAATTCTCAGTGTAATAATTATTTTCTTCCAGAAGTCAGTTTGCAACACTGCTAAACACAACAAGCTCATTCCCAAACTGTTAGCGTTGAAATGACCCGAATGCTCAGATTTTATGCTCTTCATACATTTTTACCCCTCATTCCATCCCAAAAAGACCATTTTTGTATCTTTAACTCACAAGTACTCTTTCTTAATTGACTTGCATTTTTTGAAGCTGACAGTCCTGTATTTACCGTAAAGATGAAAAAATAAAAAAAAGCAACAAACTCTTGATATGCAATTGTTATACATATTATATTTGTATAAATAAATCTATGTGCTTGTGTACAGTGATTGTTTGGTTGACTCTTTCATTATATCCTAAACAATGTTCTGTTTTGTTTTTCTCACTGAACTTAATGCAGCCTAATTTGTAAAATAGCTTTTAACCCTTTAAGGCCAAACCCAAAGAAAATGGCATAAAGCCTTTTTAAAAAAAATAAATAAAAATAAAAATAAAAAAAATCTTTATTTAACAAAATATAACACATAAATGAAGTCAGTTTGGGAAATATTTATCCCCAAATTAGAAGTTTTACAGTGTAATCCTCTGCTTCCTGGTATCTGTCAGAGGACAGAAGTCAAATATCACATCGTGTTGAAGAAGATTTAAGCAAAGTTTTTGCCAGAAAGTACAAAATGTTTAAATAAAAGGTATCAAATATGTCATGTTGGGTTTTAAGAGGATAAAAACATTATCAAAGCAATAAAAATAAATCTAATTTTTTATAACAAAATTTAAAAATGTAATTATTTCTATGGAGTTAAAAAAAATAGATATAAAGAAACCAGTAGAAACCAGCATCTTTTTGATTCTATTCTCCATCCTGAGCTGCATGACGAGGCAGTGCAGAAAAAAACTGTGATCAGAACCAGAACCAGGAAGAGAAAAACCTTCATCAGGACCAGGACCAGAACCAGAACCAGGAAGAGAAAAACCTTCATCAGGACCAGGACCAGAACCAGAACCAGGAAGAGAAAAACCTTCATCAGGACCAGGACCAGGACCAGAACCAGGAAGAGAAAAACTTTCCTCAGGACCAGAACCAGAACCAGAACCAGGAAGAGAAACTTTCCTCAGGACCAGAACCAGAACCAGAACCAGGAAGAGAAACTTTCCTCAGGACCAGAACCAGAACCAGAACCAGGAAGAGAAACTTTCCTCAGGACCAGAACCAGAACCAGAACCAGGAAGAGAAACTTTCCTCAGAACCAGAACCAGAACCAGAACCAGGAAGAGAAAAACCTTCATCAGGACCAGGACCAGGACCAGAACCAGAACCAGGAAGAGAAAAACCTTCATCAGGACCAGGACCAGAACCAGAACCAGGAAGAGAAAAACCTTCATCAGGACCAGGACCAGAACCAGGAAGAGAAAAACTTTCCTCAGGACCAGAACCAGAACCAGGAAGAGAAAAACCTTCATCAGGACCAGAACCAGAACCAGGAAGAGAAAAACCTTCATCAGGACCAGGACCAGAACCAGAACCAGGAAGAGAAAAACTTTCCTCAGGACCAGAACCAGAACCAGAACCAGGAAGAGAAACTTTCCTCAGGACCAGGACCAGAACCAGAACCAGGAAGAGAAAAACCTTCATCAGGACCAGGACCAGAACCAGAACCAGGAAGAGAAAAACCTTCATCAGGACCAGGACCAGAACCAGAACCAGGAAGAGAAAAACCTTCATCAGGACCAGGACCAGAACCAGAACCAGGAAGAGAAAAACCTTCATCAGGACCAGGACCAGAACCAGAACCAGGAAGAGAAAAACCTTCATCAGGACCAGGACCAGAACCAGAACCAGGAAGAGAAAAACCTTCATCAGGACCAGGACCAGAACCAGGAAGAGAAAAACTTTCCTCAGGACCAGAACCAGAACCAGAACCAGGAAGAGAAAAACCTTCATCAGGACCAGGACCAGAACCAGAACCAGGAAGAGAAAAACCTTCATCAGGACCAGGACCAGAACCAGAACCAGGAAGAGAAAAACCTTCATCAGGACCAGGACCAGGACCAGAACCAGGAAGAGAAAAACTTTCCTCAGGACCAGAACCAGAACCAGAACCAGAACCAGGAAGAGAAACTTTCCTCAGGACCAGAACCAGAACCAGAACCAGGAAGAGAAACTTTCCTCAGGACCAGAACCAGAACCAGAACCAGGAAGAGAAACTTTCCTCAGGACCAGAACCAGAACCAGAACCAGGAAGAGAAACTTTCCTCAGAACCAGAACCAGAACCAGAACCAGGAAGAGAAAAACCTTCATCAGGACCAGGACCAGGACCAGAACCAGAACCAGGAAGAGAAAAACCTTCATCAGGACCAGGACCAGAACCAGAACCAGGAAGAGAAAAACCTTCATCAGGACCAGGACCAGAACCAGGAAGAGAAAAACTTTCCTCAGGACCAGAACCAGAACCAGGAAGAGAAAAACCTTCATCAGGACCAGAACCAGAACCAGGAAGAGAAAAACCTTCATCAGGACCAGGACCAGAACCAGAACCAGGAAGAGAAAAACTTTCCTCAGGACCAGAACCAGAACCAGAACCAGGAAGAGAAACTTTCCTCAGGACCAGGACCAGAACCAGAACCAGGAAGAGAAAAACCTTCATCAGGACCAGGACCAGAACCAGAACCAGGAAGAGAAAAACCTTCATCAGGACCAGGACCAGAACCAGAACCAGGAAGAGAAAAACCTTCATCAGGACCAGGACCAGAACCAGAACCAGGAAGAGAAAAACCTTCATCAGGACCAGGACCAGAACCAGAACCAGGAAGAGAAAAACCTTCATCAGGACCAGGACCAGAACCAGAACCAGGAAGAGAAAAACCTTCATCAGGACCAGGACCAGAACCAGGAAGAGAAAAACTTTCCTCAGGACCAGAACCAGAACCAGAACCAGGAAGAGAAAAACCTTCATCAGGACCAGGACCAGAACCAGAACCAGGAAGAGAAAAACCTTCATCAGGACCAGAACCAGAACCAGGAAGAGAAAAACTTTCCTCAGGACCAGGACCAGGACCAGAACCAGGAAGAGAAAAACTTTCCTCAGGACCAGAACCAGAACCAGAACCAGAACCAGGAAGAGAAACTTTCCTCAGGACCAGAACCAGAACCAGAACCAGGAAGAGAAACTTTCCTCAGGACCAGAACCAGAACCAGAACCAGGAAGAGAAACTTTCCTCAGGACCAGAACCAGAACCAGAACCAGGAAGAGAAACTTTCCTCAGAACCAGAACCAGAACCAGAACCAGGAAGAGAAAAACCTTCATCAGGACCAGGACCAGGACCAGAACCAGAACCAGGAAGAGAAAAACCTTCATCAGGACCAGGACCAGAACCAGAACCAGGAAGAGAAAAACCTTCATCAGGACCAGGACCAGAACCAGGAAGAGAAAAACTTTCCTCAGGACCAGAACCAGAACCAGAACCAGGAAGAGAAAAACCTTCATCAGGACCAGAACCAGAACCAGGAAGAGAAAAACCTTCATCAGGACCAGGACCAGAACCAGAACCAGGAAGAGAAAAACTTTCCTCAGGACCAGGACCAGAACCAGAACCAGGAAGAGAAAAACCTTCATCAGGACCAGGACCAGAACCAGAACCAGGAAGAGAAAAACCTTCATCAGGACCAGGACCAGAACCAGAACCAGGAAGAGAAAAACCTTCATCAGGACCAGGACCAGAACCAGAATCAGGAAGAGAAAAACCTTCATCAGGACCAGGACCAGAACCAGAACCAGGAAGAGAAAAACTTTCCTCAGGACCAGAACCAGAACCAGAACCAGGAAGAGAAACTTTCCTCAGGACCAGAACCAGAACCAGAACCAGGAAGAGAAACTTTCCTCAGGACCAGAACCAGAACCAGAAAAAGGAAGAGAAACTTTCCTCAGAACCAGAACCAGAACCAGAACCAGGAAGAGAAAAACCTTCATCAGGACCAGGACCAGAACCAGAACCAGGAAGAGAAAAACCTTCATCAGGACCAGAACCAGAACCAGAACCAGGAAGAGAAAAACTTTCCTCAGGACCAGGACCAGAACCAGAACCAGGAAGAGAAAAACCTTCATCAGGACCAGGACCAGAACCAGAACCAGGAAGAGAAAAACCTTCATCAGGACCAGGACCAGAACCAGAACCAGGAAGAGAAAAACCTTCATCAGGACCAGGACCAGAACCAGGAAGAGAAAAACTTTCCTCAGGACCAGAACCAGAACCAGAACCAGGAAGAGAAAAACCTTCATCAGGACCAGAACCAGAACCAGGAAGAGAAAAACCTTCATCAGGACCAGGACCAGAACCAGAACCAGGAAGAGAAAAACTTTCCTCAGGACCAGAACCAGAACCAGAACCAGAAAGAGAAACTTTCCTCAGGACCAGAACCAGAACCAGAACCAGGAAGAGAAACTTTCCTCAGGACCAGGACCAGAACCAGAACCAGGAAGAGAAAAACCTTCATCAGGACCAGGACCAGGACCAGAACCAGGAAGAGAAAAACCTTCATCAGGACCAGGACCAGAACCAGAACCAGGAAGAGAAAAACCTTCATCAGGACCAGGACCAGAACCAGAACCAGGAAGAGAAAAACCTTCATCAGGACCAGGACCAGAACCAGAACCAGGAAGAGAAAAACTTTCCTCAGGACCAGAACCAGAACCAGAACCAGGAAGAGAAACTTTCCTCAGAACCAGAACCAGAACCAGAACCAGGAAGAGAAAAACCTTCATCAGGACCAGGACCAGAACCAGAACCAGGAAGAGAAAAACCTTCATCAGGACCAGGACCAGAACCAGAACCAGGAAGAGAAAAACTTTCCTCAGGACCAGAACCAGAACCAGAACCAGAACCAGGAAGAGAAAAACCTTCATCAGGACCAGGACCAGAACCAGAACCAGGAAGAGAAAAACCTTCATCAGGACCAGAACCAGAACCAGAACCAGGAAGAGAAACTTTCCTCAGGACCAGAACCAGAACCAGAACCAGGAAGAGAAACTTTTCTCAGGACCAGAACCAGAACCAGAACCAGGAAGAGAAACTTTCCTCAGGACAAGGACCAGAACCAGAACCAGGAAGAGAAAAACCTTCATCAGGACCAGGACCAGAAGCAGAACCAGGAAGAGAAAAACCTTCATCAGGACCAGGACCAGAAGCAGAACCAGGAAGAGAAAAACCTTCATCAGGACCAGGACCAGAACCAGAACCAGGAAGAGAAAAACTTTCCTCAGGACCAGAACCAGAACCAGAACCAGGAAGAGAAACTTTCCTCAGGACCAGAACCAGAACCAGAACCAGGAAGAGAAACTTTCCTCAGGACCAGGACCAGAACCAGAACCAGGAAGAGAAAAACTTTCCTCAGGACCAGAACCAGAACCAGAACCAGGAAGAGAAAAACCTTCATCAGGACCAGGACCAGAACCAGAACCAGGAAGAGAAAAACCTTCATCAGGACCAGGACCAGAACCAGAACCAGGAAGAGAAAAACCTTCATCAGGACCAGGACCAGAACCAGAACCAGGAAGAGAAAAACCTTCATCAGGACCAGGACCAGAACCAGAACCAGGAAGAGAAAAACTTTCCTCAGGACCAGAACCAGAACCAGAACCAGGAAGAGAAACTTTCCTCAGGACCAGAACCAGAACCAGAACCAGGAAGAGAAACTTTCCTCAGGACCAGAACCAGAACCAGAACCAGGAAGAGAAACTTTCCTCAGAACCAGAACCAGAACCAGAACCAGGAAGAGAAAAACCTTCATCAGGACCAGGACCAGAACCAGAACCAGGAAGAGAAAAACCTTCATCAGGACCAGAACCAGAACCAGAACCAGGAAGAGAAAAACTTTCCTCAGGACCAGAACCAGAACCAGAACCAGGAAGAGAAACTTTCCTCAGGACCAGAACCAGAACCAGAACCAGGAAGAGAAACTTTCCTCAGGACCAGAACCAGAACCAGAACCAGGAAGAGAAACTTTCCTCAGGACCAGAACCAGAACCAGAACCAGGAAGAGAAACTTTCCTCAGGACCAGAACCAGGAAGAGAAAAACTTTCCTCAGGACCAGAACCAGAACCAGAACCAGGAAGAGAAAAACCTTCATCAGGACCAGAACCAGAACCAGGAAGAGAAAAACCTTCATCAGGACCAGGACCAGAACCAGAACCAGGAAGAGAAAAACTTTCCTCAGGACCAGAACCAGAACCAGAACCAGGAAGAGAAACTTTCCTCAGGACCAGAACCAGAACCAGAACCAGGAAGAGAAACTTTCCTCAGGACCAGAACCAGAACCAGAACCAGGAAGAGAAACTTTCCTCAGGACCAGAACCAGAACCAGAACCAGGAAGAGAAACTTTCCTCAGGACCAGAACCAGAACCAGGAAGAGAAAAACCTTCATCAGGACCAGGACCAGGACCAGAACCAGGAAGAGAAAAACCTTCATCAGGACCAGGACCAGAACCAGAACCAGGAAGAGAAAAACCTTCATCAGGACCAGGACCAGAACCAGAACCAGGAAGAGAAAAACCTTCATCAGGACCAGGACCAGAACCAGAACCAGGAAGAGAAAAACTTTCCTCAGGACCAGAACCAGAACCAGAACCAGGAAGAGAAACTTTCCTCAGGACCAGAACCAGAACCAGAACCAGGAAGAGAAACTTTCCTCAGGACCAGAACCAGAACCAGGAAGAGAAAAACCTTCATCAGGACCAGGACCAGAACCAGAACCAGGAAGAGAAAAACTTTCCTCAGGACCAGAACCAGAACCAGAACCAGGAAGAGAAACTTTCCTCAGAACCAGAACCAGAACCAGAACCAGGAAGAGAAAAACCTTCATCAGGACCAGGACCAGAACCAGAACCAGGAAGAGAAAAACCTTCATCAGGACCAGGACCAGAACCAGAACCAGGAAGAGAAAAACTTTCCTCAGGACCAGAACCAGAACCAGAACCAGGAAGAGAAAAACCTTCATCAGGACCAGGACCAGAACCAGAACCAGGAAGAGAAAAACCTTCATCAGGACCAGAACCAGAACCAGAACCAGGAAGAGAAACTTTCCTCAGGACCAGAACCAGAACCAGAACCAGGAAGAGAAACTTTCCTCAGGACAAGGACCAGAACCAGAACCAGGAAGAGAAAAACCTTCATCAGGACCAGGACCAGAACCAGAACCAGGAAGAGAAAAACCTTCATCAGGACCAGAACCAGAACCAGAACCAGGAAGAGAAACTTTCCTCAGGACCAGAACCAGAACCAGAACCAGGAAGAGAAACTTTCCTCAGGACCAGGACCAGAAGCAGAACCAGGAAGAGAAAAACCTTCATCAGGACCAGGACCAGAACCAGAACCAGGAAGAGAAAAACCTTCATCAGGACCAGGACCAGAACCAGAACCAGGAAGAGAAAAACCTTCATCAGGACCAGGACCAGAATCAGGAAGAGAAAAACTTTCCTCAGGACCAGAACCAGAACCAGAACCAGGAAGAGAAAAAACTTCATCAGGACCAGAACCAGAACCAGGAAGAGAAACTTTCCCCAGAACCAGAACCATAATCAGGAAGAGAAAAACCTTCATCAGGACCAGAACCAGAACCAGAACCAGGAAGAGAAAAACCATCAGGACCAGGACCAGAACCAGAACCAGGAAGAGAAAAACCTTCATCAGGACCAGGACCAGAACCAGAACCAGGAAGAGAAAAACCTTCATCAGGACCAGGACCAGAACCAGAACCAGGAAGAGAAAAACTTTCCTCAGGACCAGAACCAGAACCAGAACCAGGAAGAGAAAAACCATCAGGACCAGGACCAGAACCAGAACCAGGAGGTAAAACATGCAGTATAACTCTCATCCAGGGATCCTGCTGAAGCGAAAGAAAAGAAATTCCTGAATAACATCTGATGTTTCTACATGGTGAGTAAAGGGAGCAGAGAGGAGCCCATGGGACGTCTCCCAGTCTGGAAACCAGCATGGTTTCCATAGCTGGACAGTGTTTTCATTAGCTTTTCAGGTCTAAAGACGACGTCAGCACGCAGAGCAGCTGAGTTTCTACTCAACTGTTTTCTGTTGCTGTTTGTTTTCTGTGTTTCTCTTTCATCAATATTTATTGTTTTCTTCTTCTAGTGATTTCTTATTGATTATTCTGTGTGTGTTGTACTCTTTAAAACTTCAAGAGATGTACAGAAAAAAGAGCAGCTTGATGCACTCATCGTATCACTTATTAACACACATATCTGACCAGCCAGTCACATGTTTAGTCATGTTTACACGGTCAATATGAAGTTCACACTGAGCATCAAACCACTTCAGGATGCTGCTGGACGCGACCTTTGGTGCAGTTTGATACCTAACCACAAATATCTGTTGCTTTTACCTGGTAGAGAGTTTAAGATGAACAGAGATGGATGTGTCAGCCTGGTAATAGCATGATGTCACAGCATCAACCCTTGTATTAAAACAAAATAAATTAAAATTTAATACAGAGGAAAAGAACAGAACTGTGGACATTTATCAGGTTGAGGTCTTAGTTCTTGTCAAGTATTGGCAGTGTCTCAGTATTCATCTTTTAAGTTTGATGAGATTTCAGGAGATTCTCATCATGATGAGGTGGAACGGGAGATTCTCATGGTGATGAGGTGGAACGGGAGATTCTCATGGTGATGAGGTGGAACGGCAGATTCTCATGGTGATGAGGTGGAACGGGAGATTCTCATCATGATGAGGTGGAACGGGAGATTCTCATCATGATGTGGTGGAACGGGAGATTCTCATCATGATGAGGTGGAACGGGAGATTCTCATGGTGATGAGGTGGAACGGGAGATTCTCATGGTGATGAGGTGGAACGGGAGATTCTCATCATGATGAGGTGGAACGGGAGATTCTCATGGTGATGAGGTGGAACGGGAGATTCTCATGGTGATGAGGTGGAACGGGAGATTCTCATCATGATGAGGTGGAACGGGAGATTCTCATGGTGATGAGGTGGAACGGGAGATTCTCATGGTGATGAGGTGGAATGGGAGATTCTCATGGTGATGAGGTGGAACGGGAGATTCTCATAGTGATGAGGTGGAATGGGAGATTCTCATGGTGATGAGGTGGAACGGGAGATTCTCATAGTGATGAGGTGGAACGGGAGATTCTCATCATGATGAGGTGGAACGGGAGATTCTCATAGTGATGAGGTGGAACGGGAGATTCTCATAGTGATGAGGTGGAACGGGAGATTCTCATGGTGATGAGGTGGAACAGGAGATTCTCATAGTGATGAGGTGGAACGGGAGATTCTCATCATGATGAGGTGGAACGGGAGATTCTCATGGTGATGAGGTGGAACGGGAGATTCTCATAGTGATGAGGTGGAACGGGAGATTCTCATCATGATGTGGTGGAACGGGAGATTCTCATGGTGATGAGGTGGAACGGGAGATTCTCATAGTGATGAGGTGGAACGGGAGATTCTTATAGCGATGAGGTGGAACGGGAGATTCTCATGGTGATGAGGTGGAACGGGAGATTCTCATGGTGATGAGGTGGAACAGGAGATTCTCATCATGATGAGGTGGAACGGGAGATTTTCATGGTGATGAGGTGGAACGGGAGATTCTCATAGTGATGAGGTGGAACGGGAGATTCTCATCATGATGAGGTGGAACGAGAGATTCTCATGGTGATGAGGTGGAACGGGAGATTCTTATAGCGATGAGGTGGAACGGGAGATTCTCATCATGATGAGGTGGAACGGGAGATTCTCATCATGATGAGGTGGAACGGGGGATTCTCATGGTGATGAGGTGGAACGGGAGATTCTCATGGTGATGAGGTGGAACGGGAGATTCTCATGGTGATGAGGTGGAACGGGAGATTCTCATAGTGATGAGGTGGAACGGGAGATTCTCATAGTGATGAGGTGGAACGGGAGATTCTCATCATGATGAGGTGGAACGGGAGATTCTCATAGTGATGTGGCGGAACGGGAGATTCTCATAGTGATGAGGTGGAACGGGAGATTCTCATAGTGATGAGGTGGAACGGGAGATTCTCATAGTGATGAGGTGGAACGGGAGATTCTCATGGTGATGAGGTGGAACGGGAGATTCTCATCATGATGAGGTGGAACGGGAGATTCTCATCATGATGTGGTGGAACGGGAGATTCTCATCATGATGAGGTGGAACGGGAGATTCTCATCATGATGTGGTGGAACGGGAGATTCTCATGGTGATGAGGTGGAACGGGAGATTCTCATGGTGATGAGGTGGAACGGGAGATTCTCATCATGATGAGGTGGAATGGGAGATTCTCATCATGATGTGGTGGAACGGGAGATTCTCATGGTGATGAGGTGGAACGGGAGATTCTCATCATGATGAGGTGGAACGGGAGATTCTCATCATGATGAGGTGGAACGGGAGATTCTCATGGTGATGAGGTGGAACGGGAGATTCTCATCATGATGAGGTGGAACTGGTAAAGTTAACTGTGGTGTCATATCACAACAGATACTAACAACATAAAACTTTAAACTTCCTTCCAGCCAAGAACTGGATAACTTTTTATTTCATCCTAATGATCTACCAAACTTGTGTATTCCAGCTAATCACCCGAGTCGAAGTGACAAAGCTGGAGGTGCAGGTGAGAATAAAGAAGGTGACAAGTCTCTCACCACTGTGCTGCGGTGCGAAGCAGCGTAATGTTCTCAGCATTGTAAAGTAACTTCAGTAGCAAAAGGCTCAGCTCAGATTCCTCAGAGTTTTAGGCAGAAACCACAAAATAACATGTTTTACTTCAACTTTAACTCATAATTTCCATTTTAACCTTCCATACTGTCAAATAGCTCTAAACAAATTCGCCAAGCTACACAAGTTTAACATGTTAACAGTCTCAAAGAAACAGAGTTGTTTAAAGTAAGAAGAAACAGAAGAATGATAGATGTAAAATATTGGGTTAACTTTATATTGTCCCTCATAATGAAATGTCTTATCATGTTTAATTAAATATATAATCAAATCTTCTGAAGTATATACTTTGTTGGAGTAAATAATTGCTTAGTAAAAGTGGGGAAAGAGTTTCAAACACACACAGAACAAACTGGTGAACTCTGAAATAAAAGACAGTAAAACATCCTACACAACAGGATTACAGTTTGGTCAAATCAAACTTAATTTGGATATTCTTCCAGGAAAATAACTTCACTGTACAATGCACAGTGGAAAGTGTTTTGTCCCTGCAGGTATATCAAATATTAAGTCGTAAAAAAGCAGAAACTGCACATCGTTGTACACAAGATCAAAATAAGTACATCTGAAGTTCTAAAATAAAATCAGACGTATTTGTTATATTCTAGATGGAACATTTTGCGTCCTGCATGCTAAAAAGTGCAGCTGCAGGACGGTGCATCAGCAGAGTCCAGCAGACAGATGGCTCCTCCTCTACCTCTCAGTCTTGGTCGTAGCGTGACGTAGCATGACGTAGCGTGACGTAGCATGACGTAGCGTGACGTAGCATGACGTAGCATGACGTAGCATGACGTAGCGTGACGTAGCGTGACGTAGCAGGGAGAAGTCTGAGGTGGCAATGTTGTCTGAGGAGCTTCTTTCTGCAACGTTTGCTGTACATGTCATGCAGGTTGGGAAGACTGGTTCTGCTGGTCTGCTCTGCTGAACAGAGAGAGACCCCGAGAAGAAGTCCCATCTAGAGAAACAAATGGACATAATAAAGCTCCTACATCCAGAAGATACGTGTTGACAGTTTATACAACGATTCAGAATAAAAGCTGTAATGAACACAGAAAAGATAAAAAACAAGGATTTGTTCATGATTTTGAACATAAAAGAACACAACATGTCTCACTTTCTCCCCTCAGAACTGACTCCAGTTATATTCAGACAAACAAAAACACGATCACAAGTTATCTCTCACATCTCATCAATACTTCATATTTTATATGAAGCTCTGATATCGAGTTCAGATGTGTTGAAACATGATGTGTGTTCCAGTGTTTCCACCTGCATCATCTCATCTTCTGTCTCAGCTCCTGCAGGTCAAACAGCAGCAGCAGGATGCAGCCTGTGGGCAGATTAAACCCCACAGACCCCACCTAAATGTTCACTATGAGCATGAAACATGGGAGTGTGTGAAGAAACCATAAATCCAGATATGACCTTTAATATTATGGTGACACTTTACAATAATGGTACATATCATTTACATAAGTAATGTGTGACTCATGATGAACTAATGTATTTATTAATGAAGCGTTTTGTTCATCATGAACTAATGATCACAATGTTCATTCATGTTCACTTGATCCTTAATTGATAATCAGTTAATGAACATTAGTTCACTGTTAATTCATCAATATGATGACATATTTGCCAGTTTAAATAGAAACATATTTAATTCCTTGCTACTGATTTTATTTAAATTTTTATTTAAAGCAAGAAATACTCAAAGAAGTTTATTTGGGTAAACATGGAAGTAAAAACACTCTGAGTGACTATTAATAAAGGTTTATTATAGGTTTTTTTTTGTTGTTTTGTTATTAGTAGGCAGCTATGTATTTGATATAAAGCATTTCCTTAATATACCAGTGTCTTATCTTTATTAAATGTATGGCATTAATTATTGATATTAAAGCCCTACTAATCACTCAAAGTGCTTTTACATACCCATGTTACTCAAGTGAACTTCTTTCAGTGTGTCTTGCTTTAAATAAAAATAAAAAAGTAGCAGGAAATTAAATGATATATTTGTATCTAAACTGGCAAATTTGTTGACATATTAATGAATTAACAGTGAACTAATTTTCATCAATTGATGATCAGTTAGGGGTCATTTTATCTGGACTGCAGCTGGTACAAAATGCAACTGGCACACGCAAATATGAGCACATCCCCCCGGTTTTATCATCTCTTCACTGGCTGCTCGTGCACTTTAGGATCCATTTTAAGCCTTTTATCTGTTTTTAAATGTCTGAATGGTGCTGCCCCGCGGTGCCTCTCTGAGCTCCTCCATCCTTACACACCCCCTCGGTCTCTCAGGTCAGCTGACCGACTACTTCTGTCAGTACCGAGGATGAAACAGAAGCTCAGAGGGGACCCATTTGTTTCAGCTGGCTTTCTTCACAATAAGTCTGATTTTAAATAAATCTGATTTTATTTTGATTGTTTCAATTTGATTGCTTTTATTTATTTTTTTTGTTTTGTTTTGTTTTTAGATGTCTGGATTTTTTTTTAAGTTGTCCTAATGTATGTTGTTTATTCTGGTTTTTTTTTTGTGGCCAACATTGTTGTTTTTAAAGTGCCTTATAAATAAAGTTGTATTGTATTATTGTATTGTATAATCACATGAATCAACATTGAGATCATCATTACTTCATGATGAGCAACAGGAATTCATGATACAGTCTTTCATAAATGAATGCATTAGTTCACCATCAGTTACACATTACTTATGATTTGTACCATAATTGTAAAGTATTACAGATATTTCTCCTTCCAGCCAGCAGCAGGAGCGACATGTTGTCCAGCAGGATGGGGAGGGAACACCTCTCTCTGCTGGTGTCACACAGAACTACAGAAACAACCTGACAGAAACATGACTCAGAGCATTTAGTCTGATAGAAACGAGCTCATATGATAAAAAACCAAACGTCAACATGCAGAAACTCCCTTCTTTTCCACACTCAGGTGCTGCCACGGCGTGTTTTACAGCACACACTCTGGGCGTGCATGCAGCCGTGGAGGTTAGTGAAATACAAACCCCTGCTGGAATGTTGCACAGCAATGTACCAGACACGGTTTGACGTTAAGCTGCTTGTGTGTGTCGCTGCTCTCCACGTATCTCAACTTCTTAGATTACTTCATCGTGTCAGAAATAAACAGAAACGTGCTCAGTCGGAAGCCGAGGAGGCTCTTCAGTGAGCACACATCAACATCTTCACTGACACAGTCAGAAATCTCCAGCACAGTAATACATGTTGCAAATCAGCTCAAATTTTATTAGATGCAATATTTATCAGTAAATAGTCGTTTTTGATAAAAAAAAAACAAAACAAACAAAGATGCTGATTTCACATTGAATTATTTGGAAGTATGATATTAAAACATGACCTTTGTTGTAATTATCCATGATTGGAAGATAAAGGATGAATTATGAAAAGACTTTTTGACCTTTTTCAGGGAATAAAAAACCTTTCCATCTGCTCATAAAGAATTTCTTTTGATTCATATGCCTTTCATTCCCTACAGTCACACACGGACGAGCACACGGAGGCAAGGTGAGGATAAAATCGACAACCTTCTCCTTGCAGGATGACTGTGGTATATTTCATATTCAATTCTTGTTTTCCTTTTCCAGTTCCTCCTTTTTACAGACTCTATCTTGCATGATGATCTCTGATATCATCTCAGCAAATCAGAGGATCATTTCTTCTCCAGAGACTTAATCCTTCTAATTATGACTTAAAACCCGCCGTCTGACTCGATCTCTGCAACCTTTATGGCTTAACATTTTTGTCAATAAAGCAGCAGAGGGGTAAAGATGTGAATCCTCCGTCTTGTTAACCGTCTCCGCTCCTCCGTGTGATTGATCCATTCATGTTTTTCTGTCACATCGACATTTTAAAGCTTGCTGAAAGATCCTGATTAGATGTGTTTATGTTCACAAAAGAAAAATGCAGCAAAAGAAACAACCAGGTGTTTTTACAAGATGTTTAAATTGGTGTTTTCCTCCATATCCAGGCAGCACTCTGAGGGTCATGTTCTTTCATTTCTCAGTGCTTTTAATACCATTCAGCCTGCTTTGTTATGTGAGAAGCTCCATAAATTCCAGGTGGATACCTCCACAACCACCTGGATCTATGACTACCTCACAAACAGACCCCAGTTTGTGAGACTGAAAGGTTGTGTGTCTGAGATGGAGGTCAGCAGCACTGGTGCACCACAAGGAACTGTACTCTGGCCATTCCTCTTCACTCTGTACACCTCAGACTTCCAGTACAACTCTGAGTCCTGTCATCTGCAGAAATACTCTGATGACTCTGCAGTTGTGGGGTGTATCAGGGATGGACAAGAAGCAGAGTACAGAGAACTGGTCAGTCAGTTTGTTAAATGGTGCGGTGACAATCATCTCATATTAAATAGCAGCAAAACAAAAGAGATGATTGTTGACTTCAGGAGGAAGAAGAATAAACAAAGCACTGTTTCCATCCTGGGAGAGGAGGTGGAAGTGGTGGAGGAATACAAGTATCTTGGAGTTCAGCTGGACAACAAACTGGACTGGAAATGCAACACTGACTACATCTACAAGAAAGGTCAGAGCAGACTGTACTTCTTAAGGAAGCTGAGATGGTTTAACGTCTGCACCAAGATGTTGCATATCTTCTATAAGTCTGTTGTGGAGAGTGCAGTCAGCTTTGCAGCATCTGCTGGGGTAGTAGCATCAGAACCAGAGACTTGAAGAGAATCAACAAACTGATCCAGAAAGCTGCTTCTGTGCTTGGAGTAACTCTGGAGCCGCTGGAGCTGATTGTCCAAAGAAGAATGCTGCACAAGCTGATGAAGATGATGGAGGATTCTTCACACCCTCTCCACAACACAGTGATGAAACAACAAAGTGTGTTCAGTGAGAGGCTTCTTCAGGTCCGATGTAAGACTGAAAGATACAGAAGATCATTCCTCATATTTCATATTTTGTTGCTTTTTGTTGTTTTCCTGGTTGAATGCATGTAAAATATAACTTAAACTAAATAAAGACATAAAGACATAAAGCATGAATCTAAATAATTAATAAAGAACTAAATCAATTAAAATCCAATTGGAAAGTGTGTCTAAACTTATGACTGGTAGTGAAAATAAAACTCAAAAGGAAAATGATAATTCAGTCCAGGCGGACTCTTCCTCCCTGGTTCTGGTTTGGATTAAAGTTTCTCTTCCTCCCTGGTTCTGGTCCTGATGGAGGTTTTCTGTCCTGGTTCTGGTTCTGATGGAGGTTTTCCTTCCTGGCTCTGGTCCTGATGGAGGTTTTCCTTCCTGGTTCTGGTCCTGATGGAGGTTTTACTTCCTGGTTCTGGTCCTGATGGAGGTTTTCCTTCCTGGTTCTGGTTCTTATGGAGGTTTTCCTTCCTGGTTCTGGTCCTGATGGAGGTTTTCCTTTCTGGTTCTGGTTCTTATGGAGGTTTTCCTTCCTGGTTAGCTGCTGGTTAGCTGCTAGTTAGCTGCTGGTTAGCTGCTGGTTAGCTGCGATACTTTTATCTTTTCCTGCTTAAAACATGCAGCTCTGCTGAAAGCCTTAGTGAAGACTAGATTGGACGTGTCGGGAACAATCAGAGCGAAGGAGCAGACACCGCAGCCTCCATGATGGTGTCAGTGGTTGTTTAAGATGTCGGAGCTTCTCCTGCTTTATGTTCAGAAGAAAAAGTCAGAAAGAAAATAACACTTTCAGAGTGTAAAGAAGATTTCATCTTTCATCTCTCTGCAGTCTGCAGAGTTAAAAACACGGCGTGATCAAAGACACGAGGCTGTACGACACACGTAATCCCCTCTTCTTCTCTCACACAATAAGCACCATTACAGGCCATCTGCTCTCCACTCTCGTGTTGACGGTATAATCAGGGGTGTTACTGACGACTAGCATTTGGTAGGAAAGAACAAACAGGTACACAGTGCTGCCTCCCCCCAAGACCCCCGTCTACACAGGAACATCAAAAGTCCTAAGAGATGCAGAGATCCCAAATCACTTCAGCGTTTTTATTTGTTGCTTTTCCTCCACCGGTGCAAACACAGCTTCTTTCCATGCTCACCTACATCCTCTAAAACGCATCAAATAAAACATATGGCTGTATTATTGATGTGTAATAAGCCACACGACTGATTACAGCAGTGGGAAATGATGAGAGACTCAGTCGACCTCTAATGTGATCCCTTCATCTTGTTATCTGGAGACAGTCAAGACAATCAGGACTCCTCTGTGCAGGGCATAATAAATACCATGCCCCTTATGATTCATATGCACCATGTTAGATTCCTTTTATCATTATGCAAATGAGTCTTAAATCAGTCATTTAACTAGTTTTCTTCATGATTTGTCTGATTTGACTGTAAAAGCAGTGAAGCTCCTGTCCGAATGGAGACACTGTGACATCTGAGGACACGATCCACAGAGAAAAACTCAGACCAATCACATTTTTATGCAAAATATTTAATGGCAACAAAAACATGGCATGTAAAAAGTTAAATATCATTTAATAACTGAATAATGCAGCATTACTTTAAATATGTTTTATTAGGCGGTACAACCATGTTGAATAAATGGGAATTATGTTACATATCTACAGTCTCATGTACAGAATAAAAGCTGGTCGCTGCAGGTCCTCTGAGTCTGCAGTCCTCCTCCACTTTGCATGAAATTAGTTCTTAAATCTGGTTGCAAGGCGGAGAGAACGGAACCTGTCTGTGGCAATAAATCCACATGAGCGCGAGGTTTCCTTTACAGGACGTGGTAGACGGGCCGGGATCCCGGGCTCTCTGGTGTGCAGGGCTGCGAGTCAGAGCTGCCAGGCGAGAAGGTGGCCATGTCTCTCAGAGCAGCCGGCCCACAGCTGGACTCCACCGAAGACAGGCGGTCCACGATGCTGGACAGGCACTCCAGGCTGGAGGCCCCGGCTGGTTTGTCATCCAAACACTCTGACAAGGATAAAGAGTCGCTCAGATTAACCAAGTTCCTCCAACATGAAGACATTATATAGTTAAGTAACAAAAACAGAAACTAAATTTGTGCAAAAGAGAATTTCTTTACATATGAAAATGTATGTTTATATGTTGTTTATATGTTGTGATATGTTTTGTCTGGGAGAAATGCATGTGGCATTCATGTGGCTGGAAAAGGTCTCACCATTCTTTGCATATGAATAGCTGTTGCTGTAGTTTGCGTTCAGCTGTTGCCACACTGGACTGTTGCTTTGAGCCTGGAAGGACACAAGCAATCAACTTTACCCTTCACGTCATGCAAAAAGGAAAGGAACGTTAAAAGAAAAAAGATATGTTACAGTTTAACGGTCTGATAAGAAGAGGCAGAAAAACACCCAGTTCCCTGCATGATATTCTGGACAGGCTAATAAATCCTGAATTCCACAGTTATTGGCTTCTTTATTTCACATCCACCTTAAAGTCAAAGCGACTGGGTTCGCCCCCTCCCCAGCCCGACTCCCAGTGTGGCGAATCGATTGTATCAGTGGAAGCAACACCAGTTTTTGCAAGATGACACTTTCTCCAAGTAAATCTGCAGAAAATCCTGGCAGCGGTGCAGAACATGCAGTCAGGAAGGAATGCAGAAAGGCACCCAGTTCTTCCTGCCAGACTTCAGTAAGGTGGATTTAGGTTGCTTTATTAGGGGCTATAAAGTGTTTGGTGGTGGGAAAGTCATTAGTACTCCCAGCATTACCAGTTCACCTTCAGACAGCAAAGCTAACAAGCTAACGGGTTACCAATTAGCATTAAAAAGGGAAGACAAAGTTAGATGTTTGTGTGGTGGGATTATAAGAAAGTGCAACATGCATGGAGGAACATGGAGGTAATTGAGTTCTTGGAGCAAAGTTTGCTTCTTCTGATGTTTCTAAACGGGGAAATCCACATTTAAATGAAGAACTGCAGGTAAAAGATCTTGCAGAGGTGAAGTCTTGATGCTTCGGTCAGCAATAAACCTTTTTTAAATATTTGGGCCTTTCAGCCCAGAAATCTGTGACCCTCCAGACTTTGACCCTCCAGCAGTTTGCATGAAGATGTGACACACATGGATGGGAGGTCTTACCATGCCATCGGAGCAGCTGGACTGCGGGCTCCCCGGCTCTGAGCCGCTCTCTCCAGGTAGGCCATAAAAGTTCTCCACCTGCTCTCGTAGCAGCTCCTGCAGGCTCTCTATGTACTGGATGGCATTGCGCAGGATTTCCACTTTGGGCAGGCGCTGGCTGGGGTTGGCCGAGGTGCAGCGCCGAAGAGCCTCAAAAGCATGGTTGACTTTCTTCAGGCGCCGGCGCTCCCGCATGGTGGCGGCCCGTCGGCGGTCCACAAAGCTGGACTTGCGTTTGCAGGCTTTGCAGGCCCACTGGAGGCAATGTCCCGGCTGGTGAGGCGCACCAGGAACCCGGACATGCTCGTCCTCCTCGGACCCAGCGAGCTCCATGCCGGGGCCGAACTCCAGGCTGTCTGGGGAGGAAGAACACGCTCGGTCGTAGTAGACCTGGGAGGCCGAGAAGACATCCATGGCTTGGTGGAGAAAGAGTCTGAGTGGATGTTGAGATGGGCGCAGAGGAAAGAAGGAGGCTAAAAAAAAAAGTTGGGTGAAAGCGAGGAGACCTCTGAGTGATATGAGGGGTCTGTTGCCCCAGGCCCCCCTTATATGCCCCCAGGCCGAAGCCCAGGGCCCACATTGGCCAGATCTAATTACCATGGCCCATTGGCCCAGCCAGAAGGCAGGCTGGAGTTAGATCAGTTCCCTCCCTGCCCCATCCCTACGTCTTCTCACCCCCCAGAACCCTGCAGAGTTTCCCACATCTGCACTGACTGGTGTTTTCCAACTTATCTCTTCTTCTGCAGGGCCATGAAGAACGCTCTGTTTGGGAACGGTTCAGGAAACTCCAACCTTTACGGAAAAACAACCATCACTGTGTTAGTTGACTTAATCAGTCGTACAGATGAACACAGACATGGCAGAGGGCGTCATTTGTCTGCTCAAACTGTGCAGAAATGACCACATGCAGGAGTATGCAGGCCGATTTTTACGGTGGAGACAACAGCGTTGCAGATGCAGCCCAGCTGCAAGGGAAGGTGTAACATTTCAAGCCCCGTGAATTTCACATAACAGCGGTAAGCCCCCTCTAAACACCCCAGCTCATCATTTAAGGCTCTGCGAGGAGCTGATCCCTGTTTGCAGAGACTCATTAAAAACAGTCATTACAACAAACGACACCACTGTGCAATTCACTACGCACACCAGCTCCTCTCCACGCACCAAATTTTAACCATCAAAAGTTACTGAGACGGCTCGATCGCTTGGACTGGGCTCTCAGCAGATGGCCATGATGGGCCAAAAGCTTTCCTTCAACGCAGGAGCAGCGAGGAGGAATGGTCAGGATATCTCCATGTCAGCTTATCTAACAAAAGAAGTCACAACTCACAAACTTAAGTCTTTTAGACTTTGAATGACCTGAAAATTGACCTGAAATTGATTATAAAGTCCACTAAATGTGAATACATGACCTGTTTCTGTGCTGTATCAATACTAATAACTTTAATATTTTAAGGTTTGAAGTTGACATCAACCATTTGAAGTTTATTTGAAGGAATATACTTATATATAGTCAGTACAGTATATTTACATGTCATTTCGGGTCCCATAGAGTTAGTTAAGAGTACATATTACAGTACATTTGCAGTAAATCATCATGTAATGTTTTAGGCCTACAGTCTGAGTGGCTTGCTGTATCCCTCCGCCTGATTAGGTCTGTGCTGAGGGACTACTTCAGGTAACTGTGTTGGTGACAGCTCACAAGGATACAATGCGGATATTTCTCACAATGTGTCAAAACGTTTGGCGGCTCCTGTCCTCTGGGAACCGCGCGCACCTAAGAAAACAGCCGCTCCGCGGAGGTTGGATTGCGCACAGCTGAAGAACACATCGGCCCGCCTGAGCGCGAGGAGATCAAAGGCCGTTTGAGGCTGAGAACCACGCAGACGATGAGAAAACCTGCCATCCAGCGCAAACCTGTCCAGCCATGGCGCAGATAGGTGCGGCACATGGCTGCTTTGGCGCAAAGACTGCGCACAGACCGCTGATGGGATTCGCGTCCGCAGCCGGTCTCCTGGGAACTCTTCCAGGTTGCTTTTCTGTTGTTCTCAGGGGTCAGAGACAGAGTTAAGTGAAGGGCAGGAGGTGACCTTTTATGTTCTCCCCCCTCACAGCTGATTTCTTCTGAAATGCTCTGACTCTGCTGCTGCAGCTCAAACCTCCTTCACTTTAACCCACTCCCCAAACCTAACATGTCACTCCTAACTGCTGTTGGACTTTCAGAAGGTTAGATTATGTAAATGTCTTTAAAAAAAATAAATAAAAAGATTTCATGTCTGCATTTAAGACCAAACAAGACCTTCCTGGTTTCATGCTTGTGCTGCTCAGTGGCTTTTCTCTGCATAAAGTTTATTTTACATCCCCCACAAGAATTACAGAAACAAAGGAGGGGGATAGAGTTGAGTGGCAACACCATTTGTTTGGCAGGGATCTGCAGAGGTACTCTGCCAGCCCTGCAGAGTCCTCATCGCAGGACAGTCTGGATAAATGTCCAGATCCTCCCGTAGCAGCCTGCCTTTCAGCAGCTTCAACTTTTAAACACCTCCGTTACAGACAAATGAGGGTTATATGGTGTCATCAGCAAGGCAGAAAGGCCCTGCAAAGCCCAGCAGGGGAAAGATGGAAGTCTGATGGAGCAGAGGGAAAATAAAGAGCAGGTTGATGTGTTCATAAGAAGCCACAGTGAAGCTTGTTGCAGACGTTGAGCTGCAGTTACACAAAGTGCTGCAAATGGAGGAAAACTGCAGTCAGACTGAGTGAGCGGGAGCTCATTAAAATCCCATTACTGTTTCTACATATCAGATTTCTGTCTGCTTTCTGCAGAAAACAGGAGATAATTCTGCTGAACAGCATTGTGTCATGACTTGGTTTCATTTTCAGCATCTAATTTAGCTCATTTACAGAAAATTTATTGATATTATTTTAGCACATTAAAACACCACAATGTGAAAACACTGCATGAAACACAAAAGCAGAATAAGAATAAGAATAAGAAAGGCTTAAAAAAATAAAAGCAAAAAAACAGAAAGGCACTAAAAAAAACACAAAGACACATTTAACTAAAATAAGAGTTCAGAAGATTTATAACAATGAGAAAAACCAAACGGAAACGTACAACAAACTATGCAAAAAGATGAAGGCCTTTAAAGATGGAGATAAATTTTATCTCAAACCCTGTAACAATAAAATCAAACATTTCAGAACTATAAAATCACTCTGAGCTCAGACCTCCAGCCAGCAGCTCATTTCCAGCAGATGTTCAGGTCCTACATTCATCTCAGAACCAGAACACCACAGTGTGTTAAATGACATCCGCTTCAGCACAGATAGCGACAACATTGTGCTGCTGGATCTCAGAGCTGCATTAGACACGGCCGACACAACACCTTACTGGACCGGCAGAAAAGCTGTGTAGGACTCGACGGCTATGAAGTGGTTCGAGTCTTATTTAAAGGTGTCTGTAGGTAACTACAGTTCTGAGCAAACTAAAATAACCTGTGGCGACATCTACGTGCACCCACTCACTCAGGTTATGGAAAACAACAAAACATGTCGCCATAGTTACGCTGATGACACACACATCTACACAACCATGTCACCAGGAGGCTGCAGCCCGATCCAAACTGATCAAATGCATCGATCAGATTAAAGAGCAGATGTGCCAGAACTTCCTTCAGTCAAATGAAGACAACACTGAATTAAATGTCTTCGGAACCAAAGAAGAAAGATTAAAAGTCAGTAATCAGCTTCAGAGAGCGACGTTAGAAATAAATGACAACCTGGGTCTAGTTCTGGACTCAGACCTGAACTTCAGCATCGCAGTAAGACAGATGTGAAGGTTTTTATTCACTTTTATCACTTAAATAACATCTGGAGGATTAAAGGGCTGATGTCTTAACAAACTAAAAGACCAGAGTACTGTAACACTGTCTTACAGGTCTCCCTCAAACCTGCATCAGACCGCTGCAGGTAGTCCAGAACGCTGCTGATCCAGTCCTCACTAAGACCAGCAAGGTGGATGATATGAGTCCAGTCTTTACACTGGCTTCCTGTCCGCCAGAGAACTGACCTCACATCCTCATGTTAGTTCATAAAACACTGACTGGCTTCAGACCTAAATGCATTCAGGATCTTCTGGTTTGTTGTGACCCAACCAGATCCATCAGGCCCTCAGGACCAGTTCTACTTTCTGTTCCAGAGCCAGAACCAAACATGGAGGCAGCGTTCAGTTTTTCTGCTCCTTCTTTGTGGAACAAACTCTTAGAAACCTGCAGGTCTGCTGAAACTCTCTGCTGCTTTAAATCAAGATTAAAAACTTCTATATTTTATCAAAGTAACTGTTGATTCCTCACACTGTCGTTTTTATACAAAGCATTTTTATTCAATCTTTTTTTTTTTTTTTACTTTTCTTGTGTATTTCTGCTCCTGCTGTAATGTTTTTATGTAAAACACTTTGAATTGTTTTGTACATGAATGTGCTGTAGAATTTAACTTGCCTTGTCTTAAATGGATCCACCATCAGATTCCAGATCCATCGATAATGAATCCACAATGTCTTCACTACATTGTGGTGTTTGTTGCATGTTTGTTCTCTTGCAGTGATGAAAAGGTGTTCCTGTTCTGGATGGTAGTATCCAGAATGTTGTTCCTGTTCTGGATGGTAGTATCCAGAAGGTTGTTCCTGTTCTGGATGGTAGTATCCAGAATGTTGTTCCTGTTTTGGATGGTAGTATCCAGAATGTGTTCCTGTTCTGGATGGTAGTATCCAGAAGGTTGTTCCTGTTCTGGATGGTAGTATCCAGAAGGTTGTTCCTGTTCTGGATGGTAGTATCCAGAAGGTTGTTCCTGTTCTGGATGGTAGTATCCAAGATGTTATTCCTGTTCTGGATGGTAGTATCCAGAAGGTTGTTCCTGTTCTGGATGGTAGTATCCAGAATGTTGTTCCTGTTTTGGATGGTAGTATCCAGGATGTTGTTCCTGTTCTGGATGGCAGTATCCAGAAGGTTATTCCTGTTCTGGATGGTAGTATCCAGAAGGTTGTTCCTGTTCTGGATGGTAGTATCCAGAATGTTGTTCCTGTTTTGGATGGTAGTATCCAGAAGGTTATTCCTGTTCTGGATGGTAGTATCCAGAAGGTTGTTCCTGTTCTGGATGGTAGGATCCAGGATGTTATTCCTGTTCTGGATGGTAGTATCCAGAAGGTTGTTCCTGTTCTGGATGGTAGTATCCAGAAGGTTGTTCCCGTTCTGGATGGTAGTATCCAGAAGGTTGTTCCTGTTCTGGATGGTAGTATCCAGAATGCTGTTCCTGTTCTGGATGGTAGTATCCAGAAGGTTGTTCCTGTTCTGGATGGTAGGATCCAGGATGTTATTCCTGTTCTGGATGGTAGTATCCAGAAGGTTGTTCCTGTTCTGGATGGTAGTATCCAGAATGCTGTTCCTGTTCTGGATGGTAGTATCCAGAATGTGTTCCTGTTCTGGATGGTAGTATCCAGGATGTTGTTCCTGTTCTGGATGGTAGTATCCAGAATGTTGTTCCTGTTCTGGATGGTAGTATCCAGAATGTTGTTCCTGTTCTGGATGGTAGTATCCAGGATGTTGTTCCTGTTCTGGATGGTAGTATCCAGGATGTTGTTCCTGTTCTGGATGGTAGTATCCAGAATGTTGTTCCTGTTCTGGATGGTAGTATCCAGGATGTTGTTCCTGTTCTGGATGGTAGTATCCAGGATGTTGTTCCTGTTCTGGATGGTAGTATCCAGAATGTTGTTCCTGTTCTGGATGGTAGTATCCAGGATGTTGTTCCTTTTCTGGATGGTGGTATCCAGAATGTTGTTCCTGTTCTGGATGGTAGTATCCAGAATGTTGTTCCTGTTCTGGATGGTAGTATCCAGGATGTTGTTCCTGTTCTGGATGGTAGTATCCAGAATGTTGTTCCTGTTCTGGATGGTAGTATCCAGGATGTTGTTCCTGTTCTGGATGGTAGTATCCAGGATGTTGTTCCTGTTCTGGATGGTAGTATCCAGGATGTTATTCCTGTTCTGGATGGTAGTATCCAGGATGTTGTTCCTGTTCTGGATGGTAGTATCCAGGATGTTATTCCTGTTCTGGATGGTAGTATTCAGAATGTTGTTCCTGTTCTGGATGGTAGTATCCAGAAGGTTGTTCCTGTTCTGGATGGTAGTATCCAGAATGTTGTTCCTGTTCTGGATGGTAGAATCCAGAATGTTGTTCCTGTTCTGGATGGTAGTATCCAGGATGTTATTCCTGTTCTGGATGGTAGTATCCAGGATGTTGTTCCTGTTCTGGATGGTAGTATCCAGGATGTTGTTCCTGTTCTGGATGGTAGTATTCAGAACGATCCACATCTATCTTTGAAATCTTGGAAAACCTGTTGGGAACTTCTCCTAGATTTCTCACCATTTATAGTGGCGTTACATGCAGATATACTGAACAGGGTTCTATCTCACAATGAGAAAGATGCTGATCTGGATCACTCCCGACATTTAATGGAGTCTAAATTAGACTCATTCTCAGAAACTCATCATGAAGATCCCTTCAGGAGTTTTTGCATAAAGTTGTTGACAGACAGCCGTTGGGAACAACATAACCTCCACCGCCTTCCTGATGGAGGTAAAAACACAACAAAACACAGAATGTGGCAACTTAAATGCCATAAAACATCCAACATGATAATTTGACTCAAAGTAGGAAATCATTAAGCAAACAAACATTTCAGAAATGCAGAAAAAATATTTTGCTTTGTTAAATGTTTTTTGTTTGATTTCATGTTTCTGTTTCCACTTTCACCATCTAAACCATAACCGTTGGTTTAACTAAAACGTCCTCATAAAAAAGAAGCTTGTTGCCACGGCAAGCTGACAAACAATGAAAGATACACAAGTTTGACAGGAACACACTTCTAAAACACAAAAACTCTCACACTAACTGGAAAGCAATGAGATTAAAAAAAGTTATTAAGATATAAAACACAAAAACAATTCCTCTAAACCGTTCCTCGGAGCTTCTTGGCACTATTAACCAGCCAGCAACACTTCGCACACACACCTAAACAGCCAAACAGCGACACATTGCATGTGCCTTTATGGACGCCTGAAAGATGACGCAGAGTCTTAAAGGTCAAACAGCTCTTTGTGTCGTCTGCAGAGATCAGAGCGAGCGCCATACGCCACATCAAACACCTCAACAAGCAGCCCCCCTTGTCATGTCAATGCATGACAGGACTCGATGGATTTCCACGCCACTGGCTTCGTGTCACACATTTTATGTAAACGCTTGGCCATGTGATGACGACCCGAGTGATGATTAATTAAGACTTAATGGCTTCGATAACGTTATTATCCCACTGGGCTTTGCTCTCATGCCTGCAACCCAAGTTTCCATGTCCCCAACATGTGATATGGGAAGAGACTGGAGGCACGCTGGGATTGGAGGAGACTCCAGTTACTGCTGGTGACAAACAGCCAGCAACAAACTGCACCAAGGCCGTGTATCCCCTTTATGGACGTCTAACAGACATGAATGCTGATGTGTCAATCCTAGTCGAGTGTTTTTGTTCAACATACTAGTATTTCAGGATGCAGTGATGGTAAAATCCCAGTTCCAAAATGTTGGGAAGTTGTAAAAAATGTAAATAAAACCTGAATAAAACCACATTTCATTCCCAATATCACATAAAAAAGCATATAAGATGAAAAAACTGAGATATTATGCTATGGAGCCATGTGAGAGCCACAATGTTTGTTCATTTAAAAGTAAAAAATTAATTAGAACAAAAGTAAGTTGAAAACTAAAGTCACAGTTTTTATTGTGAACTTTGACAAAAATGGTGTTAAACTAAACAAAACAATTTATAAATTTGAATTGGATAATTTTTTTTATGTGTTTTCTAAATAAACATGAATTATAAAATTTTCAGTATATTTATATAATTTTCAGTATAAATCCACCTATCTTCTGTAACCACGCCCACTACATCAGGTCACGGCCAAAAGTTTGAAACAGAAAAACAGAAATTTGAAAGATTCTGAAGGTGAAATAATAATCTGAAACTAAACGCAAAAATGATCCCAAAAAACAAAATAAAAAAGTATTTTAAAAAAAAAAAAAAAAAAAAATTAAATTGGTAAAATGAATTAATTCAATGAAAAATACTTTCTAAATTTTACACATTTTGTATTTTTTTATTCAATTATTTGTTTTCAAAGTTCACAATAAAAATATGACCTTCATTTTCATCTTATATTTTTTCTATTTCAAATACTTTTTAAATGAATAAAATCATCAGTCCCTGATTTGGCTCCATACTCAACCCTTTCAGTACATCAAGGAGCATTTTTCTCAATTTTCTCCACAATATTTAGACCCAGTTTTTCTCTGATTGGGGAAACTTTGCTCATTTTTACATCTGAGTCTCTGTCTCTTTGAAATGCTCCTTTTACATCCAGTCATGTTACTGACCTGCCGCCAATTAACCTGATTACTTATCAAATGTTCCTCTAGCTGTTTCTGATTTGTACCAGTTACTGTTCCAGACTTTTATTTCTCTGTTCCAACTTTTCCAAAATGTGTTACAGCATCAGATTCACAGTCAACTCATATTTTCCATAAAATGATAAAATGTCTCAGTTTTATCATCTGATATGTTCATCTTCAACTAGCAATAAACACATTCATGAGGTAACATTATCATCACAGTGCAGAAAGGTTCAATGTATGTCCTTACTCAATCAAAACTACAATGTTTGACTGCAAAATCACAAAAATCTTTATTTGTTGGTCAGTTTTATTTACAAATATTCAAACAAAATGTCAGTTTTCAGCAAGAATTTGTTGGCTTTCAAAAACAAAATACATACACCTAAGCATCACATAATATAAAATATGTACAAATTCATTGCTCTCACTGTACAAATGAAGACTTCATAACAGAAGCCAGAATGGTTGAATTTCATGGAAAGAATTTAGAGATATAGCATGGAAATTTGAAATATTTAAATAATCGTTAATTTTCTCACTACAGTTTCAGTGTTCAAAGACGTCTGCAGGGAAGTTGAGCTTCTCGTTGTTTGTGATGCTGTCCACGATGGAGGACAGACGCAGGAGGCTGGAGGATGCAGAGGATTCGCTGGTTCCTGAAAACAAAGAAACCTGGATGACTTCTTGGTTATTTTGCTTTGTTTCATAAAACCAGTTTGTTAGATATTTTTCTTTTTAAATAACACAAAACTTTTTCAAATTGTGACAAATGTATAAAACCAGCTCAAGATGAGGTAGAATATCATGCTTTGCGTCCTAAGCTTGTTTATCATCAAATTTTAACCACAATTTCAGTTCTCTACATCCAGTCTGGACTATGTTAGTCTTCTGTATTTACATCAAGCAAACTTGGGTATTGAATGGTTTTAAATTGGCATTTCAGGCCTAGAAATTTGATCACTATTGTGAAAACTGGGTGAAGCTTGGCAGGAAATCTTTATGAAGGGCTTACAATTACACATCACAAGTGAGGTGAATCTTTGTTAATATTCACATGCTACAGATACACAATCGTCCAATCAGAGACAGCATGTTTAAAGCGTCACCAGAGCAGATCACCAGCCTTCAGGTGTCATTTTGTCAGTTCTTCATTCTGACTTTATGTCACTTTGGTCGAGCATCTTATTGATGTGTTTTTCTTTGCTTCTTCAAGCTAGCAGCTAGCTGCTAAACAGATCCCCAAACTGTCATTAGGATGTCCTAAAGTCCATCCTAAAGCGGTTGTGGTCTGGCTTCAGATCTCGGACGCAGATCTCAGTCCATTTTAAGAGGACCAAATACAGGAAGTGGACTACAAAGTCACAAACAAAAACCACTTCTTGCATTTGGCATAGTGTTGCATTGTGGGTAAACGTGGGCATTCTAGATAAATGCTATAACAATGCATGTGAGCATCTAGAAATGGCTCGTGGTTGTGGAGCAATAAAGTAAATGTAATAACAGACACATGGTCAGAGGAAAAATATCACTGAACGAGTTTCTTCTTCACGCCGGTCTTGTCCCCTCTTTTGCTAAATACCAGTGCAGCGCCACCTCTGGTGGGAATGGGGATATATTATTCTTATGGTTTGGCTGGTTTGACTAAATTGCAGCGTGAACACGATCTCAGTCCGCATGGATACACCCCCCTTCAGCTGAGCCAAGTCCCCCATCGGACTGAGTCTAGCGGACTGTCCTGATGTGAACGCTCCCTTAAACTCCAGAAGGTCTCCTCTCTCGTCTAGGTGTAGTCACTGCTCTTTTATGCTTTATTATCAGCACGATATCGTCGTCGCTGGATGTGGAATCCATGTTTGTTTTTGCCACTTTGTGAGTTTGCTTTAGTCTTCATCATTTATTCCCAATGTTTTGTTACACATGCATGCATAGAAACAATGTCAATATTTAACCTCACTAATGATTCACCATTTTGTGTCCCTTATTCTCATCAGTCCCGATGTGTGTAAAAGTCTTTTCAGTGTGAGCCAATATCTGAATTTCCTGGTACATGTGGAAATATCATCATTATTTTCCATTTCATGCCTTGCTATATGTAAAAACCACCGAGCCACATGAACCCCAGCACCATGACCTGAAATTATACACTACCTGTCATAAGTTTGGACACACTTTTCTGGTAAATCCAATAGGAAAGTGTGTACAAACTTTTGACTGGTAGTTTATGCAGATGCATTTCTAAATGCGTGATGAGGGGGAACAATGTTTTTAGGTCAGATGATGATTAATCATTAACTTTTAGCTGAGTTTTGCTGTATCAATATCTTTGCTCACCAACAACATTTTCAGTGTGAGGTTTAGGATGAAAAGCTTTTCATGGAAAACTCAGAGGAGACTTCCTTCCCATCTCATTGTGCATGCACACGGTGCAGCTTTTTCAAGCCTGAAACCGATTAGAACCCATCCACTGCCAGAGGTAGCTGCATTGTCTTTATTAATGGTTAATTGCAGGCGATGGCTGGCAGGTCTACCTTCTCTCTGGTTCATCGCTGCGGTGGAATGATCAGCAGAGCTCGGCCAGGTCTCAGAGGACTTCTTCCAGTGGTATTCATCACTGGTCGCCTGTAGGAACCAGAAATACACATTATCTATGCATGCTTTTCTGTTGGGACAAAGCCAAATGGATACAACAGTGTTGTTTTTAATAAAACAAAGAACATTGGATATGATAATAAAATAAATAGATGTTAGTCTGAGCTGGAGTATCAGAGCAATTGACACCCAACAAACACACCAAGTGCCACAAACACTTCAAATCCAAATGAGATGCTGTTTTAAAGTTATCTAAGACCTGATGGTAAACATATGAATACCATGAAGAGTATTATTGGCTGTAAAGCTTACATTGTGTTCTTTAGAGCTAAAAGAGGATCCATTCTGCATTTTTTCCTGCTCATCCAGGTTCTGAAGCAGATCTTGTAGCCTCTCAATGTAACTGATGGCGCTGCGTAAAATCTCCACCTTGGGTAGTCTCTGGTTGGGATTGGCCACGGTCTTCCTCTTCAGAGCGTCGAAGGCCTCGTTGATCTTCTTGAGCCTCCTCCTCTCTCTCAGCGTCGCGGCCTTGCGTCTATCCGTCGGCGCCGACTTTCTCTTGCAGATTTTACAAGCCCACATGAGGCACTGGCCCTCGCAGTGTGCCTGGAGACCCGGAGGGGCAAGCACATGCTCCTCTCCACTGCTTTCGCCCCCCGTCTCAGATGGAACATTGTCCTGACCGGACAGGGAGCTGTCGTTGCCGTTGTACAGCGGAGACACCCCTGGCATGTCCAAGTGCTGCAGTGGTCCATGATCCCCTTCCTCCAAGTAGCGCAAATCACTGAAAAGATAAGTGTTGGTCTCAAAAAGGTCCATCATATTGTTGCGTCCCTCTCTCTGTTTTGACAGTGGAACTCTGACATTTAAATAGAGCAGCGGGGACACAGTCAACAGGCTTATATATAGAATGTGAAACTCTATCCAACGCTGGCTGTCACACACTGCAACAAGCGTCTTTTTTTTCAATGGGTCCTCACTGAAGCACTGACTATGTGTAGAGAATAAATATACATTAAAGCCTTCAAAGTCTATTAAAAACGCACTTCAGGTGTTTTTTCTACATGCAGAGACTGTGGCTGCTGGGTGGTATTTCCTGCGGATAAACCTTACGGCTGTTCAGTATTCCCCTTAGTAGCAACTTTTGGATTAAAGGTGAACAAAATGACTTTTTATGAATAAAAAACAGAATGGTTCTGTCATATCAGTACAGTCCATCTGGATTTAACTTAATTTAGCTTCGTAGAAATATATAGTGCCAGTTCACAACTTCCAGTTGTTGGACCTCAGGGTTCTTTTGTACTCAACACACGCTCTTCAGGAAGCAAAAGTCCAGAAACCAGTTTTACTTTTGGTTGTTTTAATGGTAAAAAAACAAAACCAAAAATTACACAGACACTTGAATCCAGACCTTTCTACAAGCGAAACTGAAAGCAATCTATGTCAAAAGACTGTGTTGCTCCAAGGTCCAGTGGCTTCTGATCTTCTTTTCTCTTTGTTTATTATAGACTGAGTCTAACACCCAATCCTAATTAAGCAACCTGCGTGTCACCAGTCATTTTTCTGCAACACAGAACTTCAACATTTAAACATAAAATATCACAAGGCTATGATAGCTGAAGATCAAATACCAATAAAAGAAAAATGGCTACAACATAGTTTATCGCAGCTCAAATCTGATTCAACAAATTTACGTCCAGTTTTCTAATAACTGTGTTCACATGACTAATTAATAAAAATAATTACTGAGATGAGGACACCAACAGATTGCATCAAATGTTCTCCTTGATTCATTCCTGCATCTCGAGTTGATGGAGAAGGAGGTGAGGAGGAAAAAGTCCATCAGAACCAGACCAGAAATGAGCCACTACCAACCAGTCCAGGTGGGGTGGAGGGACCTAAAAAGAGGGATCAAAAGCCATTACACACCTACTCCAAATGTTTAGTCTGAATAATTCACACAACAATAGTTTATATCTAATCAACGGAGGTCAGGGGAAACGTTCATCAGAGACAAAATTCTTTTAAACGATTTTCTGAGTTAATTTATCTAACTTAATTAGATGTTTTCCTGATATTCACATCCAACAGATACACAATGTACCAGAGGTGTTGACATTGTCACAAGGACTAAAAAGGTGTCACTTTATCTGCTACTTTATTAAAACTTTGTATCACCAGCGTCTTATTGTCTTATTTTTCTCTTCAAGCTAGCAGCTAGCTGTTGAAGCTAGCTGTTCCACCAGAACTGTGGTGATTCCTGTTCCCTGGTGGGCGTGGTCAGCTGGGAACTGGAGGCACAGCTGATCCACATTTCAGCAATCAACGAACCACCTATTTAAGACCAGCTCTGCCTGCTATCCAGTGCCAGATTGTTGATTGCCCTGCGGTAAAACAGCTCTCGGCCTCAGCTTACGTTGCTTGTGCTTGTGCTTGTGCTTGTGCTTGTGCTTGTGCTTGTGCTTGTGCTTGTGCTTGTGCTTGTGCTTGTGCTTGTGCTTGTGCTTGTGCTTGTGCTTGTGCTTGTGCTTGTGCTTGTGCTTGTGCTTGATTTGTAACCTGTCCTGTCTTCCTCCTGCCAGAGAAAGCCAGCCTGCCTGCCTGCTCGTTCGCTTGCTCCCCTGCCTGCCTCCTGATGCTCACTCCTCCCGTTTGGCTTGTCGTCCTGGTTCCTCACGCACTCTCTCCCTTATCAGACGCAGGTTTTGGTGGCCTACCATGGAGAGGGATGCGCAACAGTTCGTGGCTGCCTGCACCACTTGTGCTAGGAGTAAGGCATTGCATCGACCCCCGGCTGGACTTCTACGTCCTCTGCCTGTCCCTAGCAGACCCTGGTCGCACATTGCAGTGGATTTTGTTACCGGCCTACCTGTTTCCAAAGGTAAAGACACCATCCTGACTATTGTGGACCGTTTTTCCAAGGCTGTGCGTTTCGTCGCTCTCCCCAAACTTCCCTCAGCCAAGGAGACTGCCGACCTGTTGGTGCACCATGTCTTCCGACTCCATGGATTGCCCACTGACATAGTATCTGACCGAGGACCCCAGTTCACTTCACAGGTGTGGAAAGCCTTTTGTCTATCCATCGGTGCCACAGTCAGTTTGTCCTCCGGTTTCCACCCCCAGACTAACGGTCAAGCAGAGAGGGCAAACCAGGACCTGGAGACCGTCCTTCGTTGTGTGGCTGAATCCAACCCTTCATCATGGAGCGACCATCTGGACTGGGTTGAGTACTCACACAACTCCCTCACATCCTCAGCTTCTGGTTTATCTCCTTTTGAATGCTCTCTTGGGTACCAGCCGCCCCTGTTCCCTGTCCAAGAGGTTGAAGTAGCTGTTCCATCAGTTCAGCACCACATCCGCCGTTGTCGTCGGGCCTGGAGGACGACTCGGACTGCTCTGCTTCGGGCTGGGGAACGGAGTTGACGCCAGGCCGATCGCCATCGCACAGCTGGGCCCAAATACGCTCCTGGTCAGAAGGTCTGGTTGTCTTCAAAGAACATTCCCTTGCGAACTGACGCCAAGAAGTTGGCTCCCCGCTACCTGGGACCTTTTGAAGTCCAGTGGGTCATCAATCCCACAGTGGTTCGCCTGCAGCTCCCCTGATCTATGCGGATTCATCCCCATGTCTCCCAGTTGAAGCCTGTGTCTTCCAGTCCTCTGGTCCCTCCTTCCAGGCCCCCTCCTCCCGCCCGGCTTGTGGCTGGTCGCCCGGCGTACACCGTCCGACGTCTTCTGGATGTGCGCCGTTGCGGCCGGGGCTTCCAGTTTCTGGTTGACTGGGGGGGTTATGGCCCTGAGGAGCGGGCTTGGGTCCCCCGCTCTTTCATCCTTGATCCTTCCCTGGTCAGGGATTTCCGTCAGGCCCATCCCGAGAAGTTCCGGTCGCCGGGTGGCTCCCATTGGGGGGGGTGGTGATTCCTGTTCCCTGGTGGGCGTGGTCAGCTGGGAACTGGAGGCACAGCTGATCCACATTTCAGCAATCTGCCTGCTATCCAGCGCCAGATTGTTGATTGCCCTGCGGTAAAACAGCTCTTGGCCTCAGCTTACGTTGCTTGTGCTTGACCTTGATTTGTAACCTGTCCTGTCTTCCTCCTGCCAGTGAAAGCCTGCCTGCTCGTTCGCTTGCTCCCCTGCCTGCCTCCTGATGCTCGCCAGTCTCTGAAAGTTCCGCTGGAAGAATTCACAGGAATCTGTGGGAAATCAATAAACCTCTCTCTGTACTCAGAAAGTGTCCGCTCTTTGGATCCTACTAGCCCCTCACCCACAACAAGAACAGTCTTGGAGCTGTCATGGTCGACCTTCAGCTCCTGGAACAAACAACTTAACTCCCAGAGTTTTCCTCTTCTCTCCTCTCCTCATGTGGAATCAATAGTTTTTTGTTTTTTTTTTAACACCTATTCTAGTCATTTAGCAGATGCTCTTATCCAGAGCGACTTACATACACGCTCATAGCCCGATAGGCACATCGGGGGGCAACTCAGGGTTCAGTGTCTTGCCCAGGGACACTTTGGCACATAGTCTGGAGGAGCAAGTCAAGTCAACTGCTCTCCTCTGGAGCTACAGCCGCCCACCTTGTGAGGTGTGTGGGTTTTTTTTTTTTTTTTTTTAGAAAATCTTCATCACTTATTCGAAACTTCGCATCGCACTTGATGTGCATGTTTGTTACAATTTGTTTAGTTTATTTGCATCAGTGTAAGTAAACGCTTTAAACCAGGAATACCTAAAAGAAAAGCACAAATTAAAGACAACACTGTCAAACATTTCTACATGGAGAGTAAAGAGAAGTGAGAGGAAACATGCTGTGTACTGCAGTCTGCAGCAGCGTAGCATAAAGTCAGATGTGCTACTATATGACATAGTAAAACCTTGCATAAGGCATTCGCACAAGCTCACAAACCAGGGCTTCAAACTGGTTCTGGATGAAAAGTAAACTATAATCTGAGTATCCACCTACTGGCTTATCCTATCAGAAAGTTGCAAGGTGGCTTGATCCGATGTGCTCCGTGACGGGCGGTGAGTGAGTTAACATCGTAACAAAGTGAAGCGATCCAGTATGTCGTAGCAAACATAGTTACAGGAACCTATTTTGCACATGTTTAGAGTTAAAGCCTCTTATTTTAGCACGACACCGTGTTTTTCTCTTAGGTTTTTAACTTACGAGGTGACTCAGTCTCAGCAGAAAATGTGCCGTTATAGTGATTCATTTGGCAGAGGCTTTTATCTGAAGCTGCCTGTTATCCAGGGATACTTGGATAACATGAAATGTGTATGTTTATCCACTTGTTTTTAACAATCCGAGCCACAGTTCATGATTGTGAGCTGTAAAATAGTTTCTTTGCCAGGGTTAGAGGGTTAGGACTGTCCTGGCTGGAGATAAGAGAAGCAGAAATTCTGCCATTATTACACAATGAGAATAGCTGTTAAGGGTTTTTTTTTGTCACAATTGTAGTTTGTCGAAACGTACAAATATTGCTTTTATTTAGCGACAAAATGTAATGGAAACACAGCTACAGTCTCATTTGCTGATGAAGATTTTACAAGAGAGCTGGATGGAAAGTCTGGTGCTAGCATCACAAACGTGATCTCACATGCAAGCATACCAGGATGTCTCCAGAACAGTTCAGAGCTCAAGTTAACATGTAAACCAGCTTTATTTAAAATGACTGAAAGGCCTCACACTGACTCAGGCTAAGAAGTGAACTCAGTATCTGTTGTTCCTTTATCCACATGTACATAGCTAGCCTGTTATGCTTATTAGCTGCCTCACTAGAAAATACTCTGCCTGCTTGCAGTGACAAACGTCAGTTTAAGGGATATTTCTTCCTTTTCAAGCAGTGGTAGGTTTGCAGTGGTTGTACGTTTTCATGACTGGTTAAAAGGGTCGTGGTGAATCCACTGAACACAGTAATGGGATACTTTGCATATCAAACAAAAGCAGCTATCTGTGGACCTTAACTTATGTTAAACCAATTAGAAGTAAAGATTTCTCATTCATTCTTTGTCTGGACTGTACTCATGTTTAAGAGCTTGAAGAGCTTCTTTCTTAGATTGTATTGCAGGTCATTAAGGGAAAGACCGCAATCCAGAGTCCGATTTATCCAGAGATAATCTATGCGGCAAAGTATCAATAGAAATATGTGTAAGCAGAAGAAAAGCACTGTAAAACAGGCAAAAAGGTGCATCTTTAACAACGTAGTCGAACCATTTGTCAGTAGAAACAAGCAGCTGGGAGTCAATGTAAAAAATTACACTTAACAGCTGAATGCATTGTGCATGACAGGACATCAAACTGGCAACTTGTTGCTTTCAAATACAAAATGCAAACAGTTACTGGCTAGTTACTAGCTAGTCGGCCCACAATTTGCACCTTCCTTATTAATATTTGTGGCCAATAAACAGTAGCAAGACACATAAACTGGATGTCATCTTGTCAAAGTGTGTTTACATGTTAATGTTAGAAGTTTACAGGCTACAGAACAAGATCAGTTTATTTTAATTATTATAATTATGGTGGATGAACCATCATCTACTACTTAGATTACTTTCTGTTTGGCAAAACAGGAGTTATATCCCCTGAGAAAAAGTACAAAAAGTCAAAAGCACACACCTCAAACACGTTGCTATCGGTTGCACTGCATTTCACAGTAAATAATTACGCCATATATGTTGAGTCCATTTTAGCCAATGAGATTAGAAATGACCAACTGTAACTTCTCTACATAAATAGCCTGGAATCTGCAGAGTCAAAAACAGCTTTGCGAAATGCATGCACAACGCTAGTATAAATAGAAACGTGCCTCATTCATTTCAGATTCAGAAAAGAGATAAAAGCCTGCAAGGAGGTGATATACGGCCAGCTGCATTTTTGCTGTTACCTAAAAGGGACACGATTGGAGACTTCACAGGCAGGAATGTGAGGGATTCCTATTTTTGTACAGCAGCATGACCTTGTGTGATGACTTAAAGCGAAACCCAGCAGTAGCTTCAGACAGAGAAAAAGCTTTAGAGGCTGCAGAGTCCCGGCTGCTTTCTTCTTTTTTCTACTATTCCAGCCAGTCAAATGTAGATGGACCTCAGCTTGGAGAAATAATGGGAACTTCGTTTATGTGTGGCATGCCTGTCATAATTAATCTGAAACACTACAACAAGAAAAAAACACCATCTTTAAATCAGCAAACTCACATACAGCTGATAATATGTGTATTTATGTCAAAAAAGTATTTTTTAGTTACACTTACATGAATAATGTTTTTTTTTTTCTTTTAAATTCAAATCTAATAGAAACTTAAAAATAAGCCAAATTAATCAAAAATATATGGTCTTTGTTATTTTCAGGGGCAGTTATGTTAGTAAAATAAAGTTTGTCATGTATAAAGAAGAGTGATAGCTAACAGATTAACATTCAGACTATAGTTTGCCTTCAGTGTGTTGAAATGAGCTGTGAGCGTAGATGGAGTCGTGTCCCGATCGTGTATTGTTTCGCTGGTGTTCCTGTTCCATAAATTCCTGTCAGTGTCAAGGGGTTGATGCTTCAGCTGTCAAGCAGAATCATGGCGTGGCCGGAAAAACTCTGACTGCAGAACCCGGCCTCCCAGGGAAGGAGGTGGAGTCGGGATGGACTGGAAGTGTAAATCTGTCTGGAGTCCAGAGAGGACTGGAGTCAGCAGCTCTGCAGCCTGAATAATTACCGGCAAAATTCAAGAGTACAACACTGACACAGTGATTGTGTTTCAGGCGTCCACATGAAATATGGGGTCCTCAGGTGGTTTTCCCATGCTAAAGGAAAAGAAAAGTAGATACAAAACAGCACAGTCTTTGAGAAATGAAGCTATTTTTATTTTCTATTATGTTCCCTAAAAATCAAACCGAAACTGGACGGTCATTAACTTAGCTAACTTAAGCTTAGCATAGCTTTGCTCAAAGCAAGCTGCTAGATATTCAACCATCCTTTAAAATACAGAATCATCCTGTTACTGAAAATATCCCTGAGTTATTTAAGGAATAAACTGGATTATGTCAGCACATATTAAGGGTAAATGTTTGAAGTAAGATGTGGTTGTTTGAACGCGACACAAGACTAGCCTGTCGGCATAGTGAGAGTAGTGATAGCTATAGCATATTACAATCTGAGAGTTCACTTTCAGCTAAAACAAAAAAAACCCACAGATGTTAAAGGGAAACCTGGAAGGTGTCAAAGAGAATAATAAAAGGAGGACTGGTTTTCCACTGGTTATTCAGTTCACAGGGGAATAACTAGCAGTGAACTTTAGGAGAAAATCATTGAAAGAGCCAGAAGGACTGAAGATGGGGAGAATGGCCTTATTATCACCTGTAGGGGATGCCTAGAAGCTGCCAAAGATGGATGTCAGACAATCAATAATGTTTCTATATACAGAATTATATTGCCACCAAATCCCACCAGAGGTGGCGCTGCACTAGTGTTTAGCAGAAGAGAGGACCAGACCTGTGTGAAGAAGAAAACTCTGTTTCCTCCACCTGCCAGTTAAACATGGAGACCAAACTATGGCTGTTTTGGGTTTTTATTGTGTCTTATGCAAGTATCCTGCAGAAATCCACTGCAACAATGGACGCAGTATGAACACCAGACGAGGCAGAGGACCCTTAACGCCATCGCTATGGATTTACCCACAATGCAATGCTACGCCACATACAGGAAGAGACTTTTTTTATAGTCTGCTTCCTGTATTTGGTCTGCTTCGAACGGATGGAGACCTGCGTTTGTAGGCAGACCAAGTCTGCTTCTTTGGTCCGAATCAGAATTCATTTGGTACATTCATGTTTTTCCAAAGGAAGCGACTTTCCAAGCAAACGGACTTGGATGTGGATCAAAAAGGCTGATGTGCATGAAATGAAATGAAAATACTTTATTAATCCCCAAAGGGAAATTCAGTTCACTGTGCCCTTCAACAAAATTTGGTGTCGTCACTGCATTCTGGCGGTACACACATTAAGCTGAACTGAATTGAAAAGCAGATCTGATAGAAGCAAGAAAAAAGGGAATTATTAGAGACTGTCAAAGATTATTCTAACCTGCACGGTGGAATAGTGGTTAGCACTGTGGCCTCACAGGAAGAAGGCCACTGGTTCAATCCTTGCATCAGAGCAAGATTTGGCCTTTCTGTGTGGAGTTTGCATGTTCTCCCCGTGTATCTGTGGGTTCTCTCCAGGTACTCCAGCTTCCTCCCACCGTCCAAAGACATGCATGATAGGTTCATTGGTTACTAAATTGCCCCTAGGAGTGTGTGTGAGTGGTTGTTTGTCTCCGTGTGGCCCTGCGATGGACTGGTGAGCTGTCCAGGGTGTACCCTGCCTGTTGCCCAATGGCTGCTAGGATAGGCTCCAGCTTCCCCACAACCCTGAATTGGATGAAGCGGTTTAGAAAATGAATGAATGAATATTCTAACCTGCCCAAGAAACCTCTAAAACATCTTTAATCTTAATTTGTGGGCTAAACCAGCCCACCTTGCCTTCCAGGCTTTGGATGGGGGCTCTCAGCAGACTTTAGCGGGGATGTCAGAGACCTGCAACTCCATGTATGTAGCCTTGGCTTTTTATGAAGGTAACAGACTAAAAATCTGTTTCTATCCTTCGATGTGGATGAAAGGCCGATAGCCGTAGCCTACAGAAAAAAAATTGCCCATTTCACCCCATACAGGACAGACTGGACATCTGGCATACCGGCCCTTTTCCTGGTGGCCTGGCACGTTTCTGGCCTTTTTGTTTAATAAAACTGAGTATATCGGTCACTTGATCAGCCGTTACATGTCCTAACTCCCCTGTCTACATGACTTTTCTCCTCTTCGACTAGAACAATAAAACATACAACAACTCTGGCGTTGTCCAGCTTTTTCTGGTGAAGACGACTCTCTGTTGAGAACAGCATCAAAGCTTTCTGACCTTCTTGGATAGTTAAGAGCATGTGTGAGGGAACTATAAATAGATTCAGAAAACCAACAATATTACAATGAAACCCAAAGGGAAGATTTTTCTGGGTGTGTTTATAGTAACGTTGCAGTCATGTGGACAATCCCTTGCTTCCGTCTCAATTCACCACAACATTAGCCTGACACAGTTACCTGCTTCATTTACATCTAAATGCAACTCCCACAGGTATCACAGCCATAAAGTCAGTAAGTCTCTCCTCCTGTAATTTATTATAAAATTCAATTTTTTTTGGAGGATTGATCAGCCAAGAAGAATCAAAGAAAACAAAGATAATAAAATAAAAACACAAAGTTCATCATTTCTTTTATAGCTCAACTGCTTGCACTGATATTAGGTAAAAGCTAAATAATGACACAGATCTAAGTAGTTATTGTCTAGTTTAGACAAATAGAGTTTGCATGTGGTGTAATCACTGAAAGTTAATGATGAAGCCCAAAACTTTTTTTTAATTGCTCTTTTTAACTTAATTAGATGTAGATATTTGGGACATATTGTTATAAATTGGTTAATTATGAATAAACTCAATGATTCGTCCATTGTAAACGATGTCAGTCAGTAATCAACGCCCCACCTCCCTCAGCATTAAACCTAAACTACAAATAAAGTAAAGTAAATGTGTGATAAAATAAACCTCTGAAATATTTACCAGAAAGCAGAGAGAGCACATTAAACACTGAAAGGGAGACATTTTACTATTTCATGGAAGATACAAGCTTATCTTGATTTTTTGAAAAAAGAATCCACGTTGTATCATCGCTTCTCAACAACAGCCTGTAAACGTCTGGGAAAGGAGGAAACCAGCTGCTGGACTTCTGGAAGAGGAACTTTGTCCTTTTCTGAAGCGAAGAAGGATCCATGATGCTCCAGATGTTTTGTACTGGTGAAACTGGACTGCAGCAGACCAGTTCTCCTGTTCCACCATCAGGATGTGGTCCTGCTGGACCAGTTCTCCTGTTCCACCATCAGGATGTGGTCCAGCATGGTGGAACCTGCAAGGTCTTCCCTGAAAGAGACGTTGTCTGGATGGGAGCAGATGTTTCAGCATTGATGGAGCTTCCCAGATGTGGAAGCTGCCCACGCCATCGGCACTAATGCAACCCCATCCCATCAGAGATGCAGGCTGATAACAAGCTGGATGCTCCCTCTCCTCTTTAGTCTGCAGGACACGCCGTCCATGCTGTCTACACAGAACAGGACAAGTTTGCATCGGGTCATTTCAGTGTTTCTGTCGCTGATAGGATGGTGGTGCTTCTGAACTGCGGAAATCTGGAAAAGTTCTGGTTTGCAACCTGATAACACTCATGTTCCTCCATCTCTTCCTATTTTCTCCAGCCGTCTCTGATTATATTCCAGATTAATTATGTTCCAGTAAAATGTTTCATGTTTATGCTCTATCCTGAATAAAAAACAGATCACAAAATTTGCAGATAAATCTGTTTTTATTCGTTTTTACAACCTTTCTTGAATCGTTATGCCTCTCTCTTCAACACTTCTCAACTTCTCGGTCTTAAGAAGCCCGATCCTTCACGCTTATCGTGTTCGCCTACAGTTAAAAGCTTCCACTCACATGTCACATCCATGTGACTTCTTTTTCTCCATCATGGGGTGTTGGAAGAAAGATCCAGTTAGGACCAGCGTTGACATGGGGGTCAGAAACAGAGCTGATAATTAACATGAACACCGCCTGCCCCCACCTCTTCCTGTCTTAGCCGCACCTCCCGCCTCAGACAGGCTGCACACTCGTTGTGCTCTTTGAGAGGAAATGCTGAGCACCATGACGGACACACAGCATATAACCCAGCTCCACACCTGGGATATGAATTAGCCAATCAGGGGTTAAGTACTCTGGTCATGGGCTCGATGACAATGCTTAACCTGAGACCACAACCTTTTGACTCGCAGGGTCAGCAGTCCTCTGACTCAGGCTGTGAAGAGAGGCCTGCAGAAAGCAGATCATATCTCAATAAAGTTATAAGTCATGCAAAGAAGAAATTAGAGATTTGTAAGTAAATTATTTGTGGAATCTCTTCCTTTTCTTGTGTTTTCTTTCACCTAATTATTTAGGTAAGAAATGATCCAGAACTGGACATGTAATAGCAGTCACACAGAGTTTCATTAAGAGCAGCGACATCCGTTCACCTTCCTCAGCCTTCCCGGGGTGAAGTGAGAACATCAAACAGATGGTTCATTTTATGCCACAGCGTTCAGCTTGCTACACTTCCGATTGCGTCTTCGTGGTTTGCAAGAAAGCTGAAACCCATCTGGACAAATGTAAAGCGGGCTTGCAGGTGGTGTTCCCAGGAACAACTATTTAATTTCTGATAATCTTCCGCATGACATCCTAACTGCAAATAAAATGTTGTGACACCTGTTATGAAAAGTAACGTAAAATACCAAAAGTTATTAGGTTGAATTTAAAAAAAAAGACAAATAGTTAATAAATAATAGATCAATAATAAATTGTTATTAAATAGATAAATAATACATTTAAAAGATGAATGAACAAAATAAAACTGCAAGGCCTAAAAAAAGACTTGAAAATAAAACTAAAAGATTTGAAGGGCTGTAAAATGAATAAATAAAACATAAACACTCCTGGTGGAACATCCCACGACTAATCTGGATAATTGGCAACAGGTTCTCCCTGTTGTTTGGGGAACAGAAAGAAGGAAACATCCCAGAGGTGCTTCAGATATCACACCAGCGTTGCAACGTGGCTGTTAAACCAACCTTCCCAGTAGCAGACTGGACCTCTTGTTCATTCAGATCTACCTTAACTCCAGGGGTGAAAGTAGTTTTAATACTTACCAGTAATATTATAAAACCTTTATCTCTCTCTCTCACTGCATACATTATAAACCAGCAAAGTCAAACCCCAAACAGATAAAAACATGGATAGACAACCTGCAGGCCTGTGGAGCAGGCGGGAAATAAAAACACTTAATATATTAAACTATTTCTTTTAATTAAAACACTCAGAAACTTCCAGAATACTGGTGTGTGAGAACAGATCATGAGGTCACGAGCACGAACTGAAGGTGGAAATACCCATCATCTCTTCACGTCTATGGACCAGTGGTAAGAAACGTCCCGGTGCCTTAAACGCACCAATCGCCATAGCAACCGCTGTGTTTTTTCTGAGCAGCTTGTGATCCTCCGACTTATTTTAACTGCGGCATTTTCCACTGAACATAAAGACAAAGACCACCATGCCCCACAAGTCATTTCATTTTAAACAGAAAACAGCACAGTGTGCATGATTTCACAAAGAGAAGGAAAAATGTACCTTTAATATCTCTAATTTGAGGTGAGGTTTGGTCAGTGGTCTTTCTGTGTGGAGTTTGCATGTTGTCCCCGTGTATCCGTGGGTTCTCTCCGGATACTCCAGCTTCCTCCCGCCATCCAAAGACATGCATGTTAGGTTGACCGGTTACTCTAAATGGCCCGAAAGTGTGAGTGTTTGTTTGTCCCTGTGTGGCCCTGTGACAAACTGGCGACCTGTCCAGGGTGTACCCTGCCTTTCGCCCAAACACTGCTGGGATAGGCTCCAGCTTCCCCGCAACCCTTCATTGGGTTAAGCGGTTATGATAATGAGTGAATTTGAGGCTTTTTGCTTCTTTATGCAAGCAGGGTGTGACTTTTACCTTTTATGTGCGATGAAGGGAGCCCTTCAATAAGAAAGTTCTGCCAGCCTGATGTGTCAGAACCTGCTTTCATCTACATCTGCGAGAACAAAATGACGTCATTTTGTACTTGGAGCCTCGAAAACAAGAGAAAAGTTTCACGCCAACCGGCTTTAGACTGTAACTTCTGTTATCAGTTTGAATCTGATTGCATGAAGTTTCTACCTCCTGCAGCCACTGGTGAACAGCACATAGACTGTATATAAAAAGATGGGCGGAGCCTCCATGATGTCACCGATAGGTTTCTGAAGAGCTGAACTGAAGCTCGGTGGGCGGTTCCTACCATCACCATTTTGGCAGGAGCATGTGTGTCGTCTCGCCCGGAAAATACAAATATGGTCAAAGAGGTGGAGTTGAGAGGGGGACTGTGGATGTCATGGTGGATGATTGACATCGAGCGAACTCTGAGCTTTCTGTAGCTAAGAGCTAACCGAGCTAACCCGGAGATAATAGGAGCTAACCAGCTAACGGAGGTAAGCAGGCTAAAGCTAAGTCACGTTGTTAACTGGCTAAAAACCGCGGTTGTTCTACGTTCTTCTTACTTGAAGCGGAAGTTTGGGTACCTGTCAATCAAAAGGACACGCCCCTAAATATGCCGAACTACGTGATTAAATTACTTTTAAAGGGGCAAGTTAGAAAAAAATTCACTCCCCCCACAGTTGTCATGAAGGTAAACCTGACCTATTAAACCAAAAAGGAACCAGGCTGTAAACATGTTTATTTCTGCTGTAAACATGTTTATTTCTGCTGTAAACATGTTTGTTTCTGCTGTGAAGTTGGTCTTTTTAACATGGGAGTCTATGGGGATTTGCTCTGTTTTGCAGCCCCTAGTGGATGAAGGGGGAACTGCAGTTTTATGCACTTCTGCAGAGGCTTCACTTTTATTTACTGCTGAAGGCTCCGTCCATCTTTCATATATGGTCTATAGAACAGCACTAGCATTTTCTTCTAGTGACAACGTCTGTTGTGGTGGCAGAACGCTTGTTGGACTCCAGTTGGACGTCCAACTTATCGGTAAATTCTTGGAAATGCATCTGGAGCTCAGAGAGAAGTGCTGGTCTGTCGTCTGCTAGAACAGCTACAACGTCACGTTTACTCACACTGGTCTCAGTTTCTTACTTTCTACCTACTTTAGTGGTTTTCAGAGGCAATGTGAGCATTCAACTAAACTGTTAATGGCTTAAATAATTAAACCAAGCAAAAAATTAAAAAGACTAAATCACCTGTAGGCAGAAGATTAGTTCTACTTTAGAAAGGTATGAGTTCGGAGCTGGAAGACGGTCGTGTCTACTGGGCGTTATTTATCTTTTTAAAACCTTTTTTACTCCATCTGGGTTTGTTTGGTTTTGTTTGTTGTTTTTTGTCAATACTTTACTGGTATTTTGTTTGCTTCGTTGTTTCTTTAAACATGCCATACAAATAAATTTGAAGAGCTTTGCATTTTGCTTTTACATTTTGAACCTAGCTTTTTTTGTTCATGGGGATGTAAGAAAACTTCCATTCTGAACTAGAAAAATCAAAATCGTGGTTAAATGTGAAAATAGAGGCCAATTAATTCCCTAAAATGGCATATTGATCATGAATTTAAAATATTTGGCTTAGTGGTTTTGAGATAGAAGGATATGGTTAAGTATTTAATCAGCACATCTTGTCAGCGATCAAACTTTACTGATATAAATTAATTTTTATTTCATTTCATTTAATTTCATAAAACACACTTAAATGCTATTTGGGGTGTTTACAATGGTGTTTAAATAACTACAGATGCTAAATTATTCCAGTATTAAGGAGAATAACGGTGAAATCAAAGAAAGAATGACTGACAACTAGAGAGAGTGGAAAGTGGAGGATCTTGTAAGAGATCTGATCACATCTCCTGGTTATTTGTAACTAAAAAAAACCTTCCTCACCGGAGCATTGTCTAATTCTTCTTCCAGCAAAAGCTTTCTCTTCACATAAGCTTTTTTTTTTTTTTTTTTTTTTTTTTTTTTTTACATGCAAAGTGGAGTCCCGAGACATAAATCAAAAGATTACATTTTGTGACAGTTTCCCAAACCTCTGCGAGGAAACAGCTGTGCCTCGTACAGAAGGGAGCCAATTAGCAATTTCACGTCAAACTATTTCTGCAGTTTCTTCCTCAGGTTTCTTCAGGGAGAAAATGTCTGAGTTTATCTGAATGCAAACATCACAAAAGCTTAAAACTGTGTTTAATAAAAGCCAAGGTTGAAATGCACAAATGCGTATGCTGGGAATCCCATGAGGGCCTCTCTGCCTGGAAGGGTGCCAGACATGGCTCAAGTCTTGAACAAACAGCGACTCCTCTCCTCGGACAAACAGGAACTTTGAGACAAGGCCGCAGGTCCCGCTGCCTCCGTGACACCATCGCCCTGATCTGTTCGCCCTGGCTCCCTCTAACTCCCAGCACAGACTCAATGGTGGGCAAATAAAGCAGAGAGAAACTGTCTCCTGAGCTAAGCTAACAGACGGGTCCTCTCACTCGTGCCTTGAGCTGTGGTTTAGACGGGGGGCTTGGGTTTCAAAGGCTGAAAGGGAGGGAACACTGATGGCATCTGCCTTCTCTCTGGTGGACGATGCAGGGATTCTGTTCAAAGGCGCAGCGGCTGACGTGCATCCGTTAGCGAGGGAAACGGCTCGCTAACTTGCCAGCCAGCTCAGTACGACCTTACAGCATTACGATGGGAGGGTTGCATGCTGGTCAGGGAATGCTAAAAGCTCCTTGCAAATGGACTGGTAGTGACTGACTGGCTTAAAGGGTTTCTCCTGCAAATGGATGTAAAGAATAATAATAGCTGTGTGTTTAGTATTCTGAAAACGACGAAATATGGCAAGATTTTTAACAGCTGTTCCTGGTCGGCCGTTGTTTCAACAGGCCTCCGTCGTAATAAACACCAACGCTGACCTTTCCTAGATTATCGTTTGACATCTAATGGTAATTTAGCTTGGAGTGATCTGAAGGCCCCTCCTGACTGATTCTGTCCTCATTTGGGAGAGTGATGGATTAGCCTCTTGCCACTCAATCAGTGTGTATTCTCTGCCAGGCGGACTCACTGATGGGGGACTTAAAGGGGGCATTGGCCTTGACCCAACAACAGACGACAGATCTCTTGTCTGGCCAGTGAGATGAGATGTTGACCTCAGTGCCCTGCATCTGTCTGGCCTCCATTTAGGCTCTTAACTTACCGTTAGCTTCATCGCACAACTCCTAACTGATATTCTAGCTTAATTATAACAGTCTAACTGAACGTTCCTGTTGTCGCTGACTGACTGCATTGTTTACCATAAAACCTTAAAGTGTGAATTTTAGTTATGCCATGAAGCTAACGTCATGTGATTTCTTTGTTTAAAAGAAGCGCCTTGCTTAAAGATGGAAACTGAATCCACATCTGAAGATGAGCGTGTGTGTGTGTGTGTGTGTGTGTGTGTGAGCTTTCATGTTGCCGCCTGTAAGCGATACGATGGAACATCGCTATCATGAGCATCAAGCTGCCTCTGGGAGTCGGGGATGTAGCCAGTGATAACAGCCAATGAATTCAATCATCGCCAAGTGTGACTGTCGCCATGGTAACCCCTGTGACAATGATCCACCAATATTAGTTTTTTTGTGAAGTGGCTGAGCCCAGAACAAAGCGAGTTCTGTTACAATGAAAATCAGACACTTGAATAACATCAACAGCAGACTTTTGCTTTTAGGGTGGGGTGTAGGGGATAAAGTTCCTGGCTCCAAGAGTAACTAACAGGATATTGATGAATGTCAGTGTTGACGAGCGAGGAGAGGGGCACTGCTGTGCCGTATAATTGGTTAAATGGGGGTCTATCATTAAAACAACAGAAGAAGCTTTTAATGGAGGTGAAAGGCTTCAGTCATCAAACACTGAAGGAACAACGAAGAGTTTCTCTGTTGTCCCAAAACAAATAAAAAATAAAATGTATAATGTACAAACTTTTAATGACATTTCTCCTAACTCTGATGTGCAAAATAAAGTTTTGGAGCTTCTTCAGCCCAGATATCGCATCGGCCATTTTGGACAAGCATCATTGTTCATTTATAAAAGAAATGCAAAAGAATAAAATAGGAGGAAGATGGGAAAAGAGAGAAAGACAGCAGTCCAAATTGGGTTGACTTTTACAAACTGGAGACAAATCTCAGAGATGAGAAAGGATGCAAGATGGATGCTCAACTATCCCTGGTTATCCCAGTGTTGTTAAACATTCATTCATTGTCCGAACCACTTATTCCGATTAAGGGTCAAGCTGGAGCCTATCCCAGCAGTCTTTAGGTGAGAGACGGGGTACATCCGACAGGTCGCCAGTCCATCGCAGGGCCAGACAGTGTTAAACAGGGTTGCTTTAATCCTTTTGGTCACAGGGTTGACAGCGATCAATGTGACACAAAAGACACAAGTTTCTTGGTTTAGGTTCCTCACATACAACCTACGATTCTGCTGCAGTTGCTTCTCCTGCCATTATCGTAAAATGAACCAAACACTAACCTCCTCTCTTGTTGCCATGTTTACAGTTTTGTTTCACATCCTATAAATTCACTACCTTTAGCCAGTCTGATGGGCTTGACATACGAGGCAAATGGTGAAACTGATCACCACCCAGGTGAAACCCAACCTATGCGACACGACAAACAGCAGCGGCGGCAGCAGAGTTGCACATCACACTCTCAGATCACTTGTCTCCAAGAAATGGGATTGGTTACAACATTGGAAGGCATTTTATCATTTTCACTGCAGTATGTGACAGATAAAGCGTGACGACTGATGAATCAGTAGATTTTGCTCAAAAAATCTTGCTGTTTAGTTAATGCTTGCTGTTAATCTTGCTACTTTACAGAAGAAAAAAAAATCAGAGTTCTTCCTATTTTAAAAACAAGTTAACATTGTTTGATGTCAGATCCAGAAAACTTCACGTTCTACCTGAACAATTAATAAAACCCTCGCTGACAGGTTGCAGAGCCTCACGACAGCGACAAAAGTTGTCTCTGTAATCAAGTAATTGTAATATATGCGTTAGTCCCACCCCTAAAAATGACATTCAAGGCAGTCAACTGCTCTACATGATTCACTATTATATTGATTTCTACACAACAACCCCTGTTAAATGTTTTTTAGATATTTATTCCAATAAAAATAAAGAAAGCCATCCTAACATAGCTCTATAACAGCGTTCAAGAGGATATTCTCTAAAACAGTAAATATGATTGTTTAAATATAAAAGAAAAGCTACTGGAGAAACAAAAATATGGCCCAGTATCGTCAGAGGTCAAATGTTGTGCGATGTCCTTAAAGGTTAATGAAACCGTGACAGTTCAAGAGGAGCCAGTTGAGGTGACTAGGACATCTGGTTAGGAGGCCTCCTGGACGCGTCCCTAGTGGGGGGTTCCAGGCACATTCCACCTGGAGGAGAACCTGGGATAAATTTAGGATATGCTGGAGGGATGGCCGGCCTGGGAACGTCTTGGAAAACCCAGGATGAGCTGGTGAACGTAGCTGGCATCCCTGCTTAGGCTGCTGCCTCGCGACCCGACCCCGGATAAGCAGCAGAAAATGGATGGATGGATGGATGGATGGAAACCAAATCATGGACCTGTTAAACTGACCTGATTGAACCGTACTTGTGCCACACATTTGGTGCAATATGCAAATATATAGATAGGCAAAGGAGGTACGGATGTTACAACACATCAATCTACATAGATATATCGATCATGTGATCAGTGGGCCAGTGAAATTTATCCAAAAAGCAAAAATGGTTAAAAAAAAATTGATGCAACCATTAATCAAACACTTCTATTTTGAAAATAGCTGTATTTTAACTTCCCCTGGCACACTTTTCCCTTTCTAACTAGTCTGTCTTTCTTATAAGGACAGATTTTCATTTAAAATAATTCATATAAATATCTGAGATCAGTAATAAAAATATAAAACTATATTCTAGTTGCTTTTTGTAATATTGACATGAATGAAAATGACTTTAATTACTTGAGATATTGTTTCATACCAGTCGGTGGATCTTAAATCCAATTGAATTGCTGTCCATTAAATCTATAATACCATATCATGATGAAAGTGATAAACACCCCTAACAGGAGGCTTCCAGCCTGCCAATAGGAAAATATTTAGCTTTTAAAACAAGAAAAGCTGCTTTAAAATTTTAAAGTTGACTCATTGATCGGACACAGAAATGAGAATATATTTTTCTGGAATTTAAAATGAGCATCTTAATTTTGTTTCTTTTTTTTCCATGAATTAATCAAATTCAGTTTTGATTCCAATTATGTTTCGCATCATCTGTAAACAACCCAAATCCCCTACAACCCCTTCAACCTGATTATTTATGATTCTCTGACTTGGCTAAAAAACAATAAATGAAACAGGATTAGCAACTGATCCCTAAAATGTTGACTAATGGGGTCCATCTATACGCGTGAGGGCCTGAAAATGTAAGAGAATCCTGAGATTCTCTCTTCTGACACTCGTATGAATTATTCTCAACAGGTTTCTTCTCCACACTTAAAACCTTTTGGATTTGCATTACTGTGCAAACAAAGGCGACGGTAACGGGGCGCTGCAGTCAGACGCATTAGGGGTCGGAGTGTTTGTGCGAATGATGCAGGATGATGCAGCGTTATCCTGTCATTCTGGACATGCACTGATGTTGTTGACTGCAGGTCTGCCTCATAAGGCTGGAAAAAGAATTGTGAGACGGGATCAACATGCTTGTATGTGCACACACACACACACACACACACACACACACACACATACAGAGAGCATGCATTTCACCGGCCCTGAAGATCATCGCCACCTGTTTGATACAATAAAACATCTTGCATTACTGTTGTGAAAGTTATTGGAGATTGTGTTTCATTGTGTGTGTGTGTGTGTGTGTGTGTAATAGCAGTGCAGGTGTATGCAGGGAAATACTCAAAAGGGTGTATTAATGACAGAAGGGCATCAGTCTGCACTTCACAACTGTTCATTTCATTGTCTCATATTAGGAGAAAACCTGAATATTTGGCTAAAATGACGGTAAACGGAGGATGTAGTGAGTCATAAGCCGCTGTAGGAACTAATTCTCCAACCAAAACAAAGGTCCGGACTGGCCCGCCAGCTCGGCTCACAGACGGAAGATCAGATGCTGTGAGAAAAGAGATCTTTTCCAGAGAAAGTCCCTGGCTGAGGTTTTCGGGAATGGTTACCCGTAATGACTTAATCCAAGTTCAGCCTCAGCGGTCTGGGCTCTTTGTGTGTGCAAGTGAGTCTGTGTAATCCTCACTGTGAGATAGGAGCCCAAAGCTGACCTCACTGTTTGGTTTTACAGGGTCTCCGGAGGCCCGGGGAGATTCTGGGGCTGCTTCTTGCTGCAGAGTGGTTTGAAACACTGACATGCTAGTCCAGAGTCCGCGGGGACCGCCAGCCCCCGGCTCCTGTTACCGCCGGGTTAGTCACGCTCTCTGAGTTTTATGTGTGGAACAGTAGTGAAGGTTTGGGTTGCACAATACCACCAAAGTGTCGCGATACTAATCCCCTGCAGAATTGAACTTGTAATGCCAAACATGCCAGAGTATCATAGTTTGGGTCCATTTTAGAGTTTTCATTGATGTTTATAAATCAGAATTCAGTTCATTTATGCAAGAAATGCATCATTTTTAACTGTTTCTCTGCTTTTTAATGAACAAAGCGTAAAAATGTTGCAAATTGCACAGAGGTTCCTCTTACTCAAACAAAAGTTGCAAAAGTACATTTATCAAACCAGAATCAAACTGATGAGGAAGGAAAATGTTGCAGTGATACACGAGAGACAAACTGAGACGTCTTTTAGATTCAGACGGATAATAAACATTCCTTCAGCTTCTGTTTTATCTCATTTCTACTGACAGATTTTCGTCTATATTGTAAACATATACTTAGAAAACAGCAAAAGGTGCTTCCATCCATCAAATGCAAGAAAACAAATGACAAAATAAAATACTGGAACCTGCACAGGTTCCTAAAACTCTTTATAATACACAAGTTCAGCATGTTTTTTTACCCAGGTTATCCCTGTGACGACTAAAAACTAAATGTTGGTCTGCGTTTGGTAACCTGTGTGTACATTTGTGTTACATGTTCCTTCATTCATAGCATTAAATTCAAGACCAAGCTCGCCGTGCACTGTCAGTTTCTTATTTACATCTTCATGCATCCCAACGGGTGGTGGGCTTCATCAGTTTTGCCGTTATGTCACATCAAATCTTCAATAGGACAAACATTCGCTGGTTCTCACCCTGTTGTCCAAAGGGGGTCCCCAAAGAACACAGGGGTCCCTGAGGTTTTGAGCCATTATTGTCCTCACAGTGTCCCTATTTAAAGAAATAAAAGTAAGGATATATGTTGTTAATTAAATGTTGGATTTCTGGAAGGACAGAACTCAGACATTATTTTTTATTCATGGTGAGAAACTGGCTTTCAGCACCAGGTGGGAGAGAGGGTCCACGATGCACGAAGGGGGTCCTCGGGGAAAACAGGCTGAGAACCACTGAGATAAAGTTATACAATCATCAGTCTTTTTTTTCAGGGCTGGGAATCACATGTTTGATCTTAATAACATCCCATTTATCCAATCAGGATTCTGCCTCAATACGGAGCAAGCAATGAGATGATATGGTGCGCTGATCAGACCCAATCACTTCCACTGGTACCGTCCTCTTCTTCAGCTTAATCACACAGTTCAATGCAAGACTGCACCAAATTACGGACATTTTCCTCACCAGACTGAAGTGTCTGCAGTGTTTTCCCAGTTTTTCTAGCTGAAGCTAACAAGAACAGCTTGACGAGAATCAAGCAGAACATTGATGGTTTGATTCCCAGTCCCTCCACATGCTGAAGTTGGCTACGACTTTGTTACCCGCTTTGCTGAAGTGCAGCTAGTTTTTCCCACCTCTCCACATAATCTAACAGTTTTATTTCTGATGACTTCAGTGATAAATTCAAGCGTTTTTAATCCCATTTCTCCAGGATCATCCTGGAACCTTTCCAACAAAAAACAGAAATCAGAGATAAAAGATTCAGTAAAAAGATAATAAACTCTCTTTACAATACAAGCTGAACATCCGCTCCACAGATCCTCTCCCCGTTTCTCATCTGCAGCCTTTCAGGCGACTGAAATGCAGGTTAAAGCAGCAACACAACAACAAAAATCTAACGACAGGAGTTGGAGACCACACAGCTAGACAACTGGAAGTGTGGTGGTCTTTTTTAAAGCAAGCACTTGTCCTGCCTGACATTTGGACAGGCTGTTAGTTAATGTGTTGTTTCACACTGTTTAGCCTTGATAGGGTGGGCTTGTGGTGTAGATGGAGCCAGGCAGGACCACCTCTCTGGTTACTGACCCTGGGTGCGAGGGGAAGGAGGACAGGTGGGGCGGGACCCCCCATACTTAATCATGGACCTCCAGTAGGGAACACTTACTCCTGTGTCCTGGCATGGTTCATTAGATAGAAAATCATCCTTTTTTTAATGCAAATTGATATTTGTTTAGGCTAAATTAGTTTTCTGAGCCCAGAACCTCTTTTTTATATAAATCTACATATTTTTAATGTGTGTTATTACATCTACGTCTCTGCGTAGGAGGTTTCAGTGTCCCCATGCTACGTTGCAGGGACCGAAGGGCTGCACACACACCCTCTGCATGGATGCAGACCACAAACAGGCAGCACAAACAACGCTGCGTGTCTGCCTTCTGTTTTATCTCCCTGCCACCCACAGTTTATGCCAGCGGGGAGCTGAAACCTTGCTCTGCCCTGGGTTCATCTGCGACCCCCTCCCTCCAGCTAATCACCAGAGCCTAACTGATCACAGAGCTTATCTCCAGACCATTGAGGCCAACCCATCCTCTGGCTTCCAGTCAGATTATCTAAACATAAACTGAAACTTTAAACTTCTGTTAGGCAGTATGTCTGGGAATTAAACCGGTTTTACTTTCTATGTCTGACCCCCCCCCCCCACCTGCAAGATTGCTGACATTGTTTTAGGACCGAAGCCCTGATGACGGAGACCCCTGAGCTCTTTTGGACATTCTTTGTGAATGAGCAGTCCATGTTTGAGATCTGGCTCATCTTTTCTCTAACGGAACGAAGACGACTGGAATGATGAACAGCAGAAATGAATGGAGTCATCTCAAACTCAGAATTCCTCCTTTTTCCCCTCGGCCACCCGGGACCGATCCGCTTTGCTCACTCCAGAGGATTATTAACTCCTTAAATTCACTCCTGTAGTCACGGTTTAGTCCAGTCACCAAGCAAATGAGTAACTCCACATGTGCTCCACCCACCTACTCTGTCCTGGCCCGCGGCAGATGAGAGGCGACGTCGGAGGTTGTTGGTTGTGTTTGTCAAACATGTTTTCCTTGATTCCTTCTCCCCGTGTGGTCCCCTCTGGACTGCTTTCACAAACTGCCTCCTGACTCAGGGGAGAGGTGGGGACTGGAATAAAGAAGCTCAGCCTAGCAGAGGCTGATCTCGCCTGCAGCTAAACAAACCATCATCGCTGCACGGTGACACATAACCCAGCAATGTCATATCTATCATTAAACAGGTTCCACGTGGACGATTCATTCAGTCTGACTGACTAAGGCCTGAGTTTTACACTGTAGTCCATAACAATGAAGCCTTCTGACTTCAATCATGTGTTTTAACTTCAAATTCAACCATCAGGAAGAAAGAGCAGCAAAGTTCATAGACAGTGTCCATGCTGACATGTCATTACGGGACTGGGAATGTCACAATTACCACGATGGGAGCGCCATCACAGTAAAGAACTGGAAAATTGAAATACAGTGACACACTTTGTTGGCTGACGAGCACGCAGCCGAAACAGAAGACAATCAGGAGAAAATGTTTGAATAATGCACTGATTAGTAGTTTGCTCTGAAAAAGGCTGTGATTAACCAGCAGATTAGCTCGCCTCAAAGTATGAACAATTACATAAAAGTCTTCAATCATGACACTGGATTTAAGAGTATTTTCTCTCCACTAGTTATCAATATCAGTTTACATGACCATCAAAAGCTGCGAACTGGGTTTGCATTTTCCAGTCCAATATCAGCTTTCTTTTGTAGAACATGTGTACGTAATGATGCAAGACTCTCAGTTTTCCTGTTATTTTCCAAAGACTCAGTAGTCCTGCTTTTAGCTGGGGAAATGTGGAGGGGGGGGACGCTACAGGATAAAAAGTTAACGGGAGCAGATGGGAGTGGGAACAATCCAACAACCAACAAAAGTAAAGAAGAAAAAATGTTGTGGTTTTAGTTTAATAAAAGTAAAAAATGAACTACCCAGAAGCCAACGCTGCTTCCCCGTCCGAATTAAAATAGGAAGAGGAATGGAGAAGCAGAGAAACCCAAATGGCAAAAAATGATTACATGTATTGACGATTTAATAATTTAATCAAATTCAACGTATTGCATGAAGACTTTTTAAAAAATGGGAGAAGAAATCATTGTGATTTGACTGGGGTGGGACTGGGAGTAATTTTATCAGGATTGGAATGGGACGGGTCTCTATATTTTGCTTTGGTCCAGGATTGGGATGGAACCAGATTTTTTCTGTGGGAGTGGGATGGAACAGGAATGAATTTCCACCCCTGTGTCACCCTCTACTCTGCACATACTTCCACTCTGTTATTCTCATTTCTTTGACCGCTTCGTCTGAAAAAACCTTTTCTTACATAATCCGATTCCCCATATTCTCTCCATTATCTGACAAGCCCTGTCAGGTTGTCATGTTTACAAGATGGCTTAAATAATAACTCCAGAAAATCAGATAATGATTGGATTTTTGGTGTGCATGGAAACAGGCTCCTGTTATTCTCATAAAAAGGCGTTTTGGTCGTTTTACGTCTGAAACAATTAATGAGTGAAAAAAGGAAACAGACACGTATCGCACAATTCAATGCCTCCAATATGCTTATTCAATGGTTGCAAACTACATGAAGTCCATCAGGCCAAAAGCTATACTGTGCATGTTTTCATGTTTTAATGTTTTTTCTCACTTCTCCTGCTTTGAGTGTCAGATGCATACCCCCCCCCCCCCCCCCCCAGCTTGGTGGTGGGTGAGTTGAAATGAAAGGGGACTGATGAGGGCATTTACAAAGCAAGGTGACTCGTTAATGAATGTGTTTTAAGGGCCTCATATCCCAGTTGTCATGATGCAGCAGTCTCTTTATGTGCTGTTAGCGTGCTAGGCGTCTGCACACTCCAGTGTGCTTACGGTTAGGAAATGAGAGGGTCAACCTAGTGGACGAGAATTACTCATAGCGCTCCTGTATTCTGTTGCTTAGCAACTACATATGCCAAGTTTATCTAATTAGTGATCCCATTCTTTTTATAAAAGACACGAAAATGTTTATTAAAAAGACAAAATGGTGGCGGTAAATTGATTATTATTTATTTTCATTTACCTGTGTGTCTAAATAAGCAACATGAGGAGGAGGCGGCCCGGACAAGCTCTCCTCTGGCTGACAGCTCATCCTGTCAAGCTGGCGTTAACAGACACATGTAATCAAATTCATTTAAGGTTATTGGACACAATGCTGCTGTTGTCCCAGTTTGTCTGCTGAGACAAATAGTCATCAGTCAGTCATATTCTGAACTGCTTAGTCCAATTAAGGGTCACAGGGAAGCTGGAGTCTATCCCAGCCATCATTAGGCAAGAGGCGGGGTACACCTGGACCTAGGCCTGTACGCCTGGACAGGTCACCAGTCCATCGCAGGGCCACACAGAGACACAACCATTCACACTCACACCCACTCCCAGGAACAATAGAGTAACCAGTAAACCCAACATCAAATCAAAGATACTTTTTTCATCCCCAGGGGAAATTCAAGGTTCAAGCCAGCCCGTCCAAGGTTTGACATAGGGGGTCGAGGGAAAAACCAACATGTACCTCCGGACTGTGCCTCTAGATGGCGCAGTCTGGAGAGACAGAAACAAAACCAGCTCATACAGAACCGAACTGAAGCTTAGGCCCGGCAGCCAGTTTTACCGGCGCCGCCTTACAAGCACGCAACATGCATGTCTCTGTATGGTGGGAGGAAGAAGAACCTGGAGAGAACATACACAGGGAGAACATGCAAACTCCATACAGTTAGACCACCGGTCTAGCCTCCCCCCAGATGAGGCTGGAACCAGGGACTTCCTTGCTGTGAGGCCACAGTGCTGACCACTACATCGCCATGCAGCCTGCTGGGACAAATATATGTATGTGGACTCTTCTGCTCGTTCTTTTCTATCAGGCAAGCAATGAATTCTGGGAGAAAAGAGGCTGTGAAGGATGCAACGCTTCGTTTTAAGCTAATCTGGAGCCAAACGATGTGCAGATTTGAAGGGTGGATTTGAAGGAGCCTTTGAATTGGGCAAAATTAGGACGTGTTATGACGTATGTAGCTGACTAATCTGCACTTCATGGTGTGCAAAGTCTGAATAAGGGACACAGATTATGTATGTTTCCTGCCTTCTTTTTACAGTTGGAATCTTGTTTGGTCTAAATTTGCTGACGTGCCCCCTAGTGGAAGCATCTGGTAACCGCAGTAGTGCCCACACAAACACAGGGAATGAATGATTATTTCCACAATGAAGCTAGAACTTATCTTTCTTTTGTGTTTTTTTTTTCATAAATGAGCTCTTCGCTGTTGTGTTCAGTGCTTAGTATGCCATATGCATGTGCCCCAGGGGTGTTCAGCTTTGTTCCTAAAGAGCCACAATCCCTTGATTTCCATGTATCCCTGCTGCAACAAACCTGAGTCAAATGAATCCATCATTGTGTAAATGTTCATAGGCCTTTGGATCAATTTGATGTAAGAGAGATGTGTTGGAACAGGGACACATAGAAAACCTGCAGGACATCGACCCTTGAGGACCGACTTGGACACCCTTAATATGCCATCTGATACCTCTTTTATTTGCATCAAACCAGGTAATGGAAAGATTTTAACATTTCACAGGGTTGAAGGCTCCTACCTCTTCCAATACACTCACATTACTGGCTCTCTTTTTCAAATATTCCCATTACATCTTATTTATTCCAGAAATTATGCATATTCTTTGTCTGCAGAAATTTGCTGCAGCCCTGAGGTGGTAATGATTGGTCCCGACCCCAGATTGATGCAGAGGGTTGTGTCAGGAAGGGTATCCAGAGTAAAACATGTTCCAATTCAACTGTGCGATGCTTGGCTGTGGCCACCCCTTCAGAGGGACAAGCCGAAAGGGAGACAACTACTTTGTCTGCAGAAACGTGAGATAACTATCTCAATCCAATGCTTGGTGTGAGGGACCAAGCTGGCAAAGGAAGAGGAACACAGGTGGCTTCAAAAGGGTTTTATTTGCCCAAACAATATAAATGAATTAGGCCTTTAAAAGAGGTCAACTAAGAAAAACCTAAATCAAAGTCTGAAAATAACTAAACTAACAGATTAGGGAACATAATCGACATGACACACAAAAAAAAACCAACATACTGACCTGACAAACAAAGGAGAACTTAAATACTGGCTGATCAGACCAGTTACAAAACATATGGAGTAACACAATAAACATGCTAACAAACTAGACAAACAGAACCTAACTGTTAGCTTCATTATTAACAAAACTACTAACAAAAGGTAAACCCAAACTACTCAAAAGTGGGAAAGAAAATGAACAAACATTTAAAGAAACTAAACTAAACTTTTAATCTCCCCCTCTGAGGCTGAGGTCTTCCCAAAGGCCTCTGGCTCTTCCTGCTCACTGGCTTCCCACCTGTGCACACTCCTGCCCCCCCAATGCCCAGACTAGATCCTTCAGCAGTAGTAAAAAAAAAGAAACAAGGTTAAAACACAAATAGTTGAAAATGCAATGGCTCCTTAAATGTGCGCGCTAACAAAAAAGAAACCAAAGCATTTAAACTAAGTTTAAATATAAAGAAAACTAACTGACAATGTGGTGCTTTTACCACCTTTATGTGTGGCCATTGGTCTGGCCATCACACTTGGGGTGGGCATTAACAAGCTTAAATCTCAGGCATGTTCAGCCCAGTTTCACCTGTTGCCCCCATCTTTCTCTTCATCTTTAAATCAGGAAATTATTCCAGCAGTGCGACAAACTTTAAAATGATATGCTGGGAAAAAGTCCATCTTCTATTTGCAGATTTAAAGCTGTCACGGCTCTACAGGTGTCTGTAGGTGTGCGTTTTTTACAGGCGGAGTCATGGACTGGCTGCAGGATCAGGCACAGCTGGCGGTCATCATCCCATCAACCCCTTTATCAACCCCTTCAGTTCAGTTTGATCTCCAGTCTGCCAGATCGTTGCTTTTGCTTGGTGGTAACATCAGGCTTCTTTGTTCATTCGCTGTTTTCCGAGTAATCTGCTCAACTTTATTTCCAACTCATCTTGTCTTTAAAAAATAAAACTGCTCAGTTGCACGTTTGCACGTCTTGGAGCCGCTCGTGTTTTCTCTACAACAAAAACTGGCAGAAGGCTTTCGCAATCTTCCACATTGTCGTCACAAATCTTCCAAATGCAACATTCCTATGTAGCAGGAACAATCAATGCATTCATCTGCTCATTCTTTAAGCTTTCCAGCACCATCTTCAACACTTAGTATAGCTGTATTTATTGGAAAGTTGGAGAACTTAGCCCAGTTCTTTGCAACAAACTTTATGATATTAATTCTTTGTATTGTAACATCGGTGACATTATATGGTGGGAAGGGAGTAAACAAAACAAAAAAAAAAAAGCCTGTAGCACTTCATGCAAGGATCTGCATCCAAGTGGACAGTCCACTAGCATCTTCCTACGATGTCCTCTACTAATTACTTGTGTTGTTCTCACTCATATGTAAGTCGCTTTGGATAAAAGCGTCTGCTAAATGACTGTAGAATAAAAGAATAGAATCTTTTAGGTTCCAGAGGAAACAATGGCTCACTTTTACCATTTTTTATCATTTTCAGTATTCATAAAGACTTGAGTTCCAAGAGTTCACATCAAAGATGCCAAAATCCAATTACTATTTTTTGATAGAACAAACGTAACTTTTCTATCTGATGCACATTGAATCCAAGCAAATGGCCATGTGTGACATCAGATGAACTAGTCTGTCCATAACTCATTTCTAATCTGTTAAATTTATTTTACCTTCCATCCAGTTAGTGTTCATTCTGTTGACTAATGGTTGTCATCATAGTATACGCCCAAAGTTTTACTGATGAAAACATGATTACTGTATAAAAGCATGAGGATAAAAATGACTATATGATAAACAAGACATCCAGTTGCAGAGATCCAATCAGACCTGTTTGGTTGTATGGAAAGTTGGGACGAGGGGCGATGGGATCCGGTTAGAGTTCATAACTGTGTGTAGTAAAGAGGAAGGAACACAAATCTGATTCATCTCAGGGAAGATGCTGCATTTAGCACTCATGTACTCTCATGTGTCTCAACTGGGTGTCCTCGCCTGGGAGAAAGAGAAAAGCAGACATAAAGACACATTTTTAAACGCTTTTCACATAGTCTGGAACAACAATTTTAACTGAAAACACTAAATTTAAAGCAACATTTGCAAGCCGGTCATTGAAACCCATGCCAAAGCTAATGTTACATCATGAACCTGGGGCCTGGAGCATTCTACAAGGCTGCAAAAACAAAGAGGCTGATGTTATGTTAATGCTAATGGTCTGAGACGTTGCTGAAGCATTAATCTGACATTTTAAGGTAATACTGACGAAGTCTAGGCTAGAACTGAAGATTGAAGTAGAAGCACTCAGAGGTTGCAGACCTCTCCCTGTCATCTGGATATGCCCCCAAAAGCTAATCACTTCTTCCTTGTCCCATTTCTGAGACATCCTGAAAACTTCATCCAAATCTGCTCATAGCTGTTGGAGTTTTGTTGCTAACAGACAGACAGACAAGCTATCGTCAGACATATGACTTCTGCCTTGGCCTGAGGCCATCATGACTAAAACTAAATGACAGTTAAATGACAATAAAACTGTCAGAATTAGCACCAGTACTTTGTTTGGATCCAGTTGCACCAGTTTGCGGCTTCAGTGTCAGTTGGTTTATATGGAGCAGCACTTATTTTCCAACTCGTCAGTATCAACATGTTATTTTCATACATGCGGTCCTGCTTGATGCATGCAACGACTCCACAAAGTCTCAGTCCGCCTTTGTGTGGAGGGATCTGGGTGTATTCTGTTAGCATTTGTCATTTATTTTCTCCGTTATTTTTCTTGACGACAAAAGCCTGATGGAGGTCCTGGTTGGAGTGGGAAGGACAACTAGGATAAACACAACAGGGTCATTTGGGGTTCATACCCTGGATTTCTATAGAAACACCTCACTCCTCTTTGTTATTCGGCTTCTTCTATTTGTTGAACACCTTTAAAATTGCTTTGAGACCCTTTTGACCTCTTGGCTTCTGTCTTTTCCTCTGCGAAACAATTCTATTACAGCAACCCTGCAGAATTGGATCTGCCTTTGATAATATTGTGCATGTGTTGCTGAAAGCAATACGCCAGGTGAGATCCATCCACCCAGGACAGAAGTGTGGCATTTCAAATCCCATCTTCTTCTACAATGAGTATGAAGATGATTTGCGCCGGTCCAGCCCCGACTTTATGTCCCTGGAAAGAAGTTTTAACTCCACTGCACCGTGTCCCTGGAGTTAAAGTTACATGATGAATGACTGGGAGACTAGATCAGCTTTCCGATGCTCCGAGGCACTGCTGCCCCCGAGACAGAGCTGGAGAAAGAAATGTAACACAGCAAGGCCAAAAGGACATCCAGATAAAGATGAAGCAGCTCAGGAGGGAGAGGATCAACAAGGAATCAAACTACCGCTACATGTCTTCTAGGGGCTCACGCTTTATCTCTCCAGAAAGAAAACCAGTTTTATTTTCTAATTTCCCCAGAAAGAATATGAAGAAGTGGAAGGTGGAGTGAAGGGTGTGTTAGGGTGAAGGGGTTAGATGGGACTGGGGGTGTTAGTACGCCATAGAGCCTTCATTGAGCGCTTGATGGATGCTCTGTAACCAATGGGGATCGAGTGCCCCCATAGCCAGGGTGAGCACACAATCTTCTCAGCAGATTAACTCCCATTGATTTATAGAGATTTACTTCAGCAAAGAAAACAGCTGGCAGAAGCAGAAATGTCAGAAGTGGCCAGACATAAACTAAAGTGAAGAAAAGTCAGCTCATTTGTTAAAAAGATGATTCTTATTGCTGGAAGGTAGATACAGGGTCGAATTACTGAAGAGGCCGTTTGCAGAGGACGGGGTGGAATACAAACGGGCATTTGTCTCCTGTTGCAAAAGAAAGAGCTGCTTTGCTTATTTGTTTTTGTTTGTTCTTTTTCCACTTGTTAACATGAAAAACAGCTGGAAACGCCTCATCATGCTGTCATGGGACATATGAAATACACTCATTTCTCTGTTTACAATCATGCAGCAACATCAGTATCACTACTGAAAAGTTCAATTATTTCTCATTTTCAGTTTATATTTGTGTTTGTTTTTGTTTGTGGTTAAAAAAAAACAGACAGAAGCACAAATCAAGGGTTTCTACAGAGGTTTATTTCACAGCTTGACCTGACTTAGCTTTACCTGCACACAATGTTGCTTTAACAAACTCAATGTAAAAAATGGTAGATGCACAAAAACACACACTGATTATGTATTTATCCTTCAAAAGCTCTTTTTACACTGCTGAAAGTAAACAGTAACAACAAAATAACTAACAAAAATCTGCTGAGTCACAAGTATTTACTGGCTCTTAGGACACATTCACACCAGCCGTTTTGTTCCGAATCCGATTCCGCTTCTCGGAAAGTCCACTTTGTTTAGGGAAACGTGAACGCACCAAAGAAATTCTGATTCGGATCAAAGAAGCGGACTCGGTCCGCCTACAAACACAAGTCTCAGTCCACTTTAAGCAGACCAAAAAAAGGAAGTGGACCATGGAAAAGTCCCTTCCTGCATGTGGCGTAGCGTTGCATTGTGGGTAAATCCATAGCGATGGCGTTAAGGGTCCTCTGCCTCGTCTGGTGTTCATACTGCGTCCATTGTTGCAGTGGATTTCTGCAGGATACTTGCATAAGACACAATAAAAACCCAAAACAGCCATAGTTTGGTCTCCATGTTTAACTGGCAGGTGGAGTTTTCTTCTTCACGCCGGTCTGGTCCTCTCTTCTGCTAAATACTAGTGCAGCGCCACCTCTGGTGGGAATGGGGATATATTATTCTGATGGTTTGGCTGGTTTGACCAAAGAGCAGCGTGAACACGGTCTCGGTCTGCACCGACTGAGCCGAGTCCCGTGGACTATCCTGATGTGAATGCACTCTTATCCAACTGGAACTGATGGAAAAACAAGATCCACGTGGGCTGTTCTCAAAGGTGCAGGAGTGAACACCTATTCCCATTTTTCTTCTTGTTCTCATCCTAAATCAAGCAAGGTAATCTTTTTACAACAGAAAATGTGTAAACTACATAACAAACTTGAAGCAGTCAGACTTCCACCAATAAGCTCCTTTCCAGTTAATGTTCTGGTCCTACATCCATCATATATGGATCCACCATCTGATTCCAGATCCACTGAAAATGAATCCACAGTGTCTTGGCTACTTTGTGGTGTTTGTTAAATGTTTGTTTTCTTGTAGCGATGAAAAGTTGTTCCTGTTCTGGATGGTAGTATCCAGAATGTTGTTCCTGTTCTGGATGGTAGTATCCAGAATGTTGTTCCTGTTCTGGATGATAGCATCCAGAATGTTGTTCCTGTTCTGGATGATAGCATCCAGAATGTTGTTCCTGTTCTGGATGATAGCATCCAGAATGTTGTTCCTGTTCTGGATGATAGCATCCAGAATGTTGTTCCTGTTCTGGATGATAGCATCCAGAATGTTGTTCCTTTTCTGGATGATAGCATCCAGAATGTTGTTCCTGTTCTGGATGGTAGTATCCAGAATGTTGTTCCTGTTCTGGATGGTAGCATCCAGAATGTTGTTCCTGTTCTGGATGATAGCATCCAGAATGTTGTTCCTGTTCTGGATGATAGCATCCAGAATGTTGTTCCTGTTCTGGATGATAGCATCCAGAATGTTGTTCCTGTTCTGGATGATAGCATCCAGAATGTTGTTCCTGTTCTGGATGGTAGCATCCAGAATGTTGTTCCTGTTCTGGATGATAGCATCCAGAATGTTGTTCCTGTTCTGGATGGTAGTATCCAGAATGTTGTTCCTGTTCTGGATGATAGCATCCAGAATGTTGTTCCTGTTCTGGATGATAGCATCCAGAATGTTGTTCCTTTTCTGGATGATAGCATCCAGAATGTTGTTCCTGTTCTGGATGATAGCATCCAGAATGTTGTTCCTTTTCTGGATGATAGCATCCAGAATGTTGTTCCTTTTCTGGATGATAGTATCCAGAATGTTGTTCCTGTTCTGGATGATAGCATCCAGAATGTTGTTCCTGTTCTGGATGATAGCATCCAGAATGTTGTTCCTGTTCTGGATGGTAGCATCCAGAATGTTGTTCCTGTTCTGGATGATAGTATCCAGAATGTTGTTCCTGTTCTGGATGATAGCATCCAGAATGTTGTTCCTTTTCTGGATGATAGCATCCAGAATGTTGTTCCTGTTCTGGATGATAGCATCCAGAATGTTGTTCCTTTTCTGGATGATAGCATCCAGAATGTTGTTCCTTTTCTGGATGATAGTATCCAGAATGTTGTTCCTGTTCTGGATGATAGCATCCAGAATGTTGTTCCTGTTCTGGATGATAGCATCCAGAATGTTGTTCCTGTTCTGGATGGTAGCATCCAGAATGTTGTTCCTGTTCTGGATGATAGTATCCAGAATGTTGTTCCTGTTCTGGATGATAGCATCCAGAATGTTGTTCCTGTTCTGGATGATAGCATCCAGAATGTTGTTCCTGTTCTGGATGATAGCATCCAGAATGTTGTTCCTGTTCTGGATGGTAGCATCCAGAATGTTGTTCCTGTTCTGGATGATAGCATCCAGAATGTTGTTCCTGTTCTGGATGGTAGTATCCAGAATGTTGTTCCTGTTCTGGATGATAGCATCCAGAATGTTGTTCCTGTTCTGGATGATAGCATCCAGAATGTTGTTCCTTTTCTGGATGATAGCATCCAGAATGTTGTTCCTGTTCTGGATGATAGCATCCAGAATGTTGTTCCTTTTCTGGATGATAGCATCCAGAATGTTGTTCCTTTTCTGGATGATAGTATCCAGAATGTTGTTCCTTTTCTGGATGATAGTATCCAGAATGTTGTTCCTGTTCTGGATGATAGCATCCAGAATGTTGTTCCTGTTCTGGATGATAGCATCCAGAATGTTGTTCCTGTTCTGGATGGTAGCATCCAGAATGTTGTTCCTGTTCTGGATGATAGTATCCAGAATGTTGTTCCTGTTCTGGATGATAGCATCCAGAATGTTGTTCCTGTTCTGGATGATAGCATCCAGAATGTTGTTCCTGTTCTGGATGGTAGCATCCAGAATGTTGTTCCTGTTCTGGATGGTAGTATCCAGAACGTTGTTCCTGTTCTGGATGATAGCATCCAGAATGTTGTTGCTGTTCTGGATGATAGCATCCAGAATGTTGTTCCTGTTCTGGATGGTAGTATCCAGAATGTTGTTCCTGTTCTGGATGATAGTATCCAGAATGTTGTTCCTGTTCTGGATGATAGCATCCAGAATGTTGTTCCTGTTCTGGATGATAGCATCCAGAATGTTGTTCCTTTTCTGGATGATAGCATCCAGAATGTTGTTCCTGTTCTGGATGGTAGCATCCAGAATGTTGTTCCTGTTCTGGATGATAGCATCCAGAATGTTGTTCCTGTTCTTGATGATAGCATCCAGAATGTTGTTCCTGTTCTGGATGATAGCATCCAGAATGTTGTTCCTTTTCTGGATGATAGCATCCAGAATGTTGTTCCTGTTCTGGATGATAGCATCCAGAATGTTGTTCCTTTTCTGGATGATAGCATCCAGAATGTTGTTCCTTTTCTGGATGATAGCATCCAGAATGTTGTTCCTGTTCTGGATGGTAGTATCCAGAACGTTGTTCCTGTTCTGGATGGTAGCATCCAGAATGTTGTTCCTGTTCTGGATGATAACATCCAGAATGTTGTTCTTGTTCTGGATGGTAGTATCCAGAATGTTGTTCCTGGTCTGGATGGTAGTATCCAGAATGTTTCCTTCACAACATTCCTGAATCTCACTCCCAACATTTAATGGAGCCTATGTTGGACTTTGACCCGTTCTCAGAAACACATAAATAAGATCCAACCAGGAGCGTTCACATCAAGTTGTTGACAAACAGACAGAAAAACAGATAAATCCTGGAAAAGGCATAATCTTGTTGACGGAGGTAATTAGCATTGGACAGCTTCTTTCTGGACCGATTTTTATGTAAGAACAGAATGGTTCATCAAATGGTTGATGCAAGTAAAACAAAACGAATTAATAGATTTTATTTTCATTAAACTCAAGTCAGTTTTATTTGTATTTTTATACACAAAATCATCTCAGTGCAACATAGAAGAAGTTGTGTTTCTTGGATGTGACTCCAGTTCTGTGTTCTGTTTAATCACCAGTGCACAACAGGTGGAAAGACTGCTGCTGGAAATGGACAGTGATTTGATATCATATTTATAGCTTTTCCAATATATGAGTAAAAATTTAAATAGCCAGAGGACCAACGCTAATGCTAACAATGCTAACTGATTTAGAACTAAAGAAGTCACTCTATCCGTACTTTAATTGCTTTAATAAATAAGAGAAATAAATTCGGACGTTGTTATTGAACCACTTTATCACACTGTATGACCAAGCATAGCTGATGGAAGGGATGAATTATTGATGTCACATGGCACATCCATGAGTCATGCAACATTTTGTCAGCAGGAAAAGTATTGGATGTTAACCTTGAAATGGATCATCCACTTAAACCTTGGCCTTTGAGCAACATCTGTGGCATTAAATGTGTACTACTACATGTGTATATGTGGTATTTTGTTAATGAGAAATATCTATTGGAGTAGATTTATTTGATAACAGTACAATAACTGAAGCCGACAACTTTTAACACAATTTATTCTCACCACGTGTGAAATGGCATTCCTGCCATGCACTGATTTCACACATTTTTCAAGGATTTTACAATAAACCTGCCTGCACTTATAGAAGTCAGGGAGGGCTGAATAATTTAGCCTCAGACAGGACGCTATTAAGTATAGATTATTTGAAAAGCTGAACTCAGGACACAGGAGACTGGCGTCAGACGCTAACTGAAGGAGAAATATTTATGTATTCTGTTGGGGGGTAAAAAGTGAGGTTTTATTCTTTTGGTAGGACTGAGGATTTCACCTTTTCCCTATTTTACACTATTAACCCTCCTCCATTAAAGTGAAATATCAGATGGAGCATTAACACGGCTCCCATGACATCAGCTCCGTGTTTTGGCCAAAACAGTCTGAACCTTTGCCACAAAATGATCAAGTTTCTCACTTCTGTGGGCACAAACACTCTGCAGCCGCATTGGATCCACCTTGCTGGCGCTAGGTTATAAACTGCTGTAATTCTTCATATTATTGATTCAACAAGCTGTTGGAAACTCAGACACTTTGCTCCTCATCAACATGGTCGTATCCCACTGCTGCTGCAGCTTACAGCTGAGTGGACCTGTCCAAATATTCATAGTCCAGATACCAAGGCCAGTGTCAGTACTGTTTGATACCATGATGAGACTGATGGTTTTCTTCCTGTTCTGATGTTCAGTTTGAACTTCAGCAAGTCGTCTTCATCATGTCATTCATTCATTCAACCGCTTAATTCGATGAAGGGTGGCGGGGGAACTGGAGCCTATCCCAGCAGGCTTCGGGTGAGAGGCAAGGTACATCCTGACAGCTCGCCAGTCCATCCCAGGGCTTCATCATGACGGAAAGTGTTGACTTCTGTCATGTGACTGGCTGATTAGACCGTGGTGATGTGTGGTTCATGAACGAGCCGGTTCTAGAGCAGATTCTATGTAGTGAACAAGAAGAACTGTCCAAGACAGCAGAATCTTCACAAGGGGCTCTACTTCATTTTATTGGGATAAACGTGCCATTTACCTACGAGGAAAGATGAGGTTCTTACCACTACATAAAGAAAGAAGGATTCATTAAAAGACAAGGACTGTAGTCATATAGACCAGGTCCACAGGGAGAACTGTGTCAGGAGAAAATGGAGCAATAAGGAAATTTAAAGGGGAAATTGACTGCACTTTATGTCCAATCTGAAACTGTTCTTTGATATCTCAGTTAAACTCTGGAGCCCTGTTTTGGTAAAAGCGGTTCATAGTTTAAGGCAGCTGCTTCTCTCTCACACCCTTCTATGCTGAATCCAAAGAGCCGAATCTCTGAAAAGAGCCCAGACTTCCCATCACTATGACAACATGAACACAGCCAGGTTTTTGTATGACTGAATACCTTCCTCCTTCCGGCCAGTAAAAAAAATTAGTCCATGGGAGCTTGTTTTTCAAAAACACATCCATCCACACTTCGTCGCATAACGGCGTTATTACGCTCATTCATAAGCATATGATACCAGCGCCTCTAATCCTATCCAATCAGATTATAACCTTCCATCTCATGACATCACTTCCACAAAACACCAAACGTGCCTTTAGCTTCATATGGTTTGTCTTTAATGTCCTTCGTCTTCGGTGGTTTAGGTGAAGCGGTGCTGACGGCAGTGTGAAAACACACACAAAGCACCTGGACAGCGGATAACACCAACACAGCTCTGAGGACGTCCACGCTGTTGGAAACAGAGCTCGCCCATGTGACCTCATGGTGTTTCTGTTGCAGATGGTGACGTTTTAAAACCTAAAACCCCGGTTATAAGTGTCCACATGCAGACGTGCAAACGGAGCATTCATCTTCACTTTGGTTGGAGGTTTTTTTAAAATCTCGTTTTTTAAGCATAAATCTGCGGTTTCGTGTGGATGACAGGCCGAATCAGATAAAAACATCTCTGTTTTGTGAGATACCTGCAACGTCTGGACAAGGCCTGAGGCAGTTGTGTTCACAGCAGTTGAACAGGTGGAGCTGATGAAGTAAATGGTGACTCCACATTGAAATACTGAATAAACAAAGTGGGTTTTTGTTCAGACAAATCAGGACATGTCCAGTCATGTCCGGTTACTTCAGCAGACTTAAAGTGAGTCATTTCCTTCTCTCCATGATGCATTACAGAAAAGTATTTTGTTTCATGAGCCATTCAGCTTACATCACAGTTCATCAGTCACCCCTCAGATTAAAGATTCTGCCACATTAATCATCTTTTTCACACTGAAGCCATTTAAACTGGTCCAGAGGTACAGAATACTACAGACACGAGCAACCCCCCCCCCGACCTGATGTTAACAGCAGGTTAGCATTTGTCATGATATAATGAATGTTTAATACACTGCAGACAGTAGATTAAGGCTTATTACCCGAGAGATAAGAAACAACCGTATTACGATCTTTAACAGTGACTTTTAATTGCAGTGATAAATTTAGAACCATAACCAGATGTGCATTAAGATTAACTGCTTGTGCAGATGGCTGTAGACTCCTTCAGGAAGACACAAACTGTTCTGCTGAAAGACAGCGACATGGAAAAATTCAGCATTTTAAATAAATAGTGACAGTAAATTCATACTAGGAGTGAGTGTTTGTATTTATTTTTGTCAGCACATAAAATCCCAAATAACACTAAATGTATTTTTGTTTTGAAATTTCTGTTCTACAAAATATTTCTGTTTAGTTTTTGTGTTTTAAGAAATTTTGAGGGATTTTTTCTGACTTTCTTTAATTTCCATGTTTTCAGGAATGTTGTTTCTGTATGTGTGTGTTTGTGCTTTTATGTTTTGTTTATATTTACAGAATTGACTGAAATCCCAGAATAAAACCTGTGTAACGGAGTACATTTTGTAAAACCTAAGACGGCAGGACTGATGTGCAATACCACTCGTTTTCTTTCTGATCTGATACCAAGTAAATTTCAGGTGGGAATCAACGATACTATTCTGATCATTTCTATTTAAAAACTTTATTTGTTTGGAAAATCACACTGAAAGCATCCAACACTAAGGACAAATTGATTTATACAGAATGCTGTTTGGCTTAAACAGTAATCTACAATAAAATTAATTATTAACTAGAGACAGCTATTATTGGAATAATAGCAAATGTGAATGCCTATTTATTGAACAATGCTGAATGATTGAAATGAAATTGCATAAGTATAAGAAATTGAGGAAAAAAAAAAAGCTTAACAGATATTTTTGCTTTTGGCCCACATCAGGATTTGAACCCATGACTTCCCGGCTTGAAGGACTTTACTTACTACACCACTAGGTGCAAATCCCCATAGACTCCCATGTTAAAAAGACCAACTTTACAGTAGAAATAAACACGTTTACAGCAGGAATAAACATGTTTACAGCCTGGTACAAAAAACATTTTAGGTTTAATAGGTCAGGTTTACCTTCATGACAACTGTGGGGGGAGTGAATTTAACTTCTTTAGAAATAATTTCATCTTGAAATTTGGCATATTTAGGGGTGTGTCCTTTTGATTGACAGGTATCCAATATCCTGCTTCAGGAAGGAGGAATGTAGAACAACCGGGCAAAGAGGTGGTGCTGAGAGGGGGTGGATGACTAACATCTACTGATGTCCAACCTGCCTGTAGCTAATAGCTGACCCGGAGCTAAGAGGAGCTAACCAGCTAACAGAATTAAGCGGGCTAAAACTAGGTTACGCTGTTAAACAGCTAAAAACCACGGTTGTTCTACATTCCTCCTTCCTGAAGCAGGATATTGGGTACCTGTCATCCAAGTCCAGAGTCTCAGATCTGGAGTCTGAAGGGACCAATATGAAGTCGGTATGTGTTGAATAGCAGCTCCTACAGCAGCTCTCTGAATCAGATGCAGCTGTGGTTGCATCGAGATGTGCCTTTCTGGGCCGTGTGTGTAATAATGTTACACGGCTACCACTCGGCAGATGTGCGGCTCTCTCCATCTTACTCATATGTGTTAAGAGAGACAGGCAGAAGAAGTCTTGAGCCCCATCCCTCCCCCCTTTTGAATTTCCTTCCACACCTTGTTGATGGGACCGGATCTTTCCTGTGTTTCGTCAGGGTGGGCCCTCCTTGACTCATGAGGCTGAATGAGAGGGGTCACGACCCGTGCTGTGAAGTGCTTCCTGTTTCTGCTGAAGAGGTCTTCCGAGTCCGGCGGTGATCACAGGAGAAGCTGGTGGGTAACATCCGGTTTGAGGTGATGCTGCTGCAATAAAAAACATCGATCAGTGGAGCAGTAGCTGGAACAGGAGAGAAGTGAGACGGTGTTATTTACTGCTATGAGGGATACAGGGAGAAATATGTTCCCCAGACTGGAGGAACTTAAGAGGAGATATAGTATTCATCTGGGACTAAAGTTCAGCTTAACAAGGGATTTTTTTCTTTCACTTCCCTTCAGTAGTGTGTACTTATCCATTCAATTTATTAGACCATGGTTTGTTTGAGTTAGAATTGCAGGTTTGAGTTATGGTAGCTCTGCGTTTATTAGAGATTTCCTTTACAATAACAGGTGAAATAAGAAACAGAAACCACAGGAAGATCTCGTTTCACCCACAATAATGTATTTTATTCCATGATAAATTATTGTGCAACCCTGAAAGCAGGATAAGTCTTAGATATCTTTAACCATTTTTAGAAAACTTTAGCTGAGACTAGATGATAAATGATAAAACTGTTAAGAAAAACCTATTGTTTCACCCACAATAATGTATTTTATTCCATGATAAATTATTGTGCAACCCTGAAAGCAGGATAAGTCTTAGATATCTTTAACCATTTTTAGAAAACTTTAGCTGAGACTAGATGATAAATGATAAAACTGTTAAGAAAAACCTTTGATTTTAAACCCAAAACATGGTTTCCAATGTGCAGTAATCTGAGGGGAGCTAGAGGGTCTGGAACTCAGTCCAGCATATGGATCTGTGTTTATAACATCCTTTCTTTGCATGGTTCCTTTATATTTGGTCCTTTTTTTTTTATTTCACCATGTTCCCATCCTCACCATCAGATTTTTTTTCATCCATTTTCATCTGTCCAACAAAAGTTCAGCTGAAGCAGAAAAGCACTGTGAGAGCGCAGACCTCCACCGTGCAGCTCGTTTACACCCATACGCTCATTCAACACGCAACAGGTTTTACAAGATATCTGGATCCCGGCAACATTCTGGATACTACCATCCAGACCAGGAACAACATTCTGGATACTACCATCCAGACCAGGAACAACATTCTGGATACTACCATCCAGAACAGGAACAACATCCTGGATACTACCATCCAGAACAGGAACAACATTCTGGATACTACCATCCAGAACAGGAACAACGTTCTGGATACCACCATCCAGACCAGGAACAACATTCTGGATACTACCACCCAGACCAGGAACAACATTCTGGATACTACCATCCAGAACAGGAACAACATTCTGGATACTACCATCCAGAATGGGAACAACATTCTGGATACCACCATCCAGAACAGGAACAACATTCTGGATACCACCATCCAGAACAGGAACAACATTCTGGATACTACCATCCAGAACGGGAACAACATTCTGGATACCACCATCCAGAACAGGAACAACATTCTGGATACCACCATCCAGACCAGGAACAACATTCTGGATACCACCACCCAGACCAGGAACAACATTCTGGATACTACCATCCAGAATGGGAACAACATTCTGGATACCACCATCCAGACCAGGAACAACATTCTGGATACCACCATCCAGACCAGGAACAACATTCTGGATACTACCATCCAGACCAGGAACAACATTCTGGATACTACCATCCAGACCAGGAACAACATTCTGGATACTACCATCCAGACCAGGAACAACATTCTGGATACTACCATCCAGACCAGGAACAACATTCTGGATACTACCATCTAGACCAGGAACAACATTCTGGATACTACCAACCAGACCAGGAACAACATTCTGGATACCACCATCCAGACCAGGAACAACATTCTGGATACTACCATCCAGACCAGGAACAACATTCTGGATACTACCATCTAGACCAGGAACAACATTCTGGATACTACCATCTAGACCAGGAACAACATTCTGGATACTACCAACCAGACCAGGAACAACATTCTGGATACCACCATCCAGACCAGGAACAACAGTCTGGATACTACCATCCAGACCAGGAACAACATTCTGGATACTACCATCTAGACCAGGAACAACATTCTGGATACTACCATCCAGACCAGGAACAACATTCTGGATACTACCATCCAGACCAGGAACAACATTCTGGATACTACCATCCAGAACAGGAACAACATTCTGGATACTACCATCCAGAACAGGAACAACATTCTGGATACTACCATCCAGAACAGGAACAACATTCTGGATACTACCACCCAGACCAGGAACAACATTCTGGATACCACCACCCAGACCAGGAACAACATTCTGGATACTACCATACAGAACAGGAACAACATTCTGGATACTACCATCCAGAACAGGAACAACATTCTGGATACCACCACCCAGACCAGGAACAACATTCTGGATACCACCACCCAGACCAGGAACAACATTCTGGATACCACCACCCAGACCAGGAACAACATTCTGGATACTACCATCCAGAACAGGAACAACAGTCTGGATACCACCATCCAGACCAGGAACAACATTCTGGATACTACCATCCAGACGAGGAACAACATTCTGGATACTACCATCCAGACCAGGAACAACATTCCCGATACTACCATCCAGACCAGGAACAACATTCTGGATACTACCATCCAGAACAGGAACAACATTCCCGATACTACCATCCAGAACAGGAACAACATTCTGTGACTATAGCTTTCTGATGATGTGGAATGGTAGCAACTAGTCTTATTAAAATGGACAACTAACTAACCAAATATAAATGTCTTTACTTTTTTTGAGTTCATTCATCCATTTTTTCTTAACCACTTAGTCCACAGGTGTCAAACTCCAGTCTTTGAAGGCCGGTATCCTGCAGTTTTTTGTTGTCTACATGCTCCAACACACCTGACTGAAATTCATAAACAGGATGACAAGAAGCTGCCGGAGCCATTTGACTTGAATCAGCTGTGTTGGTAAAGAGAAACAACAAAAATCTGCCTGATACCAGTCCTCGTTTGACATCCCTGGCTTAGTCCAGTTCAGGATCACTGGGAGACTGGAGCCTATTCCAGCAATCATCAGGTGAGAGGAAAGTACACTCAGACAGGTCGCCAGTCCATCACTGGGAGGTGATTGGGTTCACTTTAACGCTACATTCAATGTATAAAGTATTGAGCTGGAAAGTAAATAAGCACGTATCCATTAGCTAACAGTAGTCTGTACCTCCATTATGAGAACCACTGACCTCCTTTTGGGATATTTTCACAGAATGCCCAAAGATTACACTTCCATGTGTAGTTATGTTTAACAAATACACCCTCTAGAACAAGAAAAAGCAGAAAGTTTCAAGGTAAATCAACAGATTTGGTTTAAAGGCACATTTTTTTATTTCATCAGGTCTGTTCACACTGATTTTTCTGTTAAAACACACTTTACTATTTTCCAGCCAATTCACTTACCACTTATCCACTAGAGACTTGTTCGCACATATTCAGAAGGTGTGCTGTTCAAGTGGTTTCTCCTTGTACATTGGCATCTTTTTTAGATCTATCCATGGCAACTGAAAATTTACAAGTGGGATCCACTGATTAAGCTTCTAAACCAAAGTTATTGTTTCCATTTATTTATTATCCTACAAGACAAAGATCCAGAAGTTTTGGTTCAGTTCTGGAGGCTGTTATTTCTGAGAAGGATGCTGCAGAAGCTGCTGAACAACATGGACAATTATTCACAATTATTCACATCCTTTGCACAGAAGCACAGCCATGTTTACTGGTCCAAAACATCCTTAGTCCAGAAACAGCAGTAGAAGAAGAAACAGTGTGAAGAAACACAGCTGCATCTAGTTATTTCCAGCTCAACAATGTCAGTTTCTCTTCCCTTAATGATGTTAAACTGCTTTAAAATGTCTGCAAATCTATTCCTATAACATACCAACCAGTTCTGTTTCGGTCCCGCCACATCTTCCAATAGTTGCAAAGTTGTTTTTCTTTAAATAAACTTACATAAAAAAAGCAAATGTGGCAATTCAATATGTAAGGTAAAGTGCATTTATGCTCGAAGCAGGAGGAGGATACATAACGGGATGGGCCGATTCGTTCATCGCCTGTGCTAGTGACAAAGTTAATTTTTGTCAGTGTTCGAGGAGCTTAGCTAGCTTCACTTGATGCAGAGGAACAGAGTAATAGCATCCCAGGACGGTGTTGAGTTGTATAACTGACACACACCCAGCAAAAGAAACAAACCAGAGAAGAAGAAGGGGAACAGGAAGAAGATGATACAGAAACTGCCAAATAAAAAGCACAGAAGAAGAGGCAGAAAAAGGTGAGAAGAACAGCAAGAACACTTGGTGGTTGTTTCTTAAACATCTTCTGGTGTTCCAGAGAGCTGTAAATGGCTTTATGGAGGTGTGTTACCGCTAGCAACCGCTGTCAAAACACAGGCGTGAACTCTGAGCTCAGCACTGAGCCGTAGTGGATGAACTGGCAACCATGGCAACGTAAAAGATGCATGGAAGTATGCGGCCCACCCCATTTATGTCCACAAGGAGCATAAATGAGCATTTTACCTAATGGGCATACGCAGTAAAGATAATTTGTACCTAAAATTCAAATAATGTATTTTCATGCATGTCGATTGGAAAGAAATTTTGATCTGAATGATCAGTTCAGAATCTCCGGACTTGTATGTTTAGATGAAGTATTTTTTATTTACACATTTTCACAAATATGCAAATACATGTCTTCTTTATAAGATCACACATGGTTTAGTTCCTCATATCTTTTGTAACTATGAGACTGCAAACCAAATCACAAGGGGGTCTCAGGAGGGGACTGTATTATTCCACTAAGGAGAAGTGTTTTAGGAAAGACGTTTTTTTCTGTTACAGCTTCGCAAGAGTGGACGAACATCCCAACATATAAACACAAGAGATTTCTAAGACCTGTTTAACATAGCGGCTAGTTAGCGATCAAAGCTGTCAGGATATTCTGTCAGCTGCTGTCTTGTTAAAGACACACGACAGAACTTTGGCCATTTTTCTCGTCAAGTGCCCGACGGCTCATTCAACCTTCCATCTTGCATCCTACCTGACCTGTTAGCTCTCCAACCAGCAGTTTGATGATCTTATAGTAACTCTTGTGCTCACTTTCTCTGTTTTAATCTTCTTGAGTTTCTTTGCTGAATCAACAACGTTGCGTGTTCAGAACAGCCAGTAACTGCGTTTCCATGATACCTCGAATTGTGCAAAAACTAAATATCATAATAATATAATGATATTAATACCTATGGTATTTGAGACATTTTGATAATAGATATATTGCAAAAGTGTAACAGAAACACTTTTTTATGCTTTCACCCAGGACGTGACTTGTGGGGTTAAGACCAGTTCATTTCCGGTAAGGATGGAGCAAGTAGAAAACACCAAAAAAACGCTACTTAGCTACTTTGCATAAGCCACAATTCTTGTAAAATCTCGTCAAGTCGATGAGATTTTATGAGAACTAATTCTTGTGTGCTAAACTCTGTTCTATGAAAACCCTTGCCAATGTAAAAAAAAATGTCCTGGAAACACAGCAAATGTGTTTTCTACTGTGAAGCAAAGCTCTGTTGCAACGTCATGTCGCTTTCTGGATGTTAAATGTGTCGGTTTGTCACCCTCAGGACGGTGCTGGCCAGCAGCGGCTCTAAAAATACACGACAGATGTCACAGTCTTTTATGTATCTCTTTTATTGTTCTTGTTTTGCTTTGTGATTCAGTAGTTTTGTTTCAGGAGTGTAGGTTTTATTTATTTTATGATTAACTGTTTTTATTAACTCATTCATTCATTATTTTCCTAACCGATGAAGGGTCGTGTGGAAGCTGGAGCCTATCCTGGCAGTCATTGGGCGAAAGGCAGGGTACACCCTGGACAGTCTATCACTGTTTTTATTAACTGATAATTATAGATTTTTTTTAAATTATTAATTTATGCTGCCTTTTTTTTTTGTTTTTTTAACTTATTTTTTGTCTTTATTTATTTATTCCAGGGAATTTCAGTACGATCTGAGACGTCAGATGAAAATTAGCCGTTAGCCTTAAATCAGGCATATTTATAAGTTGGCTCTTGTTGTAATGAGCCATGTCCCTGTCAAATAACAGGAAAAATAAGAATACAATCAATTCCAGCAGGATTTCATTCCAAATACTAACCTGTAAACATGGAAACATGGCTGGCGAGGAAACAACAGCGTGTTCAGTCAGAGGTTTCTTCAGCTAGCTGCAAGACAAGGATGGGGAATCTTTCCTGCTAAAAGCCATCTCCCTCTGGAACAGAACAATTCACAACTCATTTTCTCTTTACAAAATTCCTCATCCAGGGATTAATAAAGTCTTCTTCATTTCATTTTTAACTACAAAACACATGGACCAGAATTTATATGAATAATAAAGATGTCTTTCCTCCAGTCATAAATAAAAATCTACTTCTTTCATATTTAACAAGCTCAAAACGTATAAACTTTATTGGTCACATGGAAAATGTTAAACGTGAAGCGTACAATAGTTTTATATCAGGATAAGTGTGTTTAGCAGGCATGTTTAGGACAACGATTTGTTTGGTGCCTCTTCTCTTCTGACCTCCTTATGCCCCGCTAACAACTGTCATGCGCTGATTTAGGATTATTTTTAAATCAGGAGCTGTCGAGGTTTGATGGGGCAAGGATGGGATATCCCTATCCCTGGAGGCCTTGTAAATCTGGACAGTTTACTACAGAGAGGGGGAGGAACCGGCCCTGTGCTCCTCTCGTTCAGGCCGCGCCGTAATCCCACCACTTCCTCTCCTTTGCTCTGTTGCCTGGACTCACGGCGTAATGCATTTTCTGTAACTAACAGCCGTTGTTTCCCGATTGTCACGCTCCCATCTCTTTCTGCTGGAATGTGTATATATAATGTGTGTGTGTCACAGTGGGATAGGGTGTTAGGGTTTAGAGCTCTCTGCTGGCCAGACCGCAGTGGAGATGTAGAAAGGACTGCGGCAGAAAGTCTGGAATTGCAGTTAATTTCAACACAACCCTCCTACATTACCGTTTACCACCTCTTCCTCCTCCCTGCGGGTCCTTGCCCCATGACTGAGCTCTGGCAGCCAGGCAGGGGTGCTGCAATGTGGGCCTCCTGCTTCCGTCACGCTTGCCCCCTCTGCCTCTCGAAACACATGGGTGTCAAGTCCTCTCGTGCTGGCAGTGTCCAGCCCCTTTCAACAGCTTTTACTCCATTTAATTAGCCATGTCCCCCATATCTGCACATACGGGGGCATGACAGACCGACTCAACACAGGATGGCACACCGAGCGCTTTCTGGCAGCAGTCAGAGGGCAATCAATTCACAGCCTTCTCTCTCAGTAACATTCTTCACAACACTTCCTGACAGGTTTGCATCAACTAGCTCATGTTTTCTGCAGCGTTTAGTCGCCGCCGAGGTCAAAGCCTTCACAGGGTTACGGCAGGTTGCCAACGTGGAGCTGAGAGCAGTGAGGATAAAATCTACACTGCTAAAACTCAGCTTTAAAAAACAAGAAAAAATATACAATAATGAGGTAAATGTTGCTTAAAATAAGGTAAATTATCTGCAAACAGAAGAAGGAAATGTCGCTTGTCAAGACTTCCCAAACAATTAAAAATACTCTTAAAACAAGAAGAATTATCTGGCATAAAAACTAAGAGTTAGTTAAAAAAAAAAAAAAAAAGCATATGTGTACTCAATTTAAGATTTTTAATCTTACTTAGATTTCAGTTTTTGCAGTGTAGCTGCTGCTTACACTGCAGACTTACAGTCAGTGTCAGAGCCTGAGGTCAAAGGTTACCTACAAATAATGAAACAAGATAAAAAGCTGATTAGTTGTGATTCAGTCTGATGGTCAGGAAAATGACCTGCTGTGTTGTGAAATGAGGAAAATTTTATTTAACACACACACACGATTCCTGTTGTCCTCCTAGAAACCAAATGGATTGAAGTCTGCATTCACTATGAAGGTTTTTAATGATTTCTAAAGACATCATCAGGTCTACATCCCCCCCCCCCCACTGAGGCCTGTTGCACTGTGTGATGACATCTCAGCTGATCAGTACTTTGCTGTACTTGAATTTTTTTTTACATTTTTTTCTCCATAAAAAGCACCTTTAACCATTTATGTCGTTTGCCGAGAACATTTAACATCTTTAGGTGTTTATTTTAGACAATTAACCCAGTAAGTTAAAGGGAGTGGCAACAATTTGCAAGTAAAAACAAGTTGAACTGAAATAATTTTTACTGAACACCTGAGGAGGAACCCAACAGGATGCCACTCTCTGAAGAACAAATGTCATTTATACACATAGACGTAATCACCATGTTTACCTGGTAATCAGGACATGGAAATGATACTAGTCACTTTTATAATGAATAATAAATAAAGAAAATTTTTATGATTTAAATATGATACTATATAATTTTATAAATGTTTCTATATAATAGATAAAAAAAGAACCAAAATAAAAATTCTATAAATCTTAAAGACAAATTAAAGTCTTTAACTTTACATGTCTGTAAAGTAAAGGTTTTTGTAATAATTCCTGCATCAGAGGGTTAAATGCAATTTAACACATAAATCTGACACCAAACTACTAATTCATCCCGACTGGACGTGAGAGTCTGCCCGGCACACTGGAGCAAACGACAGCATGGTGCAAACGCTCCCTCCTCCCAGTGGACAGGCCGGACTTTTGCCTTTAATCATGATGTTAAAGGAAACAGAAAGCGAGAGAGATTACAGCCCTGCACTTCAAAAGCTGCCTGGAATCCCATTTCTAATAATCTTCTCAGCGCTGCTGCTCAGGAGGTGAAGTTTCTTCTGTGTTTTCACTAAAATAGATCCAGGCTGACCTCTGAGGAGGGGGGGGTCACTGCAGGCCCTCTGCAGGTTGTCGCAGGGCATCAGAGCGCTGCAGCCAGGCCTGGGGGGTAAAGGTTGGAGGGTGTGTGAGGTAGCCTATGACCCCCTTGATTCGGCTCGGGCGTAACAGCCAGGCTCTCAGGGGGAAACCTCTGCATGACCCGGCTCTCCGTGTCCAGCGCTGCGGTGGCAAAGTCACCCTGCCTGCAACAGATATGCTGGAGAGAAAAGAGACGCAAGATGCAGAAGGAGATTTTAACGGGAGATTTTTAGCCTACTGGGACTAATTCTGCTCTAGTTCACGTCCAGGTTAAATGTGTTGGGAATGAGTCAACGCTGGCTGCAGGGAGTGTGACTAACGGAGCGGGGAAGCCACAGCGAGCCCTTTTCTGCCTGTTTTCTCACCAAAAACAGGCTGAGCGCTGAAGCAGATGAAATGAATCCATCATCATCGCCATATTCTCAGTCCTGACGGAAGTGTGTGTGTGTGTGTGTGTGTGTGTTGGAGGGGCCACACTAAGTGGAGCGTGGGATTGTGAAATAAACAAAAGTGACCCGGCTCTTCAGGCAGCTGTCTTTATGAATGAATAAGTCAAACATTCAGATGTTTTCTCCTTTTTGAAGCCGTTTCATGTAAAAATAAGAACGGAAGACTCTTGTTTTCACTGGAGGAGTAAAAACACGAGTCCATTTGTCTGAAAATAATCTCAGGCATGATCTGCTACACTGGGAGAAAACTGCATGTTGATAACTGGTTTCTTTCCACGCTGAAACATGAAGGCTTCGCTGTGAATTTAAAGCTGCTCTCACACACACACACACACACACACACACACACACACAGTCTGGACCTTCTGCATGGTTTACCGGCAGCACTTCATCACTTAAACATGTTCTCACATTAGTATTCTGCATAACAACCAGCATTACTTCACTGTTGGTATTGATTTGCAGTGATGACTGCTTCAGTAATGTCTCTTCTATTTAACATGAATGGTAAATAAGCAGATGGGGGGTTCGGAGTTCATTTGTTTACTGACTGATGGACGGTGGAACCAGGAGTCCTACTGGTCATGTTTACTGGTGGAGAAGAGGTAAACATGAAACAGTTTCAAGAGACTGAAAACGCAGCTAAAACAGCAGACTGGTTTCATGGTATATTTATAAGTAGAGGAAATCTTGTTGCTTCAGGCGTTTTTCATTTCCAGGACTGATGTGAAGACAGAACGGTTTCCCAGGAGCTCGTCTGGCTTTTATCAGGAAGTTAAAGTTAATACTGGGTTTGAATTATATCATTAATCAAATCAAAGATACTTTATTTATCCCAGAGGGGAGGAAAGTAATTAGGATTAATTATTGTGATTATTTCAATAACTGTAAAATATCAGTAAAGTGAAAAATCACAGTTAGAGATCGGAGCTGAGGATCCATTGATTATGAATCCACAGTGTGTTGGTGTTTGATGCATGTTTGTTCTCTTGTAGTGATGAAATGTTGTTCCTGTTCTAGATGGTAGTATCCAGAATGTTGTTCCTGTTCTGGATGGTAGTATCCAGAACGTTGTTCCTGTTCTGGATGGTAGTATCCAGAATGTTGTTCCTGTTCTGGATGGTTCTAATATCCAGAATGTTGTTCCTGTTCTGGATGGTAGTATACAGAATGTTGTTCCTGTTCTGGATGGTAGTATCCAGAATGTTGTTCCTGTTCTGGATGGTAGTAGCCAGAATGTTATTCCTGTTCTGTATGGTTCTAGTATCCAGAACGTTGTTCCTATACTGGATGGTAGTATCCAGAATGTTGTTCCTGTTCTGGATGGTAGTATCCAGAATGTTGTTCCTGTTCTGGATGGTAGTATCCAGAATGTTGTTCCTGTTCTGGATGGTAGTATCCAGAATGTTGTTCCTGTTCTGGATGGTAGTATCCAGAATGTTATTCCTGTTCTGGATGGTAGTATCCAGAATGTTGTTCCTGTTCTGGATGGTGGTATCCAGAATGTTGTTCCTGTTCTGGATGGTAGTATCCAGAATGTTGTTCCTGTTCTGGATGGTAGTATCCAGAATGTTGTTCCTGTTCTGGATGGTTCTAATATCCAGAATGTTGTTCCTGTTCTGGATGGTAGTATCCAGAATGTTGTTCCTGTTCTGGATGGTAGTATCCAGAATGTTGTTCCTGTTCTGGATGGTAGTATCCAGAATGTTGTTCCTGTTCTGGATGGTAGTATCCAGAATGTTGTTCCTGTTCTGGATGGTAGTATCCAGAATGTTGTTCCTGTTCTGGATGGTAGTATCCAGAATGTTGTTCCTGTTCTGGATGGTTCTAATATCCAGAATGTTGTTCCTGGTCTGGATGGTAGTATCCAGAATGTTATTCCTGTTCTGGATGGTAGTATCCAGAATGTTATTCCTGTTCTGGATGGTAGTATCCAGAATGTTGTTCCTGTTCTGGATGGTAGTATCCAGAATGTTATTCCTGTTCTGGATGGTAGTATCCAGAATGTTGTTCCTGTTCTGGATGGTAGTATCCAGAATGTTGTTCCTGTTCTGGATGGTAGTATCCAGAATGTTATTCCTGTTCTGGATGGTAGTATCCAGAATGTTATTCCTGTTCTGGATGGTAGTATCCAGAATGTTGTTCCTGTTCTGGATGGTTCTAGTATCCAGAACGTTGTTCCTATACTGGATGGTAGTACCCAGAATGTTATTCCTGTTCTGGATGGTAGTATCCAGAATGTTGTTCCTGTTCTGGATGGTAGTATCCAGAATGTTGTTCCTGTTCTGGATGGTAGTATCCAGAACGTTTTTCCTGTTCTGGATGGTTCTAGTATCTAGAATGTTGTTCCTGTTCTGGATGGTAGTATCCAGAATGTTGTTCCTGTTCTGGATGGTAGTATCCAGAATGTTGTTCCTGTTCTGGATGGTAGTATTCAGAATGTTGTTCCTGTTCTGTATGGTCGTATCCAGAACGTTGTTCTTGTTCTGGATGGTTCTAGTATCCAGAATGTTATTCCTGTTCTGGATGGTAGTATCCAGAATGTTGTTCCAGTTCTGGATGGTTCTAGTATCCAGAATGTTGTTCCTGTTCTGGATGGTAGTATCCAGAATGTTTTTCCTGTTCTGGATGGTAGTATCCAGAACGTTGTTCCTGTTCTGGATGGTAGTATCCAGAATGTTGTTCCTGTTCTGGATGGTAGTATCCAGAATGTTGTTCCTGTTCTGGATGGTAGTATCCAGAATGTTGTTCCTGTTCTGTATGGTAGTATCCAGAACGTTGTTCCTGTTCTGGATGGTTCTAGTATCCAGAACGTTGTTCCTGTTCTGGATGGTAGTACCCAGAATGTTATTCCTGTTCTGGATGGTAGTATCCAGAATGTTGTTCCTGTTCTGGATGATAGTATCCAGAATGTTGTTCCTGTTCTGGATGGTTCTAGTATCCAGAACGTTGTTCCTGTTCTGGATGGTTCTAGTATCCAGAATGTTATTCCTGTTCTGGATGGTAGTATCCAGAATGTTATTCCTGTTCTGGATGGTAGTATCCAGAATGTTGTTCCAGTTCTGGAAGGTTCTAGTATCCAGAATGTTGTTCCTGTTCTGGATGGTAGTATCCAGAATGTTGTTCCTGTTCGGGATGGTAGTATCCACAATGTTTTTCCTGTTCTGGATGGTAGTATCCAGAACGTTGTTCCTGTTCTGGATGGTTCTAGTATCCAGAACGTTGTTCCTGGTCTGGATGGTAGTACCCAGAATGTTATTCCTGTTCTGGATGGTATTATCCAGAACGTTGTTCCTGTTCTGGATGGTAGTACCCAGAATGTTATTCCTGTTCTGGATGGTAGTATCCAGAATGTTGTTCCTGTTCTGGATGGTAGTATCCAGAATGTTGTTCCTGTTCTGGATGGTTCTAGTATCCAGAACGTTGTTCCTGTTCTGGATGGTAGTACCCAGAATGTTATTCCTGTTCTGGATGGTAGTATCCAGAATGTTGTTCCTGTTCTGGATGGTAGTATCCAGAATGTTGTTCCTGTTCTGGATGGTAGTATCTAGAATGTTGTTCCTGTTCTGGATGGTAGTATCCAGAATGTTGTTCCTGTTCTGGATGGTAGTATCCAGAATGTTGTTCCTGTTCTGTATGGTAGTATCCAGAACGTTGTTCCTGTTCTGGATGGTTCTAGTATCCAGAACGTTGTTCCTGTTCTGGATGGTAGTACCCAGAATGTTATTCCTGTTCTGGATGGTAGTATCCAGAATGTTGTTCCTGTTCTGGATGATAGTATCCAGAATGTTGTTCCTGTTCTGGATGGTTCTAGTATCCAGAACGTTGTTCCTGTTCTGGATGGTTCTAGTATCCAGAATGTTATTCCTGTTCTGGATGGTAGTATCCAGAATGTTATTCCTGTTCTGGATGGTAGTATCCAGAATGTTGTTCCAGTTCTGGAAGGTTCTAGTATCCAGAATGTTGTTCCTGTTCTGGATGGTAGTATCCAGAATGTTGTTCCTGTTCGGGATGGTAGTATCCAGAATGTTTTTCCTGTTCTGGATGGTAGTATCCAGAACGTTGTTCCTGTTCTGGATGGTTCTAGTATCCAGAACGTTGTTCCTGGTCTGGATGGTAGTACCCAGAATGTTATTCCTGTTCTGGATGGTATTATCCAGAACGTTGTTCCTGTTCTGGATGGTAGTACCCAGAATGTTATTCCTGTTCTGGATGGTAGTATCCAGAATGTTGTTCCTGTTCTGGATGGTAGTACCCAGAATGTTATTCCTGTTCTGGATGGTAGTATCCAGAATGTTGTTCCTGTTCTGGATGATAGTATCCAGAATGTTGTTCCTGTTCTGGATGGTTCTAGTATCCAGAACGTTGTTCCTGTTCTGGATGGTTCTAGTATCCAGAATGTTATTCCTGTTCTGGATGGTAGTATCCAGAATGTTGTTCCTGTTCTGGATGGTAGTATCCAGAATGTTGTTCCTGTTCGGGATGGTAGTATCCAGAATGTTTTTCCTGTTCTGGATGGTAGTATCCAGAACGTTGTTCCTGTTCTGGATGGTTCTAGTATCCAGAACGTTGTTCCTGGTCTGGATGGTAGTACCCAGAATGTTATTCCTGTTCTGGATGGTATTATCCAGAACGTTGTTCCTGTTCTGGATGGTAGTACCCAGAATGTTATTCCTGTTCTGGATGGTAGTATCCAGAATGTTGTTCCTGTTCTGGATGGTAGTATCCAAAATGTTATTCCTGTTCTGGATGGTAGTATCCAGAATGTGCCTATATTCAGTCAGGAGACAGATGTTGCGGAGTCATGTTTGTGCTGGACGGGGTGGCTGTGGGGTGTGTGTGTGTGTGTGAGACTGTAAAAGAGAATATGATGAGCGTGTAAATAAAGTTCTATGTTTTTATTTTAACATGTAAGACTTGGTTTTATAATGTAAAAGCACTTTGTGTTGGCATGAAAAGTGATTTATGAATAAAGTTTGATTTGAAACAAGATGTCATTATTATTATTATTATTATTATTAATAACAATAATAACAACAATCCCAGTTGGGAAATGGCCAGTCTGTACGTTTAGTCTCACTCTGCGACACCAGTCCAGAATCCCAGCAGAACTAAGCTGTTTCTGGGCATCAGACTGGGATTAGAGACGACTCTGTGGTCTGATCTGATTGGACGATGCTGATATACAGTAGAAACGCTGTTAACTGGAACTTCACCGCTACCAGAGGTTGCCATGACGAATAATAACCATCAGAAACATTTTGCCTTCACCAAGGAGTCGATGTTTCCACCAGTATTTATCTGTGTGTCTCTCTGTCTGTCAGCAACGCTACAAAAACTGCTGGAGGTAATGTCATGATGTTTTCCTGAGAACGGGTCTTGGTCTGGCCGATCCGGATCCGCATCTGGATGTTCTGATCAGCTGCTTGCTGGAGGTCTGCACTCTCACAGTGATTTTCTAGTTATTATTGACCACTTTTCAAAGGTGCTCCTGATGATTATCTACTTTTTTTTATTACTACACTGCAGTTGTTACTGCTGATTTCTGTCTGTTGGATCTCCGTCTCCTTTGTCTTCACCTCCGTGTCTTTCTCCTTCCTCCTCATGCTCCTCCTTCCTTTATTCTCTCTGTTTTCCACCATCACTAACATGCAGCTTTTGCTTCTTTTCATTTAACTTACTTATAGCTGCTGAGGACGTTGGATTAATGCAGACTCACGGTTAGAAGCTCATCTCCCCACAAGGACAACCCCTCATCATCCCTGAGCCAAACAGCAGCTTGTTGATTCCCCAGCATTTGTTGCTACCTGCTTCAGTTCCCTGAACAACCAGCTGTTTACTTCCAGCAAAGAGTCTGGCCGAGCAGCCGAGCGCTGCTGTGAGGATGAAACACGGGTCGATATATGGAAATGGAAACCCTTCCTTCTCTTTTAGCCTGTGTGTGCTGTCTGAAGCTGCTGTATCTCTCTGTGCAAACAGCAGAGTGTGTGTTTCTGAGTGTGTTGTGGGGAGAAGCAGGGATGAAGTGTAAGTGATGACAAAATGCATCCTGGTCTGACGCCTCAGTGTTTGTGTGATTTGGAGACCTGGAGAGGCGGAGGTGTTAACAGAGGAAAGGCAGGTGCTAGGTCCACTCTGTGTGTGTGTGTGTGTGTTCAGACATAAAGGAACAAATCCTACACTAATTACAGCACTTCTGCAGAAATAATCCCGACACTTCTTGTGTTCCAGATCGAGTGAATTTAATTTAGCATCACGGTCCTTCGGCTTCTTAAATCAGCAGAGAAGCAGAAAGTTGGCAGCGGCTGGAACAACAGCTTGTTCAGCAGAGGGAAGACAAATCAATGCAGGTGGCAACATGTGTCTCATTTCCTTTTATGTTACACATACAAGGCTATAAAAGATCCACAAAACCACCTCAAGCAATTTTTTTCTTCAGTTTCCTGCTGGAATAACCTTCAGAGATTTTAAACTACTCTTCCAGGTTTTATTCCTGATTTATCAGTAAGAAACCATTTAGACCCCGTCACATACACTGTATGTATGATAATCTATTGCATCTTTATTGAGCTTTTATTACAACTCTTTGTAAGATGTAAGAAGTTATAAAGAGCTATTTATTCTCCTTTAGATATTTTCCCCTTGAAATGAACAGAAATAGACGCAGAGCCATTTTTTCCATCATAAAGAGATAATAGGATCAATTTTGCTGCAGCTTTTTTTCCTCCATTCCTGCAGCTTGATGCATCATCCTCATCACTGCTTCACCCCTGCTTTGCCTTTAGTTTCACACACACACACACACATATTTCCACAGGTGCAGAGTGTCCCCAGTGTAGCACTGTGGCCTTTAGGGGTGATGCATCAGACGGGGCAGAAAATAAACAGTAGTAAACAACAGAAGCAGTGGGGAGTGGGCTTCCCTGCCGTGGTGATTATTGGAGGGCTGTAAACAGGCCGGATTCACCCCAGGAGCTCCCGAGCGGGAACGTGCTGATGCAGGCGGCCCACGGAGAGGTCCAACAACATCTGGGTCTCAGCTCACCTCACTCAGCTCCTGTTGTTCTAGCGAAGTGTTGAGTGTCTGTTCACAACAGCACAAAAAACAAACATTAAAGACATGCAATTAGTGTGACATGAAGACAGAATGCAGCAATTTTATGTAAAAATATCACATGGACATGATCAATGCATGAGGAGAAACTGTTTTAGAGGCATACAGAGACTGAACTACAATAAAATAGTTAAATCACAGCACAAATGAATAAAATCTGCCGTTCCACGACAGCAAAGCTGCTGTGGTTATTTCATCTAGAGACACACCGTCTGGTTGCAAGTTTCATTCTGCACTTTTATCAGTTTGTTCTCAGAGCTGAAAAAAGCAGCAATAACAAGGAAATACGATTAGTGAGATTGTTTAGCTGAACTTGATTGTGTGGAATATTTACACATTCAGCCATATTTAATGAACTGTAGTTAAACAATAGAGTGGAATAGAGGAAAACAGCCTCACGACTCCTCTTACAGCCACACATCGCCCTCTGCTGGAAAGCTACTGCAAAACATAGCAAATAAAATAGAAAAATACATAAATTAAAGAAATCTTCAATATTTTAAGCATTAAAATGTTTTTCAAAAACTAGTAAAATAATTTGAAAATCTGATAAAATTAAACTTAAATTTAAAAGTTAATTTATATTTATACTTGTATAACTTTTGACCCATTGAAATCTGTCCAAAAAGTCCTGGTTTTAAAAAAAAAAAAAGAAGTGGGGAAAAAAAAACACCCAGCACATTATATATCTGACAATATCAGCAACGTACTGGTTCAATTTGAAAGAAAAAAAAATTAAAATTCCAGTTTTCATGTTTGATTTTTGGCCTCACCTGGACGAGGATGATAAACAACTTCTTCTGGGTCCAGTCTTCCACTGAAAGTCCAGACATGCAGTAGAAACGGTTGTGAAAGCGCTGAAACGACTCACTCAGGACTGAGATAGAAAACTTTCTAGAAGTTTTGTCTGTTTGGTTTCTCTGAAGTGACCACAAGCAGGTAAAATAAGAAGAGAAGAAGCCTGCTGGGATGGCGATCCTACTTGAGGTCCAGCAAACATAGGAAACTATACTTTACTACCAAGGCAAAGAAAACCCACACGTCATTACTTTGTTCCTCCAATTTATTATGAAAATGTACAGAGCGATTAACGGTATGACTTCTGGTAGCGGGCACGAGCGCCAGGTCCACCGAACTTCTTGGACTCGCAGCGACGTGGGTCGGCGACCAGCAGGGTCCTGTCATACTGAATCAGGATGTCTTTGATCTCCTTCTTGGAGGCCTCATCCACATCTGCAACAGTACAACACCGCCACAGGTTATTACAGCGCTTCAGGAAAAATCCTGACATTTATCCTGCAGCACAGATTTACAGTGAGTCACAGCAAAACCTTTATCATAACACATATGGTAAATACGGCCAAATGCTTCTAGTGTATTAACTCCACCTTCTGTGAACAACGTAGGATTCTTTATGCAGGCAAGTATCGTACACTGAAATTGCCCTCCAACGCGTTCAGAGTACGTTTTTTTTACCATAGATGTTAATAAAAGATTTAACACTTACACTTCTGGTAGTATGCAACCAGGGCTTTGGAGATGGCCTGACGGATGGCTGGAAGACAAATGTATCACTCAGGTCACACACACACATATATATGCCTGCATATTATACAGATGTATGTGTCTATAATGTAGATATTAATCTATATGTACACTTGTTTAGTAGTCTAATGGTTCTATTTTGGTTTTATTTATACTTATTTGTAAATATACTCATCATATATTTTCACACCATTTTATTCTTTTTATTTCCATGAGTTATCAGTGTGGGGTGTAATGGACAATTCTGAAAGAATCTCCCAAAAGGGATCAATAAAATTGTTTCAAAACAAGTTGGATGCCCAGAAAAGCTTAAAAGAAAAAGGATGTTTTTATTACCATAGATCTGTGCGACATGTCCACCACCCTTCACTCTGACTCTGATGTCCACTCCAGCGAAACGCTCCTTCCCCAACAGCAGCACCGGCTCCAACAGCTGGAAATGATGGAAGGCTTTACTTTACATGAACAAGAACTGTGCCCTCCATTCAGCAAAACCCTTAATCATGCTTAGCAGTTTTACACCTGGTTACAGAAAAACACAAATCTCTAAACCATTTGAAGAGTTAAATGTGGCCTTTTTTGGCTTTATACACATTCACACCTCAGAAAGCACCATTAAGCATGCTTGTTCCATTAGATCATGTCAACACATAGTTGGGGCTTATATCTTCTTAGTCATGTGATTGTGTTAAATTATTTTCCATGAAATTAATTTTTTTTACTGAGCTGAAATAAACAGAGGTGACCATCACCGTTACCCATCCTTTCCTGCTACAAACCTTTGATTTCAAAGCTTCAACTCAAGTGTAAAACCAGCTAATGACAATCTCACATCCTCATCAAGAATTACATGTAAACCCAAAGATCAGAGCATGTGTGTTTGTAGTCCAGTAGTCTAGTAGCAAAGACACTATTACTAGTATCTTAATACAGCCATTACATGATCATTTCTGATGATGTACTTCCAGATAGAGTGCCATCACTTCCACTTTGACAGGATCACCAGACACCATTCCCCAGCCTCTCTCTGGCCTGGCTGTCATGGTAACAGCTATATTTTCATGTCAACCATCATCACCTTGTACTGGAGAGTAGCAGGCTCCACCATCTCCAGAGGTCTGCCGTTCACCTTGATCAGGCCATTGCCCCTCTTGCAGTGGGCTACTGCTGTGGCGGTTTTCTGCGAGGAAAAACATTTAAAGACAATAAACATGTGTTGTAACTTAGTTGGATAATATTTAAGTTATAAAGCTTTAAACACTACGCTTAACATGTCTGTTTAACAATCAGTTACTTATACTTCAACCACGAGTTACGTTTGAAATCTAAAAAGGTATGTTTTGTTATGTTGTGTGAATATTTGTAAAGGTTAGCATGAATAAACTAACCCTACATCTCAGTTTTAAAAAAAAACCTAAAAAAAAGAAAAAAGCATGTTTTGTAGTGTTATGTGAATATTTGTAAAGGTTAACTTGAATAAACTAAACTACATCTCAGTTAAAAAAAAAAAACCTAAAAGAAAGAAAAAAAAGCATGTTTTGTAGTGTTATGTGAATATTTGTAAAGGTTAACTTGAATAAACTAAACTACATCTCAGTTTAAAAAAAAAACCTAAAAAAAAGAAAAAAAAAAGCATGTTTTGTAGTGTTATGTGAATATTTGTAAAGGTTAACTTGAATAAACTAAACTACATCTCAGTTAAAAAAAAACTTAAAAAAATTTAAAAAAAATTTTTTTTAAAAAGGTATGTTTTGTAGTGTTATGTGGATATTTGTAAAGGTTAACAGTTTTAAAGCGTTGTGTGGACATTTATAAAGGTTAACAGTTTCGTAGTGTTGTGTGGATATTTGTAAAAGTGAACAGTTTAGTAGTGATGTGTGGATATTTGTACCCCTATATCTCAGTCCTCCTCAGCCTGCTACACACCGGGCTAAGCTAACAGAGCTAACCGGACCGCTATCTAACTTCTGGAACAGACTCACATGTCCCCTTTATCACATGCAACCAATAGAAACTACTGAAAAGTCTTAAAAACGCACATTTATAAACAGATTATGTAAATAAGCTTACTATCACAGCTGCATTACAGCCTACAACCACACCAGCGTTTAGTCCGCTAGCATTTCAGCTAGCCTCAGACCCACACGTGGAATAAATTCAACATATTTACTCACTTTACGTCCAAACACCTGGACAGATTGCAGAGGACCTTTAGCTGGCATATTTCTGAAACACACAGAATAGAAGACGCACTTAAAAACAGTTTATTTAGGTCTAAATGAGATGATTTTGACGGATCTGGTCATTTACACTTACCGTCTTCAGCCAGGGTGCCGTACGAAGAGGCCGACGGGGTTTCACACGCCAAACATCAGGGGCTGCTGCACGACACTTCCACTGGCTTTCTGACAGGATTTGCGACAGCTGTTGTTACTCTACCTCCATTTTATATTTTGATTTTCTGTAACTCCAACATGAAATACTGCTGGTCAAATATTTGTACATCTTTTACTAATTTTACTCGCTTTTCTTTCATTTGTGCAATTAAAAAGTTGACCTTTTTATTGTTAGTACACGAGCTGCTACACACTTCTCTTTCTGTTTATTTTCTTATTTTTGTGTTATATTTTTGGGTTCTAAGCTTACATCCTGAACATTCTTACTGTCTGGAGTGTGCAAACGAAATCATTTCAATGCACTTTTTTATTCATTATTTTGTTTTTATCCGCATATGACAACAAAGCTCTTGATACATTTTCATATGCTTTACATGAGCAAATAAATATATAAAACAATAAACAATAGTACATTGTGTGTGAAAACATCACTACTGCTACTTAAAGACAAGGACATTGGTAAAGTGGATTAACTGTACTTACAATACTACAACTTAAATTCCACAGAAGGTGGGCTGATGTGTAAAAAGTAAATAAAAACTGAATGCAGTTATTTGCAAATCTTCTCAACCAGTTTTTTAATTATTAACTGAGACATTTTACTATTTAAAAGAAGATATGAGCTCATTTAAAATCTAATGGCAGCAGCACGTCTGTAAAAAGTCGTTCCAGGATGATGTTTAGCATCGTTAGCATCTCCTCCTCTTCTAACATCTGTAAACATCTGAGAAGTGAGGAGAGCAGCTGCTGGAGTTTCAGGAGAGGAATGTTGTCCCGTTCTGGTCTGATGCAGGATTCCAGCTGCTCTACTGGACCTTGTTGCTGGATTTCTGCTTCCATGATGCTCCAGATGTTTTGTACTGGTGAAACTGGACTGCAGCAGACCAGTTCTCCTGTTCCACCATCAGGATGTGGTCCAGCATGGTGGAACCTGCAAGGTCTTCCCTGAAAGAGACGTTGTCTGGATGGGAGCAGATGTTTCAGCATTGATGGAGCTTCCCAGATGTGGAAGCTGCCCACGCCATCGGCACTAATGCAACCCCATCCCATCAGAGATGCAGGCTGATAACAAGCTGGATGCTCCCTCTCCTCTTTAGTCTGCAGGACACGCCGTCCATGCTGTCCACAAACTATTCCACATCTTCATCCAGGTTTCCACTCAGAACATTTTAAATGAGCTTTGGTCCAGAGAAGACGGCGTGTTTCTGGATCCTCTTCACATATGATGGAGCTTTAACCTGCAGGTGTGGATTTCAGCCTGAACTGGGTTCACACTGGTTTCTGGAAGCTTCCTGAGTTCATGAACTGGTTTCCAGTAGAGAATCATGTTTATTAAAATAAATTTCTGCCTGAGGAAAATAGGAAGCTTTTTGTCTCCAGTTAGAGATAATTTGGTTTCTAAATAGTTGATGTAAAGTTTGCTTAGATGTTTTTTAAATTAAGTTTTTAATTATTTTTTTGTTTCATTCTGAAGCACTTCTTCTGATTACCACTTCTTTCATGTCACAAAATCTTGGTTTGTAAACTAACCAGAATACAGCAATAGTGATGTCAAAGGTGTGACTTTTTATTGACCTGCAGTGGTGTTAACAAACAGAATTGCATTTAATTGTAGTGGCTGTTTTCTACTGTGAAAAAGATCAGTAAAACTTAAATTAACAACATTGTTCATTAAATTTTCCAACATAATGATTCTTTTGTGCATCATTGTGCCTTGTTTTAACAGCTTCCTTTTTTTTCTAGAGATGCAAATAGAGTTTTTAAAACCATTGTTTAATTTCTTTATTTAGTCAGGAAAGTCACTTTGAGATAGAAAGTCTCTTCTTCCAGGACGTCCTGGCCAAGGACGCTCCGCTATCTACTGTTTAAATAGTGTGCAGTAAACAACGTATGTTAAGCAATAAAGATCTGGACGTATGTAAAATACTGCCGTGAATGACTTTCTTTATGTATTACAGAAAGACAGATTGCATGTTCATAAAAGGAGAGTAGCTGTCTAAACAACACAAACCAGAGGAAGAAGCAGCATCTCTCTGATGCTGATTAAAGAGGAACATCCGGACTCTATCAGGAAAAAAGAGGAGCTCTAGTTTCTTCACATGTTTCCAGCACTAGAGATATGATGGCCTCAGTTTATACGCCACAATGATAACGATTTGTTAATGTTAGTCTGTTCTGAGGAGTTAAAGATCTTCATCATTCCCTAAACATCAGCTCCCTCTGGTGCTGGTTGGACAAATAACATCATGCTTCCTGGGAGGGAAGGAGGGAGCATCGAGTGGAGATGAGTGCAAACAGACACATAGTTCTCACAAGCTGCACAAAGTCAAACCTCCTCTTTTAGCTTGTGATGACTCAAACCACAGAGATCATGAGGCTGAGCTTGGTTTGGGAGGAGGAACGGAGGGTCCGGCTGTGGGAATGGGACAGGATGTTAATCTGATTGGACACCAAATCTCAAACGACAGCTTGTGGTCTGATCACAATCCTCAACAAAGTGAAGACAAATGAACTGGATCCTGCCGTCTGAGAGAGATCAAACTGCATACTTTTTATTTCCCATGAGCCCACTCTGACGGATGTGGTGACAAAATCAAGCTGAAATTGAGAAACACTGAAAAGCACACACTCTGCTGACTGAGACTAAGTGTGAAGGAAAAGCTGTAGCATCAAGGTGTCACTGCTGATGGAGGGAACCAGCAAAGAAGGCCTGAAAACAGATATTACCCTGTGTATACACAGGTGTGAGTCATATGTGCCGACATATGCCTGAGGTTTACTGCAGTGAGAGCCCTCATACGGTTTTCTGCTTCTTTTACTGTCAGAGAAAATGTGCTTCCCATCCAGAGCTGCCGACTGATGAAGAGGCTCAGGGAAGATGATGAGTTTCAAAGCACAGCCATGTGTGCAGAACCTTATTTCCTTATTTCTGTGTAGATCTAAATTTATCCATATTTTTACTGGCTGTAGTACTGGGCTCATTCTGCCACTAGAGGGCAGTGTAACAAGTGGTGACTTCACTGTTTTATGTTTGGTCATAAATGACAACTCATTTTACCCTTTCAGGGAGATAATAAACAAACATGCTGCAGGTTAAGCTGTAATGCGCAGGCAGTCTATGCAGACTCTGCTGAGTTGGAATCAGACGAATAAGAACCGTGACCTTTGCCCCTGACCCTGTTTTCCAGCTTATGCAATGAAAATCTGGATTTAAAAAAGATAAATTGTAAATAACAAAAATAATTTGCACATGAAGAATAATAATAAAACAGAGACTGATCAAAGCAAGAGGAAATAGTTTTATCATATTTACTGTCCTTTGCATGATAATTCACCACCCAGAAAAACATGTTTTCTATGCAGCAGCTGACGTGGATGCTGTTGCTGCACTGTGGACGTACAGATGTTGCACGGCAACAACCAGAGGAGAAAAACTTAAACGTTTCTTTTGTTATTTGCTCAACATAAAAAAAATTGATGAAAGAAGAAAAAACAAGAAGAAGAAAACAGATTGTGCAGGTGAGATAAAAACTCCTTTTAGGGTTACAGGATGTCTCACCTCAACCTTAAAGAACAAAAAACAGAACCATTATACAAGAAATAAACATCACAGAAAATAAAATCATTTAAATGTCTCATGTAAATTTAAAGCAAAACATGCGATAAACCAGAGATGATGTCTGTAATTAATAAGTGTGATTGTATATATGTGCAAATGAAAAATGTTTGTGTGTGTGTGTGTGTGTGTGTGTGTGTAGTGTGTATGTAAATTAAAAGCACCGCAAGTCAAATATAAAATTCATCCTGCATGTAGGTTTTATAATTATTATAGCATTGAGAAGCCAACTATTCTTTTATTTTATACTTGAAAAATTAAATTATATATTTGAATTATATTGAAATATCAATAAGGGCGGAGAGATATTTCCCATGTGTTGATGACAATTCCACAACTCTGCACAACGATACTTTAGTAAAAATGAGCCCCTTGTGGTGAGAATCAGGCAGATGGAGGTTATTAGCTTGTCTGGTAAAATATTGATGAATATCAGAATTTAAAATGAAACCATTATCAAAACACTAAGGAAAAATAACTCTCCTAAATCTAGTTTAATAAACAAAAATGCAAATTTAAATTGTGTTTATGTGATACATTTTTAATAGGTTAAGTTAATGAAACAGAGGTGAAGAGTGAACACATCCAGTAAAGAATGTGATGCTTCTGACAATTCTTCTTAAGGTTAGTTGGCAGAACACCATAGAATACTATAGTAGCTAATATTCAGTTCAATTCAACTTTATTTGTACAGCGCCACTTCACAACAATGTTGTCACAGGACACGAATCAACATACACATCATTCCGAGCCAATTCATACATATCCTATAATAGAAACCAACTGATTGCATCGAGTCATGACTTCGATCCAATCCTCCATCCTGAGCTGCGCGAGGCGACAGTGGGAAGGAAAAAACTCCCCTTTAACAGGAAGAAAACCTCCGGCAGAACCCGGCTCAGGGAGGGCAGCCATCTGCCTCGACTGGTTGGGGTGGAGAGGACAGGAAAGACAGATCAACATGTACAACTGCACTTATTCAGGAAGACCTGCGGAACAAAGGAGAAATAAGTTAGAGACGGCAATATTGGCATATATTTATACACTTAATATATTAGAGAAATAGAGCGAGGTACTTCTCAGTGCATCAGGTAACATCCCCATTGCTACATAAGTAATGGATGGCTAGACTACCCATAACTATAAGAGCAATGAGCAGAACCTGGACAGTTGGGTCCCGTACATGCAGACTCCAACTCAGGAGATGTTCATATCCTAACTATAAGAATCATGGAAAAGGAAGGTTTTCAGCTCCATCTTAAAGGTGTGGAAGGAGTCTGCCTCCCGAACCCACGGTGGGAGCTGGTTCCATCAGAGAGGAGCCTGATAGCTAAAGGCCCTTCCTCCCATAGGACTCTTTGAGACTCTGGGAACCACCAGTTAAACCTGCAGTCTGAGAGCCAAGTGCTCGATATGGAATATATGGAACTATAAGATCTTTTATGTACAATGGAGCTTGGTCATGGAGAGCTTTATATGTGAGGAGAAGAATTTTAAACTTTATCCTGGATTTAACAGGGAGCCAGTGTAGAGAGGCTAAAACTGGTGAAATATGATCTCTCCTGCTAGTCCTCATCAGAACCCTCGCTGCAGCATTTTGGATCAGCTGGAGACTTTTCAGGGCATATTTGGGACAACCCATAAATAAGGAATTGCAGTAATCCAGTTTGGAAGTAATAAAGGCATGGACTCATTTTTCAGCATCTTTCTGAGACAAGATGTCCCTAATTTTTGCAATATTACGCAGGTGGAAGAAGGCGGTTCTAGAAAGCTGTTTTAAATGTGAGCTAAAAGACAAGTCCTGGTCAATAATGACTCCAAGATTCCTCACAGTGGTGCTGGAGGCCAGATTAATGCCATCCAGATTTATTACATAACTGGCTAATACATTGATTTAAATGGAAATATATTAAATTAGTTTGAATTGAATTTGATAAAATGTGATTTCTTTACATTTAAAGACATTTAATCCATTTTAAATCAATTAGAAAATTCCTTAATACCCTTGTCGGCCTCACTTATTAAACAATCAAAGTTTTTATTTGACATCACTAAATTGATATCATCTGTAAAGAAAACAGGTAGAATATCTCAAGATAAATTAGCCAAATCATTAACATAAATAATAAATAATAATGACCTGAGCATCGAACCTTGAGGGACCCCACACAGTTTTACAAGAAACAAAATGTGATTGACATGTCCAAAAACATACTTAATGTATATTCATTGTGTTCTTGCTCTAATATGATTTTATTTACCAGCTGGAGTGGTGCCGTATAGGAAGAAGGATTTTCCTGGAAGCCATGCTGTTGTGTGTACATTTATATTATTCAGTTCCGAAAGCTGCAAGATTCTTTAATTTACAAGTTTTTCTAACATTTTTGTGAAGCTATGTGAAATTGATGAGTCTATGGTTTGTAAAAAGATCAGTCTTGTCAGCCTTATATAAAGGAATGACCTTAACCAACTTTAAATCATCAGGAATTTTACCTGTATGCATAGACACATGTGTAAATATTTATTTGAAATACCAGAAAAATATATCAGAACATACTACTGATTATTCTTATCAGAATGAAGGAAGTCAAAGATAAGCTGGAATCTAGCTGGATGGAGCCAAACAACATCTGCTGCAGAAAAACCTTCTGCAGTCCTCGTTTTTTTTTCTTTAACAGATATATATAAGAGACCGCCTGAAGGGTCCTAACACCTCATTCTCCATTACTTCAGTCCAAACCATCTTTCCACCACCTGATGATGTGGCGGCCTTGTGGTGGCCGGCCTCCAACCATCCAGACCCCATAATATAGTATAGTATTGTATCATATCGTATCGCAGCACATCGCACCGCATCATCACACTGCCTTGCATCACATCCCGTCTAAAACTTTAGTGGAGTACTATTTGTAATTGCCAATTTGTCTGATTGTTCGGATGCTACTGTTCATACTGTACATATCTGCATGTCTACATACAGAATTACTTTTACCTTTACTTGTATTACATATTTCTAACAAAACAAAAAGTATGTATATATGTTCATTTCTCTGCATGGCCTTACCTTATTTGTAAAATAGTTGTAAAATAGCTGTATTTCTACTTTTATATTATTATTCAGCGTTTTCACTATTATTTCATTATTCAGGACCTTATCACCAAAACAAGTTCTTAGTTTGTGAATTGTTCAAAGAAAATGACAAGTTTGTCTTTCTGATTCTGATTCATGAAGTCAATGTCATGAAGTTTCTGAACAACTTTTGTGTACTTATTATAAACTCATATAAAAATCTAATTTCAGGTAAAAACCAGGTGTTTAATAGTCATGTCTTCACAAAACATTTACACTGAGTGATTATTTTCTGATGGGACTTAAAAGGATTAGGTGAGAACATCTGAGTCTCGGAGCATCATTTGGGTCAACATGACTTAAAGACACATTACGTAACTTTCTGACCATAAAACTCAGGTATTGGGGGCGTGACGGTGTGTCTTTGAAGGAACTTAATGTTCCTCTGTGGACGTTAACATTATTTGCTGTCAGGCGTTGCAGCCAATAGAGGACAGATACGTCTTTGAATAAAACCACAGGAAAAGTTTATACTATATATAGTTTATACCATTCGGACAAGAAATCATGGGAATTATTGTTCATATAAAACGTTGTATATTGAAGCTTTGAAGAGATGTTTACAATGCTGTTTTCTCTCAGAGGTAAAAGAAGAAAACACTCGTTGGAGGGACGAAGCGGTGCTGGAGATGTTTGGATCTCTAAAACTCTCCCAGTGACAGATGAAGTAACTCCTTTAGAGTCACCATGTGAAGGCCCTGCAGACTTTCTACTGCAACTCTCTGCTTTTTGCTTTCTCTCCCCATTTCTTAGCTTTTAGTTTACACTTGACAAATCTGAAGAGTTTATGAGCCAAAAGATAAAGCGAGGGCTGTAGCGTTGGACTGGAATTGCTGGTTTGTATGAAAGTCGGACAGACAGAGGAAACACAGGCTGGGTGATAAGCTTTCAGATAAACCTGCTTGTGTTATGGGTCAGCGGCCCACCGCCGCAGTCACCGTTGGAAGCATGCGGAGGCTGCAGAACTGTGCCAGATTTCCTGCTGTGCCCGGCACCCTGCTAAAGCGTGCTCTCCTTTTCTGTCCATCTCTACAATGTCCAGACCTCGCAGCTATTTACACTCTCAGATTATTGCTGTTTAGGAGTTCAGGTTTAACTTTTACAGAGGGTTAAACCGTATACAATCACTTTCTGAGTTATTCCAAAAGTACACAGCAGATAAAAATTGTGGCATTTTTTGGAAGCAGGTTTGCTGCCTTAGCAGAGGTTGCAGAAGGAAGAGAGTCCTCCAGTAAAAGAGCTGGCAATAAATAAAGACCACACCATATATGTGCATTTCCTCTTCACAGCCGTATGGAAACACATCACCTGGAGGCGCGACCTCTGGACCTTGTCTTGTCACAGCACCCTGAACATGAGGCAACACTCTCAGATTTACAGGGGCGGAGATGCTGTTCCTGGCTGGTCATAGTGTCTTATTTGACCATAATAGGTCTCGCAGTAGTTTAAAAACTGTTGCTGGTATCTGAAGTTTCTCTGAGCCGAAGGAGATCCGCTAAAACCCAGTAGGCGGAGAGGCCTGGAAGGGTGCAAAAGGTTCTGTGAGGTATACAGAAATGAGGATGCCATGGCAACAGGGGGAAACTCTTTTTGGGTTCATGAGGCAGAAAAGTGTCTTCCCTGAGAAACTGCTGTGAGGATCATAAATCTGCAGGGCTGGAGAAATATAACTCAAAGCAGCAGGTCTTACCTTTTATATCCCTGTGCAAAAATAGTTTGCTTCATCTCCCGATTTTCCAGTGAAATGCTCATCAAATGTACCAAGATGCTTAAGCTCTTGGCCGAATGGATATGTCAACTTTATGTCTCAAGTAAGCAGAAATGGAGAATACTCTATTCACACGGTATCCCAAAAATGTTGTGCGTGAAAGTTTTGCTGCTGTCCATGAAAGGATGAGAGAAATAACCAGCTTATCAGCGGTTTGTCTGGAATATCCAACATCATGGTGGTTCATCCGTTTGCAACAACGGGAGACATTTTTAGTGGCCAGATGTACCCGGAGACGTGGAAAGAACTGCTGTTGCACCAGGTGACAGCTCAACTGAGATGCAGCCCGGTGATGAATCCGCTCAGACTTGAGCCCCTTTCATTAATTCAGTGCACATTTAGTACACAGCAGTGGACTTTGCAGCTGTGCTATGATCTGTCAACTTCCATCTGGCCTCGGAGTTTGGAAGACAGCCTGCAATCATAGCATTTTTATTTCATTTTAACTTTAACTGTATTTTTCCCTTTTTGAGACGATATTGCTTTTATTCCTATCTGTTTTATTCACTTTTACTTGTTGGTTTATTATATAATATATAATAAGTTAATTATATATATATATATATATATATATATATATATATATATATATACATATATATATATATACATATATATATATATATATGTCATTTTATGTTATTTTATTTTATTTTATATATATATATATATATATATATATATATATATATATATATATATATATATATATATATATATATATATATATATATATATATATATATAATTTGATTTAATAATAAGTTCATATATTTTGATGGCTTGGTGGGAATTTCTGAAAATAACCAAGTCTGTACTTATTTAAAGTAAGTTCACAACCATCTGGAACAATTCCGACATCCTGCAAAACAGAAAGATGATAAACTTTCCTCAGGTGAAAAATAAAGGACTAAAACAGTAAAAATCACTAATTGACCTGCAAACATGCAGTTAATACAACTCAAAATTCTGCATAGAACTCCATATACAAGACAAAGGATGTTCAGGATGGGTCTGTCACAATCATATTTAATCATTATTTAATGTCTTATTTTGGTGAAACTATCGCATTACCAACTTGTTCGCAGTGAAACCCAGGCCTGCCAGTGTCAGGTGCTGTCATTACCTGTTTACTGCTCGGGACAAGCAGACAGAGCCGGTTTCAGCTGGTTGCAGCCGAGTCGAATGGACTCTGCTGCGTCAGCTCCAGGTACTTCAGCAGCCCAGGTGCATCGGCCCACACCGGGCTCAGACCACAAGGGGAAAGACCTGCGAGTCTACCTGTGTGAGTCCAAATGTACGAGCGACTACAACGTACACACAGCTGTCAGTCCGCAGTAAATAAAACAGAACCATCAGGTTCCGAGTCTCTCAGACCTTCGGGTCCTGACTGAGACCTGGATCGTCCAGAGACCCCAGCTACTCCAGCTGTCCTCTCTGTCAATGCAGAATTCATCCAAACACCTCGCGCCGCTGGATGAGGAGGTGGAACGTCCATTCTTCCTTCTAAAAAGTGGAACTTTACCTCGCTCCGTCCTATGACTACCTGTTCATCACTTATCATGCAGTGATGGTCTCTGCACCAACCACTGCAGACATTCTGGTCATGTACCTTCCAGAAGGCAACATAAGTCACTTCAGTGACTGGTCTGAGCTGGACATGTTTCTCGATGATGGCACACTGCTAGATGTCATCCATACATCGGCTGAAATGAGTTTCCTCCGCAGGGTGGCCGGGCTCTCCCTTAGAGATAGGGTGAGGAGCTCGGTCATCCGGGAGGAGATCAGAGTAGAGCCGCTGCTCCTCCGCATCGAGAGGAACCAGTTGAGGTGGCTCGGGCATCTGGTCAGGATGCCTCCTGGACCTCCCTGGTGAGGTGTTCCAGGCACGTCCCTCTGGGAGGAGACCCCGGGGAAGACCCAGGACACGCTGGAGGGATTATATCTCTCGGCTGGCCTGGGAACGCCTCGGGATCCCCCCCGCAGAGTTGGCAAATGTAGCTGGGGAGAGGGAAGTCTGGGCTTCCCTGCTTAGGCTGCTGCCCCCGCGACCCGACCCCGGATAAGCGGCAGAAGATGGATGGATGGATGAATGTCTTATATTACTTTATTTTATTTTATTTTATTTTATTTTATTTTATTTTATTTTATTTTATTTTATTTTATTTTATTTTATTTCATTGCCTAATTTAACATAATTTAATTTAGTGTTTTCCCTGATTTAATGTAACTTTTTTTAAATAACCTCATCCTCTTGCATTTTTTAATCTATCTTTGTCCTGTTTTTCTACACAAATCCACGAGTTTTTTTTTCCCCTAAAGTTCAAAATAATTTCCACAATATTCACCTTTTATATCTGTTATGACCCCTTGAATACTTAGAATAAATCCTTCATTGATTTGTTGCCTTTATCAGGTTTTTGCTTTTGCTGCATCCAGGTTTGGTCTGAGGGATGAAAGTCCAGATATAATGTCATTTTTCCTCTTTTATTCTTTTTCCTTGAATCTGACTGATTTACATGAATAAATATGAGTTTTAATATAAATATTGACAATCTGCTGATGTAGATTTTATTGTTCATTAATAAAATATTTTCACTAAAAGATTTTCCATATTTTTGTAAAAACAATTAAAGAAATAAAACAACCCAACCTGTTTTTTATTTTTTGTGAACCTCATGTTTGGTGTAAAATGAGGATTTTGAGACTTGTGTTTCAGATTTTGTGGGTTTCTTCAGATTAAAGACAGAAATCATCAGCGCCCACTCAGAGTGAAGCTCGTTGTTCCTGCAGCAGGTTGAAGATGTCGGCGCTTCACTTCTGGCGGTAGCAACGAGCCCAATCTGCCATCTTTTCAATCGCCGTTTGTCTGCGTTGTCTCACATCTATCTATACTTACACACACACACACACACACACACTGAGCTCGCCCACACACTGCTCCATCAGCCTCCTCATTCTCTTGTTCCATGTTGCACTCAGATTCCACACACACGTATCTTCCACCATCTTGCCCTTTCTGGTGAGTGTTGGTTTGTGTGTGAAGGTCGACTGGTCAGGGTTCATGTATGAGACACTGGGATGACAAGGGGGCCATAGAGCCACAGCAACAAGCCTTATTCATCCTCTTTCTCCTGGTGCTTCTATCAGATGGGCTCAGGAACACACAGCTCCAGCCTTCTCTGACAGCATCAGGGAATGCAGTGATGGATGTGATCCCCACCAGCACCTAACATCTCCTCATTTCTCTCTCTCCTTATTCTCGGTGCACATTAAACCGTCTAAAAGCATGATGGATTGTGACCTTGATACCACGATAACATCACGTTGTGGTTTATTCCCCTCATAAGTGCACGTGATAAATGATGCAACTCTTTCAGGTTTGCTGCAGTCTCTGTCTCTGAGTATCTCTCCAGCATATCTGTTGTGTTTTCCTCAGCTGTCTGGAGGTCTGTGCTCAGTCACTCGCTGTTCCAGGCTCCCAGGGGGAGAGGAGATGAAGTTGGGAAGCTCTGATGGGAAAGTGGGCCAGCGCTCGCAGCCCTCCGCTGGAGAGCTCCTTAAAAGGCCTGGAGAGATGATGTCGTGGACTCCCACCACCCCTTCCCTCACACTTTTTCCTCCTTTCTGCAGCAAAGCCACGCAGCAGAGCCCGGCTTTGGCCAAAGTCATTATGCACATGAGAGGAACACACGACAACGATGACTTCACTAAGCTGAAATAAGGCCTTCCATCCATCAGCAGGCTGGAAAAGCTTGTTGTGAAAGATAGGATTTCCTGAGCTCAGGGTTTTTCTGCCTGGCTATGCTCACCCAGTCTGCTTTCCTTTTTAATTTATTTTAGTTTGTCTATAAAGAGCTGCTTTTTAGTTCCCTTTATAGCAAAGAAAAAGCAGAAATGCAAGATCATGTTGGCAGCAAGAGATGCAGAAGTGCTCTGTTGTAAGTCGCGCTTAGCCAAGAGTGAAACTGCTTTGTGTAGACACTTTCTGCATACATCGCCTGGAAGGCTTTGGCCAATCAGAGCATCCGAAATGCAGTATTCCTCTCACGCAGCTGCAGACCTCAAAGTTTCTGCAGGTCAAGCTGATTCTTTCCGTCACAGTCTGCAATAAGGGTCAAGAAACCGTCAGTGTGTGAAAGGCCAACAAACAAAGCCCCACGGCCTCTGTAAGCTCACACACCATCATTTTGAGGAGCTTTACGTTGTTTTTTCTCCTTCGCAGGTGAGCGCCAGCGCCTGGAGCGAGATGCAACAGGCGTGTGTGGGCGAGCTCTTCACCCTCTCCACACAGAGGCTGTAATCTGGGAGCCATCTGCTGTTATCTGGGGAATGTTCTCCGCACACTTCATGGACATATATGTCCCAGTGCTTTGACGTCTCTGCTATTTTTAGCAGCAGACCACCACTGGAGGTTGGTATGATGTCATACAAGCCTTAAAAATAATTCAGGTTTATTTTGGACTGGACTTCCTGCCCACTTTTCATCAAGTGTTTGTTTGTGTTTATTCATCTGTCAAACTGGTTTTCTTTGTATTGCTGTTGTGTAGAGGCGCTTGTTCTGGCCCCATTTTCAACTTTGTTTCTAAAATAAGTTTTCTCCCTAAAAAAAAACCCAAACACATTAATTTGCAAAGCTCTAAAATAAAAACGAAAACCTGCATCAGAACCAGAACCAGAAAGGAAAATCCCAATCAGAACCAGGACCAGAAAGGAAAACTTCCATCAGAACCAGAACCAGAAAGGAAAATCCCAATCAGAACCAGGACCAGAAAGGAAAACTTCCATCAGAACCAGAACCAGAAAGGAAAATCCCAATCAGAACCAGAACCAGGAAGGAAAACTTCCATCAGAACCAGAACCAGGAAGGAAAACCTCCATCAGAACCAGAACCAGGAAGGAAAACCTCCATCAGAACCAGAACCAGGAAGGAAAATCTCCATCAGAACCAGAACCGGGAAGGAAAACCTCCATCAGAACCAGAACCATGAAGGAAAATCTCCATCAGAACCAGAACCAGGAAGGAAAACCTCCATCAGAACCAGAACCAGGAAGGGAAAATCTCCATCAGAACCAGAACCATGAAGGAAAATCTCCATCAGAACCAGAACCATGAAGGAAAACCTCCTTTAGAGCCAGGATCAGAAAGGAAAGCTTGCACCAGAACAAAGATGGGAAAACTTCATTTAGAACCAAAACAAAAAAGGAAAACTTCCATCAGAACCAGAACCAGAACCATGAAGGAAAACCTGCATCAGAACCAGAACAAAGAAGGAAAACTTCCATCAGAACCAGAACCAGAACCATGAAGGAAAAGCTGCATCAGAACCAGAACCAGGAAGAAAAACTTCCATCAGAACCAGAACCATGAAGGAAAACTTCCATCAGAACCAGAACAAAGAAGGAAAACTTCCATCAGAACCAGAACCATGAAGGAAAAGCTGCATCAGAACCAGAACCAGAACCATGAAGGAAAACTTCAATCAGAACCAGAACCAAAAAGGAAATTTTAATCAGAACCAGAACCATGAAGGAAAACTTCCATCAGAACCAGAACCATGAAGGAAAACCTCCATCAGAACCAGAACCATGAAGGAAAACCTCCATCAGAACCAGAACCATGAAGGAAAACCTCCATCAGAACCAGAACCATGAAGGAAAACCTCCATCAGAACCAGAACCATGAAGGAAAACCTCCATCAGGACCAGAACCAGGAAGGAAAACCTCCATCAGAACCAGAACCATGAAGGAAAACCTCCATCAGAACCAGAACCATGAAGGAAAACCTCCATCAGAACCAGAACCATGAAGGAAAACCTCCATCAGAACCAGAACCATGAAGGAAAACCTCCATCAGGACCAGAACCAGGAAGGAAAACCTCCATCAGAACCAGAACCATGAAGGAAAACCTCCATCAGAACCAGAACCATGAAGGAAAACCTCCATCAGAACCAGAACCATGAAGGAAAACCTCCATCAGGACCAGAACCAGGAAGGAAAACCTCCATCAGAACCAGAACCATGAAGGAAAACCTCCATCAGGACCAGAACCATGAAGGAAAACCTCCATCAGAACCAGAACCATGAAGGAAAACCTCCATCAGAACCAGAACCATGAAGGAAAACCTCCATCAGAACCAGAACCATGAAGGAAAACCTCCATCAGAACCAGAACCATGAAGGAAAACCTCCATCAGAACCAGAACCAGGAAGGAAAACCTCCATCAGAACCAGAACCATGAAGGAAAACCTCCATCAGAACCAGAACCAGGAAGGAAAACCTGCATCCGAACCGGAACCATGAAGGAAAACCTCCATCAGAACCAGAACCAGGAAGGGAACCCTTCACTATGAAATCAATGTCAGAGGCAGGCAGAAAGGCAAAGACCTCTCCTGGGCCCCTGGTTGAGAGGGGGATTTGGGGAGTACGCTGTAAACCAGTCGGACCTTCTGAAGCTGGGAGCATTTAGCAGTACTGGCCGAAACCCTGAGCGAAAGCTAAGTATTACTACTGAAGATGTGTCCCCATCAAGAACCACAACTCATACACAGTCATACATTCTCCTTCACATGCTTCACATGCATGTTAGGGTTGGCATGAAGACGGTGCTTCCTGGCATGATGCATGCTGGGACGCAACCGCCATCTTGGTGGGAATAATATGCCATTATCTCTGTTTACAACCATTATTGTCTGGTTAGATCTGATGTGCTTCGGCGAAAAATGGTCAAATCAATGAGGAAAGAGGTGAAGAAAACAACAAACTGAAAGATGAACAATGAAGTATAAAACAGACCATGACATTAGCAGAGTGTTTATAACAAGAGCCTGAGATAAAAAGAAGAATTGCTTCATGTTGTCTCTTTAGTTGCTTGGCGTCTTGTTCTCTGTTTAGCTTTTGTTCCTGTTCAGTAGAGTCACCTGGATTCATTTGTTAACTCATTACACCTGTGTCTTGTTTGGTTTCCCTGCATTTAAACCCCTTGGCTTCTGTTCCCATTGCTGGTTCATTGCTTGTGTTTGCTTTGTGTCAGGTTGTCCACAGTCTCCTGTGTTAGTTTGTGTTTAGTTAATGGAATTAAACAAGTCTTGATTCTGCTTCCTGCCTCTCGTCCTGCATTTGGGTCCACACCACCTCCACTTTATGACAACAACATGATAAAGTACAGCTCATCAAGGGTTTATGTCCTGCAGGTAAATTGTTGCCTCTGTTCATTGTGCAGACCTCGATGTCCATACCTGCAATAAACCAACGCATGGCATAAACTTGATGGTCTTTATCTTATATGCTTTTACACGCTTCTTTGAGGGTTTTAGTTCATCCAAAAGGACCCAAACACACTTGAGTTTGGACGATCTTCATCAAGTGAGGTCACTTAAAATGCTATAAAGCCGTTCCTCTACGGTTCGGCTCTACCTCCTGTGTATCACCATCGCCTTGTCTGTAGGTAAAAGAACAGAATGTCACATGTGATGATCAACGTCAGTCGCCGCCTTGTCAGCTGTAACACTGCCACACCTTGTGAGGCCCACGCCTTGCAGATAACACGGCTGAATCAAACCTTACAGTAGGTCAGCGCAATAGAAATACCACTCTGTCCACAAATACCAGGCCCAGTGTGCCGGGGACCTCATTCCTCTGGCTGCACTCAAGAGACCAGGATTGTGAATATTGGCTCTAAAACTGCCTTGACCCAATTTATAGTGCACTCTAAATTTAAACTGTGTTGCAGAGAGAGGTTCACTAATCAGGCTCAGATTCCTGTAACAAAAAACAAATGTGTTTGATCAGATTATAAGAGAGCAAAAGGGACGACTTAAAGGTGAACTTTCCAATGAGATTACTTCAGTCTGAAAGATCGTGACTGTTTTCTTCCCGCCTGCCAAAATATGCATTCAGGCCTCCATTAGCTTAGGTTATCCTGGTGTCTACAGCTCGTGCTGCAGGAGATAGTGCTGATAATACTGCCGAACGGCTGCATAAAGAGTAATAATCACATGTGTGGGTGGCTTCACTGCAGCAGAGCATGTAACATGGATCTATTTTAAGCTGCTGCTTGAGGGCTTCTTTTGTGAAGCATGTGGCTGGAACTTCACTGGGCATCATTTAAAGAGCAAAAGACGCTTGTTTTCGTCATAAAATGTAAAGAAAGAGTATCTCTGAGTCCCCTTAACAGATATCTTCAGTTCTGGACTTTGGGAACACCAACATCATGGGAGAACACATGAAGAAACAAGACATATGACACCTGTCGATGGGAAGATGTGAGGCAAAGCCTTTGTAAGTACCGTTCATGACAAACAACATGGCCTGTGACCCTGGAGAATGCACTCGCGGGGCTCGCGAGTCCTGACCATCCACAGGGGTTGAGCTCAGTTCACAGCGTGTAAGTGGTATTTAAAGCTGACAGGGCAGAGGCTTTAAAGACTGAACACAGCTCTGTTTTTCCGCTCATGATCCTTTTCATCAAGGTGAATGGAAATAATGAGGGCAGTGGGTTTTAATGGCTAAATCAAGAACTGTAAAACAGGATAAACCAAGCATTGAAATGATGTAGGAGACAAGTATTGCCAGTGGAACAGTGCAGTGTATGGGAATATCTTTGTCAGCTGTTGTGGAACTATTCTGTGCATTTCAGGCTAATTTATTTTTTATTTCTGAGCCCAGAAGGGCTGGGATTGATGGAGTTATTGCCACAAATCACTTTATTTACTTCAGACCGACCCTCTCCGTAGGCTGTCAGATCAGCCTGCGGGCAAAACGAGTGGATTGAGACTCTTCCGCATTAAGCCCCGCCTCCCGCCACTGCACTACATCGGGAGCGCGCACCGCACCTGCTTTCACCGTCATTGTAACGTCTCATAAACAGAAGGATTAGGCTGATATGACCTCAATAAAAACACAAACTACAATGTCAACACATAGCATCCAGCCCTACATGTTGGAACCTGAATCAGAGCCTGAAAACGAAGTGGAAAACAGCAACCCACAGCAACGAATGCAGCAGGATGTCTCTCTTTGGTAAACTCACCAGCCATCGTTGGAAATAACTTTATCCCACGTTTTCCACCCGCCTGATGTATTTGTACATGCCCTTGTTAACCAGTAGAAGGTAACCAATCACCGAACCTTATCCCCCGGGACGTCACAAGGATTTCCACGTAGAACAAACTCTCTAAAACGATGCGTTTTTTTGTCACCATGGAAACTGAACGGAGAGAGTGCTGGAACTCAAACTCAAACTCAAACTCAAACGTGCGTTTAGGTGATGAAAAACAGTGTCGTTCACATGTCTGATGAGGATTCAACACTGTAACACTGCATGGTAATAAACCATTGGTCTGGGTCAGGTGTGTTGCAGCAGGAAAACACTAAACCTGCAGGATGGTGGCCCTTGAGGGCCGGAGTTGGAGACCCCTGCTCTCGAAGGTCTCGAATGTGTTTGTAGACTTCAATTCAATTCAACTTTATTTATATAGCGTCAAATCACAGCAATGCCATCTCAAGACGCTTTACAGACAGAGAAGAAAACATAATGAAGCCCAATTCATAACAGCCTATATAAGGAAACCAACAGATTGAGTTGGAGGGTCCAACTCAATCTCCTATCCTGAGCAAGCACACTGGCAACAGTGGGAAGGAAAAAACTCCCTTTTAACAGGAAGGGGGGGGGGGGGGGGGGGGTAAAAGAGAGAGATAAAGAGAAAGAAGCTCAGTGTATCAGGAAATGTCCCTCAGCAGTCTAAACCTATAGCAGCATAACTAAGGGATGCTAACCATCCCTAGTTATAGGACTTATCAAAAAGATAAGTCTTCAGCCTAGTCTTAAAGGTGGGGAGGGTGTCTGCTTCCCTAACACTAACTGGGAGCTTATTCCGTAGACTTGGAGATGACGATTAACCGTGTACCCTGGGGGCTCCTGTAGGAGGTGCTCCAAGAGTACAGGACCTCCTCCGAGCCGTCTGGTCCTCGTATGACCGGTGTCAGAGCTTGGTTCGCTTGAGTCAGATTCATTTCCAGTGAGGGTTGGACTCAGCCAAGGCTGCCCTTTGTCACTGATTCTGATCAGAACTTGGTGAATAGGTACTAGCCTTTTCTAGCAGAGGGGTTGGGAGTATTTAAAGTGAAATTTCCTTCTATATTTCTCATCTTCTGAACTAAAAAGACAACATCTGTAAACTGTCTGGTAATACTTTGCTTTCTGCTTTGTACATACCTGTCTGTGACTTAACTAAATCTTTAAGTTTCATAGGTCTTGTCTTAATAAACAGTGTATGGGTGTGCTCTCTTGGATTGGCTTTGTGAATAATTCTTCCTGCTCTTGTTTGTAGAATAAACCATTTTACATCCCTCACATATTTATTGCCAAACATTTCCACACTCACTTTAATATGGTGGGATAAGTGAAATACACCTTTATATTATCATAACTCACACTGGAATAACCTATAATATATAAACACTCTCAATGTCAACTCTATCTATACTCCAATGTATTAAGTTTATTCACTTTAAATTCTCTGTAGAACCGAGTGTTGGTGGTCTTTAGTCACTTCCCAATGGACTGGTGACCGGTCCAGGTTTACCTGCCTCTCAAATCAAAGCTGCTGTGATAGACTCCCAGGACCTGCAACAGAATGAGCATCTATAAAACTTATCTCACTTTAAACATTTAAAAAAAAATCATACTAAAAGTAGTTTATGAGATTATTTAAATAATTACATTCTTCTTTGTGGACATTTGAGAGGCTAGCAGTAGCTCAGAGCCACTTGTCTTGTGATGCGACTGTCTGAGGTTCGAGTCTTGCTCCGCTACGCTGCTGCAGCCCCAACGGGGACAGGATTGTTCTGAGGGCCGGTTCCAAGCCCAGCAAATGCAGAGGGTTGCATCAGGAAGAGCATCTGGTCTAAAACATGCCTAAAACATGGTGATTTGCTGTGGCGACCCTTTCAGAGGGACATGCCGAAAGGGAAACGACTGCTTTATTTATATTTGACAATATCCAAACTATTATTTTGGAATTAAAGTTGAATTTTATTCATTTTTCCAGCTGACATTAAACACCTGCTTTCAGCGAAGTTTCTTCAAATGGTCAATCCAATCCAACTTTATTTATAGAGCAGAAAAGCACTCCGAGAGCGCAAATCTCCACCAAGGCCTTTAAAAAGTTCCTGGATCCAAACAGTGATCCGAATCACCACCAAAACGAAATCAGTTCTTCCTTTTCACATTTCCAACAAATCCTGAAAATTTAATGAAAATCCGTCCATAACTTTTTGAGTTGTTTTGAACACAAACAGACAAACAGATAAATGCCGGTAAAAACAAAACTTACACCAAAGAATAACAGAGTATAAAAACAATAAAATTACTGGTGACAGGGACAGGCTATAAGAATAAAAGGGGATAAAATAAAACATTAAAAAAAAGAAGTCAACAACTCCTCCAGTGGATAACATGTGATCTTTGTAGATCCAGCAGATTTAAATACAGAAAGAGACCCAGGCTGTCTAAAGGTGCAGAGGCAGTGAATTCCAAAGTTTAGGACCAACAACAGTAAAGGAGCTGATTTCTTCATGGATTCAGGGACAACCAACAGGGAGCGATCTGCCGACCTGAGAGCGTGCAGGGTGCAGGACTGGAGCAGGTTGGACACGTACTGTGAGGTGAGGCCATGCTGACATTTAAAACCAAAGAAAAGAGTTTTAAAATCAATCGAAACGAGACATATAGCCAGTCCAAAAACTTTAAAACCGAAGGTGTGTGCTCCTGTTCCTGGAAAAGCCGAGCTGCAGCTTTCTGAACTAGTTGCAGTCAGACAAGAGTTGGCTGAATTGTAGCAATCAAGTCGATTCGTAATAAAAGCAGGAATTATAATCTCGAAATCATGATGAGGAACAAACAGTTTGGCTCTGGATTGTTGTCTAAGCTGAAAGAAACTGGATTTAACAGGCAAAGGCAAACAGAAGTGTGTCGACTGTAATTATTAAAGCTGGGGTAGGTAGTGTTGGGGAGCTAGCTAGATGTGAAAGTGGCGCCCTGTCTTGGCTCCTCCCCCTCAGGTTCTGCTCCTTGCATGATCCAAGACTTTTTATTCGCAGCTTTTTCCACCAACGATTTTCTCTTTCTCGGCTGTTTAGCAGGAGGAGGCAAATAAACCGATCCGGGTCGGGAAATCCTTCCTGCATTTTCTCAGCCATGTTTGCCTTCTGAGTTTCTTCTTCACTACTTTGTATTTTCATCCTAACACGCTGTTTATATGCAGGGTGGGGCTATCAGGTATGCACTGCTGGAGGGGGAGGAGGGGAGCCGGGAGAAGAAAATTCAGAAATATAAGAAATGAACTTCATCTTAGTTTTTACAGATTTAGAGTAAACTGAGGGGTCTAACTATATTTCTTATTGTTTATGATTAAATATATAGACTACTATCAGGACAAGGAACCACTTCACCCAGAGTAAAAAAAAAAAAGTCTCTGAGCAAGATTACCTGCTGGGGTGGGAAAATCAAATTAAAAAAATCGAAAATTGGTATTTATTGCTTCACAAATTTAAAATTAATTTGTTTTGTTGAAAACTTAATCTTTTTTAAATAAATTTTTTAAAAATCCATTAGAAATTTTTTTGTCATTTTTATTGTCTGGCTACTGCAATGTTTTTTCCGAACTGAATTCAAGAAATATGACGAGCAAAAAGTTTTTAAAATTTTTTTTGTTTGTAATGTATAAAAATCAGCAATATCGAACTGTGAGAATTGCAATTTAAATCGAATCGGCACCCAAAACAAATTGGCATTGAATCAATGGTAACAAAAGCATATCATCACAGCCCTACTACCTACCCCAACTTTAATGTTTAAACATCACATGGCCCTGTGATGGGCTGGCGACCTGTCCAGTATACCTGTGTACCTGCATCTTGCACAATGATTGCTCAGAGCTCCTGCTTCCCTGCAACCCTTAATCGGACCTAGCAGTTTGGAAAATGAATGAATGATTAAGTATCACATAGCTCAGTGGAAACTTGCAGATCTGACCTAAAGATATAAAACAGACTAACCAAGTTAGCTAGATGCTAAAGCTGCAGTTCAGGAAGTTTTTTTACCCAACCAGACCTGGAATGACTGTGAGTATTAGACTTAAACACAGGATTATGTCAGCTCTAATGTAGCTTCTGATCTGGATGTTTAAATGCATTTTCTTATAAAGTCATATTAATGGCAACTTGTTGCACATGTGCAACAGGACATATGAGCTGTTAGAGACTCTGAGTAAGATTTGGCATTTCATAACCTTCATCTGGACAAGATATAAATAAACTAATGATCTCTTTTTCTCCAATCTGACAGGCTAAAACAATTCATCGTAGCTTTAACACTAACCCAGTACATGCTTCGCCACAGCTCCAGATTTGGACCTATTATTAGCTGCTTTTCTCTAGGAAACAAGGTCACTCAAATAGCCCTGTCTTATTAGGCTGTCACCACTCATTTGGCCTTAAAGAAACATTCCCATGCAGACTTGCATGCATCTGCATCAGACACTAAATCTGATGCTTAATTGCACATGCCTCACATAATGCAGTCACCATGCACTTGAACCAAGTTAGCACAGCCAAACCTTCACTGTTATTGTGCCAGCATGATGGTCTGGGATTGAATGAGCAAAATCCAGTGATGCTCTTTATGTATAGCCCCTGCTGAGTGAAAGCAATTGGCCTATTTCTGTCCAGGGTTAGAGCTCAGCTGTTGTCTGAGAGGACTTCACCTCATGAGGGCTCTTCAGACCTCTGTCCCACCTGCGCCAGCAGTTTTGTGCATCAGAGTTATTTCTTCATGTTGGCACAGTCCAGTAAAGCTGCAACGTGATGCAAATTGTTTCTTCTAGTCTGAAACTTCCAGCAGTTGTGCATGAATCTCTATGTTTTCATGAGGATTTGCTGTAGTTTTTATCCTATTTGCACTAAATGATTAGTGGATTTATGCTGTGCAAACACCCGGATAGGAACCCAGACACAGGCATGTAAAGCAGCATCCACAGCTGAGATGAAGCCCCCTGCTCGTACCCACCGACCAAATCAAGTTGCTATTAATAGTTGTCTGGATGAGAGTGGTTTAACACGGTGCATGTCTTCTTTCATTAGCCCACCTGCTTATGTCCCAACCGCCCCGTCTCTCCTTTAACATTCATCCATTTCCCTGCCCTGGTGATTCGGGATGGCCAGGTGAAGCTCTTCAGGCTCAGAAAGTCCAGGCCTGAATCTGATCCTGCAACCAGTGCGACCTTGAGGCTGATGCTAATGAACTTTTTCTTAGTTTAATCGATTTATGTAATTGACATCGTGATTTTCATCAACATAGCACAAAAAACATCAGTAAGTTAGCATTTGGTGGAACATTTATTTTCTTATTTGGTAATAAATCTTATAATGTTGGACAAAAGCCATGTATTCTACATTAAATGGAGCCACGTTTGTAAGGGAATGTATGTCGTAGGATGAGCAGCAGAGTTTAGTACAAGGGTTGATTCCATTAAAAACTTGCTAAATCTTCACCAAACAGTTTATTCTATTATTCGTTCATGCTTTGAGCTTCTGGTAAATAATAACTGTCAGGAGCCTCATTGTCAGCACACGTGAGCGTTGGGTTTGGCTTAGGCCTGTGCAGGATACCGGTGCATACCGACAAATGGTGTTTATTTTCGTTATGATATTCATTTTTCATATTCTGTTATAAAAGCTGAAACAACATCTGGGCATGCACAGTGAGAAAGTGTTTTAGCGGGGACCGATTTCACTGCCGGACACAAACACTTCAGCGTGTGGAAAGGAAAGTTTTCAACAGAACAGAATACCCACCGGCGAAAGCAAACAAGACGAAGCAAACATTGCTAACACAGAGGAACTAATTCCAAAAAGAGGAGCCACTTCTGTGGTTTGGAAGTTCTTCGACTTTAAAAGGACCGATGTGGACCAAAACACGATCTTTTGCTGCCGAGCAAAAGTGGTAACTGTTAGTAACACCAGCAACTTACTTCACCACGTTAGTCACAAACATGTTTTAGAGCACCAAGAATGTCTTAAAGGGGTGCTATGATGGGATTTGGAGTTTTCTGAGCTTTCTACAGTGTTACAGTGTTGAATCCTCATCAGACATGTGAACGACACTGTTTTTTTTATCACCTAAACGCATGTTTGAGTTTGAGTTTGAGTTCCAGCACTCTCTCCATTCAGTTTCCATGGTGACAAAAAAACGCATCGTTTTAGAGAGTTTGTTCTACGTGGAAATCCTTGTGACGTCCCGGGGGATAAGGTTGGGTGATTGGTTACCTTCTACTGGTTAACAAGGGCATGTACAAATACATCAGGCGGGTGGAAAACGTGGGATAAAGTTATTTCCAACGATGGCTGGTGAGTTTACCAAAGAGAGACATCCTGCTGCATTCGTTGCTGTGGGTTGCTGTTTTCCACTTCGTTTTCAGGCTCGGATTCAGGTTCCAACATGTAGGGCTGGATGCTATGTGTTGACATTGTAGTTTGTTTTTTTTATTGAGTTCATATGAGCCTAATCCTTCTGTTTATGAGATGTTACAATGACGGTGAAAGCAGGTGCGGTGCGCGCTCCCGATGTAGTGCAGTGGCGGGAGGCGGGGCTTAATGCGGAAGAGTCTCAATCCACTCGTTTTGCCCGCAGGCTGATCTGACAGCCTACGGAGAGGGTCGGTCTGAAGTAAATAAAGCCATTTGTGACAATAACTCCATCAATCCCAGCCCTTTTGGGCTCAGAAATAAAAATAAATTAGCCTGAAATGCACATAATAGTTCCACTTTAAGCTAGGATCTGCACCATCCACATCCACCATTAAACCTGAAAGTAGCAGCAAGACACATTTGCTAAAGTGACTGCATATGAAAAAAAAGCAAGCTGTAGGGCGAGACAACTAACGCGGTCACCTTCCACCTTGTGAAGGATACGGTTCCTACAAATACCATAGAAAAAGACGGCTTTAAGAGAATGGTGAAAACTGCATCCCAGTTATGACCTTCCAGACCGCAGATATTTCTGCAACACCGCCATACCCGCCATGTTGTCAGAACACGGGGAAATTACAGACCAAGCTGGCTGCCCGTCCCTGACGGTAACCAAGTGCAATGATTCTTTTCATGATAGAAGATAATGAGGGTAGGAACATTCTTGTATGAAAAAAAAATGGCGTCAAATACCGTAAAACTGACATGGCTTTTAATAAGACCGTGATATGAAAAATTTGCCATGCCGCTCAGCCCTAATTTGGCAACAGCAGCGTCTGCTCCAAGCATGCCATGTCTGGCTGATCTGCACTGGGTCAATGACAAGGGACCACTTCAGAGATGGTGCTCATCAAACCAAGTTGCAGCATTATCAAGAGAGAGCCCTGTTACCATCTCCACACTGAAGATCAAGTTTTGTGGATGTTGGATGTCAGAGACAGCCTGAGAAGTAGCATCACAGAAAGACTACATACTCATGGCAGCTTTTAGGAACCAGAAACAGTCTTCTACAGATTTACAGTCAATGTTTGCAGGACAGTACGGTGGTCGCCTCTCTAGACAATCCTGAATAGACTAGATAGAGATAACCTCTGGTCTCATTGGACCACCAGGAGAACTGTCACTCACCATCAGGCCTGTGAGTGCTGCTGTCAACATGTGCAGTGGAAGCCACATGTCATGTTCCATGATGAATCCAGGTTTAATCCTGTCAGCAAGCATCATGCCATGGTTGCCCAAAGTTGGTCCTCGAGGGCCACTGTCCTGCAGAGTTTCCATGTATCCCTGCTCCAACACACCTGGCTTCCATTTAAATGGATCCAACAGCCAATGTAGTTCTGCACAATGACTGATTCGTTTGAGTCATGTGCGTTGTAGCATCAATACATGGAAAACCTGCTGGATTGTGGCTCTCGAGGACCGGAGCTTGGCATCCCTGCATTATGCTGATTGCTGCACTAAGAAGATAAAATGTTCTGGTGGAGGCAGTGTGATGGTGTGGGTGGGCATCTCCGTCATAATGAAATAAAAGCTCAATGCAGAGATGTGGGGATGAGATTTTGCAGTATCGATCCCATATTCTCCCCTCTAAGACGACAACAATGGCCCCAACAGAGCAGGTTTATCAGCAACCACCTCCAGAGGATGGATGACCTACCGATAGTCCTGACCCCAACCCCATAGAGTGGGCTGGTGGTGGTACCAGAGTGAGCAACATGAGCACATTGTGTTGGAGTGGCAGTAGCTCAGGACGAAGAGCTGTTGTCTTTCAACCTGACTACATGTCTAAGTGTGGGCAAGACACTGCCTCCCTATCAGGGTGTGTGTGTATATGGCATGTAGTGTAAAGCGCTTCAGTGGTCGGCATGACTGGAAAAATGCTATATACTCTAAGTATAGTATATGTATACTCCAAGGGTCCCACAGACGGTGGACTCATTTAAAAAAGGACCGAAAACATTTCTTTTTAGAAAAGCCTTTAAGTGTTCATTTTCTGTATTTTATTGTTGTTTCTTATTATTCTGTTTTTTACGCTGTAGTACTTTGAGGTTTGGTATGAAATGTAAAGTACGTTGTAAATAAAATATTATTTGTGTGTGACCAGTATGAGGAGGATGTACAATGTTGTTGTGGCTGTTCATGGTTCTTCCAGATGATCCTGACGCTCCTGTTTGTTAAATAAAGAGTTAAATCCAGTAGTGTATAATTGAGGGTATACACAGGTCTACGAAGTATTCCCACTTCTATAGCCCCTGTGATGCTTTTACAGTTATAAACATTCCCAGGAATGTATGTCAACCAGCATCGCAGCTAATGTTACCAATGCAACGCTGATGCAGTTAGGCAGCATTTCCGTAACCTTTTTCCTGCACACAGACATGGTAAAAATGTTTATATCTCGAGGTCTTTTTTATTTTATTTATTCATTTATTTATTTTTTGCTTTATATTATCTTTTTAAAGGGCAAAAAATGAGAATATAGCCAAATCTTGAGGGACCACTACACCTCTGGTTAAATCACCAATGTTTTGTTTTTGTGAGACTTCAATCATTTAAACCAAGAAATGACACCAAATTCTATTTAAATTGAGATTTTAAAAAAAACAAGGACTTTCCAATGTATTAGAAGCACTGTTACAACAAAGAAGTAATCCACCAGACTCTGATTTACCGACTTTTAATGCTAAGTATACAAACTCACACCTGATACCACAGGCCAGGACAAGGCTTTATAATCCGTCAGGGTGTAATTGTGAGGGTCAGAGGGCCTGAACAAGCACTCTCAGCATATTTCTCAACATCACTTTTTGGAAGTCTTCTGATAACATCAAAGCATGACTATTTCTATCAGCTTTGATAAAAGCAGACACTGGGTAGGGAGATGAGTGTGTCAGCGTTGCAGGCGCCAACAACAGGCTTTGGGTGACAGGGGAGCATGAGAGTACGGTGTCTGGCTTTCCTCAGATGGGACGGACTTGTCCACACTTCACCAGCCACCACTCTGAGTGCTGCATGTCTGAATCACCTGCACTGACATGTTGGTAGATATGACTGGACGCATTTACTGCATGGGCAATAAAAAAGTGGGTGCTTTCCATGTCTGAGCTCATTCATGTGGGTTTCAGTAGGTTTATATCTAGACAGAACCAGGTGATTAGTAATCTTTATGCGCTGGCATTAATTATTTTCATGTCACTGTTTTCTCTTATATAAAACAAGCCAATTTTCTCATCTAAACAGTTGAGGAAACAGACCAGTTAAAGAGGAAAGCATTTAGATCCTGAGCGATGTTAGCATTTCCGTCTGAAGTCACATAAATTCATTCTAACTCATGAGTGTTTGCAGTTAGAAGAGTGAAAAGTTCTCTGGAAAATTTCAAGCATGGATTAATACCTTCAACATCCCCTCCTTCCTCTTCCCAGTCCTGGTGGCTAATGGCCAGTGTTTGCTTATTCAGCCACCCTTAGCTAACGTCCTCTCATGACCTGTGCTAGCTTTTTATTTCATTCATTACTAACAGTTAGATAATCATACATCCCATCCTACAACAGAACATGTTCCTTCTGGTGAAAAAACGGGTTTTTATGTGACCCAAGTAATGTGCAGTTTTTAACCAGAGGTGAGTCTCAGGTCTCTGGGGACCCCAAGTAAAGTTTCACCAGGGCCCCTCCAAACAACGTTCACTGCTTTTTTATTATCATAATGCCTACTTATAACAATGCCAATATCTTGTTAATAATGTTATCTTTAGTAGCAATATGATTTAATGTAGTTCCTACACAGAATATTAAACTATGTGCTGAAACTTGCATTATGATCCTTTAGAATAAGATTCATAGCTACTACAGCACATACAGAATAAGTCTGGATGATGGACATGGAAAATAAATACGAACACCACTTGCACTCAGTAACTTTTGTCTTATATTTTTATTACTTATAATTTAACACTGTTAGCTGAACTAGAAAGATAATTTGATATCCAAATTTTCCGTTTTTATTTTCAGCTTCAGGACAACCCCCAGGACACACTTATCAAGAGGACAGATTGAATTATCCTGGTCTATGTTTATCTGTCCTGGTCTCCTTACCTCTGACCAGGTCTGCATACCTGTGACCTGATCTAAAAGTTGCTGTCCTGGTCTACGTACCTCTGTCCCAGTCTATGTACCTCTTACCTGGTCTATGTAACTCTGTCCTACTCTACTTACCACTGTCCTGGTCTACACACCTATGATATGGCCCATGTACCTCTGGCCTGGTCTACTTACCACTGTCCTGGTCTACACACCTATGATATGGCCCATGTACCTCTGGCCTGGTCTACTTACCACTGTCCTGGTCTACACACCTGTGAAATGGTCCATGTACCTCTGGCCTGGTCTACTTACCACTGTCCCGGTCTACACACCTGTGAAATGGTCCATGTACCTCTGGCCTGGTCTACTTGCCTCTGTCCTGGTCTACATGCCCATGACCTGGTCCACGTACCTCTGGCCTGGTCTACTAACCACTGTCCCGGTCTACACACCTGTGAAATGGTCCATGTACCTCTGGCCTGGTCTACTTACCACTGTCCCGGTCTACACACCTGTGAAATGGTCCATGTACCTCTGGCCTGGTCTACTTGCCTCTGTCCTGGTCTACATGCCCATGACCTGGTCCACGTACCTCTGGCCTGGTCTACTAACCACTGTCCCGGTCTACACACCTGTGAAATGGTCCATGTACCTCTGGCCTGGTCTACTTGCCTCTGTCCTGGTCTACATACCTCCTTCTTGGTCTACTTACAACTCTCCTGGTATACTTACCACTGTCCTGTTCTATGTACGTCTGGCCTGGTCTACCTACCGCTCTCCTGGTCTACTTACCTCTGTTTCCCTTTCATAAACCTTTTCTTTGCTGTTGGTTTATATAAGACACATCGCTTCTGGCAGCAAGACTGAATGGTGGAAGTGGGGGTAGTTCTGTAGTGGCGAGCCTCTGTCACTGCAAACTCTCCACAGTGTCACTGCTCTGTCTTAATTCAAAGTGGGCTGGCCCTCAGAGGCTCCGTTCTGGCTCAGGGCCCTGAGCATTTGCTTGGTCTTCCTGTTTGAAAGCAGCACCTCTGGTTCTAGCTGGAGTGCACTGCGATTTTGGCGAACTATGACATGACAGTGGCTAAGCTACTGAAAAAAGTCATTAAGCCTTTAGCACAGAAGCAACAAACCCTCTCTGTTTGAGGTTTAGAAGATGTTCAAACATCTATAATTTATTGTTTTAACAGTGCAGATAAGACATGGGAAAAAGTATCATAGGCCAATGAGAATATATATGAGGTTCAGAGAATCAGCCTTTGGATGGACTCATTTCTCCTGGGTTCAGTCAGTCAGCCTGGCTTGGCATGGCCCTATTTGGTCAGGTGGCATGAAATAATCATGAAAATATCAGCAAGTCTATATTTGTGAATCTATTGCTTTAATTAACAGAAGAATTGTTCTGTGAAATCATGTTTAAGTAGTGTAGGAACCCTTTTGCGTGGTTGATAATTGTGTTTAGCTGTAATCTAGCATGTCTAACATAACACATGACACTATATATATATACAGAGATCTGTCTTTAGTGCACACTTGACTTGCACACCTCATCTAGTTTCACAAACCACACTGACCGACAGTCCCTTAGGAAATGCTCAATTAAATAGGTAAACAACAGCTTCCCCTCAGGAATCAGTCATCAGCTGAGGATGTGAGCACTGATGTCATGCTGCTGTAATGACTTAGTCCTGTCAGTGGGTTTTAATCAGCCCCTGAACGTCTCAGTGGCTGGAGACAAACAGTGAGAGTGTGTGGGGGTAATTTTGTGGTACTGATGAAACTGAGTCACTTCCAGACACTTTTTATTCTTTCAAGGAACAGGAGGAGACATGAAGAGATCAAAGAGAGGGTTAATGAAAGACGGGGGTTTCTATGAAACATAAATATTTAGGAATCCAAGCTGCTTGACATTTCGTGAGTTCTATAGTGACACATTTCTAATCATTGCAGGTGATTGTCTATTTGTCATCAACTTCACGTAAAACCTCCTGGAGGGATTTTTATTATTTCTTTTCTTTTTTTTTTTATTTCATTTTAATAAAGAATTAAATAAGTAACACCAAGTATAACATAAAAAAACAACAAAAACAACAGGGTAATACCAATGGGAAACAAACACAGTTATTTATACATACATCAGTACATCATTGTCTGTTTTTTATTTCTCCATCTTACATTCGACTCTTTAGTATTGAACTCTTGATTAAGTTCATTGAAATGATTTGCTATACTTAAATTTAAGTTTACCTCTCTGGTTATATAGTTCAGAAAAGAAGCACATTTCTTCTGAAATTTCTCGTTTATGATGCAAGTTAAGGGTTAGCCATTTTAATTATTTCTTCCCACCATTCATTATAAGAAATATCAGTTTTCCAATGTCTCAGCACAATCCTGCAGCCATGTATAAAGCGAGTCTCCACCACTGAACCTGTTCAATTGAGAGCTTCATCTTTTCTCTACCTAATACACACAAAGCGGAGCGTTGGACCATTTTTATCCTAAACATGTCATTTAAACACTCCATTATATTTGTCCAATAGCTCTCAACTGTTTGACATTCATAAAACATGTGTACCTCCGGCTCTTTCACTCCTCCAGGGTTTTACAGAGTCTCGCAATTTTAGTCCTGCCATCTTGTCAGGAGTCCAGCAGCTTCTATGAATGATTCTGTAAATAATTAATCCCATCTGCCCCTTTCTTGATGTCTTATACCAGGATTTAATAACATCGTCCCATGTGGTGTCTTGTGTTTCCTGTTTTAGGTCTTTTTCTCAGGCTCTCTTAAGACCAGTATGTTTTGGTGGGTTAGTGGTTCTTATTGATTTATAGAATTTAGATGCTAAATTCTATAACTTTATGACATTTCTCTGAGAACAGGTCTAACTTAGATTCCATTAAATGTTGAGAGTGATCTGGATCAGCATCTGGATGCAGTGATGTTGTAAAGGATTCTTCCTTATTGTGAGATAAAACAATTTTCAGTATATCTGCATTTAAATCCACATATGATGGTGAGAAAATCCAGGATAAGTTAACAACAGGTTTTCCAAGATATCAAAGATAGATGTGAATCCCAGCAGCAACATTCTGGATACTACCATTCAGAACAGGAACAGCATTCTGGATACTACCATCCAGAACAACATTCTGGATACTACCATTCAGAACAGGAACAGCATTCTGGATACTACCATCCAGAACAACATTCTGGATACTACCATTCAGAACAGGAACAGCATTCTGGATACTACCATCCAGAACAGGAACAACATTCTGGATACTAACGTCTAGAACAGGAACAACATTCTGGATACTACCATCCAGACGAGGAACAACATTCTGGATACTACCATCCAGAACAGGAACAACATTCTGGATACTACCATCCAAAACAGGAACAACATTCTGGATACTACCATCCAGAACAGGAACAGCATTCTGGATACTACCATCCAGAACAGGAACAACATTCTGGATACTACCATCCAGAACAGGAACAACGTTCTGGATACTACCATCCAGAACAGGAACGACATTCTGGATTCTGCCATCCAAAACAGGAACGACATTCTGGATACTACCATCCAGAACAGGAACAGCATTCTGGATACTACCATCCAGAACAGGAACGACATTCTGGATACTACCATCCAAAACAGGAACAACATTCTGGATACTACCGTCCAGAACAGGAACAGCATTCTGGATACTACCATCCAAAACAGGAACAACATTCTGGATACTACCATCCAGAACAGGAACGACATTCTGGATACTACCATCCAAAACAGGAACAACATTCTGGATACTACCGTCCAGAACAGGAACAGCATTCTGGATACTACCATCCAGACCAGGAACAACATTCTGGATACTACCATCCAGAACAGGAACAACATTCTGGATACTACCATCCAGAACAGGAACAACATTCTGGATACTACCGTCCAGAACAGGAACAGCATTCTGGATACTACCATCCAGAATAGGAACAGCGTTCTGGATACTACCGTCCAGAACAGGAACAGCATTCTGGATACTACCATCCAGAACAGGAACAACATTCTGGATACTACCATCCAGAACAGGAACAACATTCTGGATACTACCATCCAGAACAGGAACAGCATTCTGGATACTACCATCCAAAACAGGAACAACATTCTGGATACTACCATCCAGAACAGGAACAGCATTCTGGATACTACCATCCAGAACAGGAACAACATTCTGGATACTACCATCCAGAACAGGAACAGCATTCTGGATACTACCATCCAGAACAGGAACAACATTCTGGATACTAACGTCTAGAACAGGAACAACATTCTGGATACTACCATCCAGACGAGGAACAACATTCTGGATACTACCATCCAGAACAGGAACAACATTCTGGATACTACCATCCAAAACAGGAACAACATTCTGGATACTACCATCCAGAACAGGAACAGCATTCTGGATACTACCATCCAGAACAGGAACAACATTCTGGATACTACCATCCAGAACAGGAACAACGTTCTGGATACTACCATCCAGAACAGGAACGACATTCTGGATTCTGCCATCCAAAACAGGAACGACATTCTGGATACTACCATCCAGAACAGGAACAGCATTCTGGATACTACCATCCAGAACAGGAACGACATTCTGGATACTACCATCCAAAACAGGAACAACATTCTGGATACTACCGTCCAGAACAGGAACAGCATTCTGGATACTACCATCCAAAACAGGAACAACATTCTGGATACTACCATCCAGAACAGGAACGACATTCTGGATACTACCATCCAAAACAGGAACAACATTCTGGATACTACCGTCCAGAACAGGAACAGCATTCTGGATACTACCATCCAGACCAGGAACAACATTCTGGATACTACCATCCAGAACAGGAACAACATTCTGGATACTACCATCCAGAACAGGAACAACATTCTGGATACTACCGTCCAGAACAGGAACAGCATTCTGGATACTACCATCCAGAATAGGAACAGCGTTCTGGATACTACCGTCCAGAACAGGAACAGCATTCTGGATACTACCATCCAGAACAGGAACAACATTCTGGATACTACCATCCAGAACAGGAACAACATTCTGGATACTACCATCCAGAACAGGAACAGCATTCTGGATACTACCATCCAAAACAGGAACAACATTCTGGATACTACCATCCAGAACAGGAACAGCATTCTGGATACTACCATCCAGAACAGGAACAACATTCTGGATACTACCATCCAGAACAGGAACAGCATTCTGGATACTACCATCCAGAACAGGAACAACATTCTGGATACTACCATCCAGAACAGGAACAACATTCTGGATACTACCATCCAAAACAGGAACGACATTCTGGATACTACCATCCAGAACAGGAACAACGTTCTGGATACTACCATCCAGAACAGGAACGACATTCTGGATACTACCATCCAAAACAGGAACGACATTCTGGATACTACCATCCAGAACAGGAACAGCATTCTGGATACTACCATCCAGAACAGGAACAACATTCTGGATACTACCATCCAGAACAACATTCTGGATACTACCATCCAGAACAGGAACAACGTTCTGGATACTACCATCCAAAACAGGAACAACATTCTGGATACTACCATCCAGAACAACATTCTGGATACTACCATCCAGAACAGGAACAGCATTCTGGATACTACCATCCAGAACAGGAACAACATTCTGGATACTACCATCCAGAACAGGAACAACATTCTGGATACTACCATCCAGAACAGGAACAACATTCTGGATACTACCATCCAGAACAGGAACAACGTTCTGGATACTACCATCCAGAACAGGAACGACATTCTGGATACTACCATCCAAAACAGGAACAACATTCTGGATACTACCATCCAGAACAGGAACAACGTTCTGGATACTACCATCCAGAACAGGAACAACATTCTGGATACTACCATCCAGAACAACATTCTGGATACTACCATCCAGAACAGGAACAACGTTCTGGATACTACCATCCAGAACAGGAACAACATTCTGGATACTACCATCCAGAACAGGAACAACATTCTGGATACTACCATCCAGAACAGGAACCACATTCTGGATACTACCATCCAGAACAGGAACGACATTCTGGATACTTCCATCCGGAAAAACTTTTCATCACTGTAAGACAACAAACATGCAACAAACACCACAATGTAGCCAATACATGTGGATTCATTATCAATCAATCTAGAAATTTATAGTTGATCCATATTAGATGGATGTTGGACCAGAACATCGACTGGAAAAGAGCTGCTTGCTGCAGGTCTGACGTCTTACTTTGATGTACTAGTTACATAAAACTCAGTATAAAAAGTAATGAAATGAGTGTTTAGTAGATTATTTTGTTGTAACAATGCTTGATGGCTGTTGTTGCAAATCTGTGATGAACAGGTTGTCCTTTTTAATTTAATTTAATTTTATTTATTTGTTCTTGTTTGTTTTGAGCTCTTGGTGCTTCAGATGTTGGCAGTGAGGTGACTTATTACCTATGAGCATGGACAGTGCTCCACTTATTGATCCAATACATAACAGCAAACAAGAGTCAGAAGAAAAAAAAAAGTGTTTGACTTGTTTTTTCATACTCAGTGCTGCTGCTCGTCCTACAGATGCATTTCTATTTAAACCATTGAAAACTAAATTTATTGAAAATAAAAGCAGAATAAATACAAAAAATTTGGGCAAACAAATACCAAAAAGGAAACTATGATGAAAAATAAAATAAAATAAAATAAAATAAAATAAAATAAAATAAAATAAAATAAAATAAAATGAAAAATCAACAAATCAATACAACAGAAAATATTAAAATGTGAAAAAGGACAGAAGTAGTTTGACAAATTTACAGATTTTTTGCCTAGAAACAGTAACTTTCCTCTGTGCTAGCTTTAAAGCCAGACTGAGCTGTGTTATTTACATCACTGACGTAAATACAGCTGCTGAGCGGGTAAAACAGGATGGATAAACAGGATGCGTCCCAGAAAGACATTAAATGGAGTGTGCAGATATACATTAAAGAGCCTCCAGACCTTCAGTGCAGGAGGAGGCCCCACATGAGCAATTCTGACATTACACAGACTTACACTGTAACACCCAAAAGCAGAATTAAAGAAATATAAGATAATTGTATATTTCTTTAAATCTTCCAAGTATATCAAAATTAATTAAGTTTTGTTGGATTCTTCTATTTTTCTTTTCTAATTATTTATTGAATATTGACATTTCAGCACATCCTTTTTTTTAAATCTTAAAGTTGATGGGGAATGTCAAAATAATAAAGTAAAAAAAAAAAAAAACACTTAAGGCAATATTTGACACACCTTAACTCGATCTGAATCTGAATCTGTTATTTAACTCACATGTATCACTGTGAAACACAAAAAGCCACATGGAGCTGGTTGTGGCTCTGCTTGTGTCCGTTACTCCCAGCGCTGCCTGCCAAACAGCAGCAGACCATTTTCCCCTCCATCCTGATATCAGCACACTGAAGTCTCTGAGCAACGACTTCCTGACACTGACGCCGTTGGTGTTCCACCTCCCAGTGACTCAACAGAACCACAGCTATGTTTCATTACGTCTCTGCAAGCTTAACAATCTGTATCAGCTCAGCTGCTCTTGTCAGCATCTTAACCTCAACTCTGCTGTATTTGCACACAGCAAATCTCTTAAATCACTCTCCAACCTGACATGTTATAAAGTCATGCTAAATGTTTTGGATCATTATTTTCCAGTAGCAGTTTTTGCAGGATGATGGTATCTAATCAAACAAAGCATTTTAAAATGGCTTTAAAAAGAAAAAAACAGAGGAGTCCGCATACTTCATGTTCAAAACTTGCATGTGAGGAGATAACACCACACCCCCTGCTGAGTAGGGTTTCCTGCCAACAATAACACATGGTGGTACAAAAAATTTAACAAAAAAAACAGCTTGTGTCGGACTGCTTTGTTTTTGACTCCAGACTGAGCAGGACCACCTTGGTGTTTGACTACACTCAGCAGTCCTCGCACCCAGCAAGTGGGACCTATCAACTCATTGCAGGTGCTTGGTGGTGGGACACATTTTATTTTCTCTAAGTGAACATTGCTTTTATGAAATGAAGAATAACCATGTTGCAGACAACATAGTTAGGAGAAGCATTTCATTGATGCGTTCATGTGTAGAAGAATGGAGAGGAAAGGGGAAACACAACCATGGATGTTGGTTTAGTTTGCATGAAAAGATCCTTTAATTTCCTGAAAGTTTGTATGAAGTGACACAAGTAAATAAAAACATTTTTCTGAATGTGTTCCACATTTTTGAGACTCTGAGGATGGTGAACCTCTGTCCATCTTTACATCCGTTTATATTCTGTCACGTTACGGATTTACTGTTAACTTAACTAGATTTCAGATGCTAATCCAGTTGTTTTTGATTTGTGACCATTACTTTCTGTTGCTGCCGTGTCAAAATTATCCTAGAAATGTTAAAAAGTCTCAGTGTCAACATCTTACATATTGACATTCTGTTGGAAAGCAAATACGGGTTGATAAAGTTTGAAAACCACTGCATTTTGTTTTTATTTATCATTTAAACAAATTCTCAGTTTTTTCAAATTGGGGTTTTAGCCTGGGAATTTGCAAACACTAAAGATAATTTTTCATCTAATTTTGAGGAGAATCTCTGTATTTGATTTTGTGAAACAATTCATACAATATTACCCCAAGAAACAAATCCATGTTTATTCATTTTGATGAAATCCTCCAATAATCACTCTTACACATTATGACATGTTCTCCACAGCATTTTTATGTAATTTTATTTTATATGAAACACAGCTGAACAGATCTGACTACAAAAAGATTGAAATTATGTGAATATTTATTAACCTTGGAGTGTTGATAGACTCAGATCTGACTTTCAGCAGCCACATAAAAGCTGTCACTAAGAAGCTTTTTACCAACTGAGAAACAGAAACAGGATTAAAAGTTTTGTCTCCAGTAAGACCAGTAGAAACTCCTCCATGCGTTCATCTCCAGCAGTCACGGTCTTTTAACAGGACTTCCTAAAAAGAGCATTAAACATCTGCAGCTCATCCAGATGCTGCTGCTGGAGCTTTAACTGGGACTAAGAGGTCTAAACACATCACACCAGTTTTAACATCTTTACACTGGTTTCCAGTCAGTCACAGGATAGAGATCAACACCTTGCTGACTGTTTACAAATCCCAGAATGGTTTAGGACCAGAATACATCTGTGATATGTTCAGAGAATATAAACCAAGCAGAGCTCTTCCATCCAAAGACTTGGGTCAACTAGACCAGACTTCAGACCAGAGTCCAGACCAGAGACCAGACTAGAGTCCAGACCAAACATGGAGAAGCAGCATTTAGCTGCCAGTGGAGATGAAACTTTCACCAAATGCAGAAACTTTTAAATCCAGGTTATAAACATTTCTTTTCTCATGCGCCTCTGCATGACATCTGCACAGTAACTTTTACTTAATTCTGTTTCTAATTATTTTAAGATAATTTTAGCATTTTGTTGTGATTTTGTCATTTGTATTTTCTTTTATGCTTTTTTTTCTGTAATGCTTTTAATGTTTCATGTAAAGCACTTTGAATTGTCTTCTACATGAAAGGTGCTATACAAATAAACTCGCCTTGCCTTGTCTATGTACTCCACAGCATTTTTATGCAATTTTATTCAATATGGAACACAGAGCTGGCTACAAAAAGATTGAAATTATGTTAATATTTGTTAACATCTGTGAACCAGCATAAGTTTGTATTTTGTTTATTTACTTTGCCCTTAAAGTACAATCAATAGCACGGCAGAAGTAAAATAATATAGAATCAGATTTGTTTCAGAATCTCCGAGCAAAACTTTTTAAAACTCAAGCAAACAACTATTTTGGTTGTGCTTCACAGTCTTTGGTTTTGATTCTTGACTGTTTGGTTTAATTTCTGACACACCTTTCATGGGCGGGCTTTTTCAGGGGCGCATTCTGATTGGCTGGTGAGTTTTGGAGTGACACAGCTGTAGCCGAATGAGATGTACACACTTTCTTAGGAATTTTTTTATTTTTAAATTAGAATTTAGTGTGAAAATACATATATACATATAAAGAGTATAAAGTAAATAGCTTATTCACATTTAATAAAATATGATATCAAATGTCTGTAAATCACACCTCCTTTTGAGATATTTTCTTCAGAACCCATGAAAATAATCAACGTGGTAACAAACAAGTCCATTCACAATTGAACCTTTTCACAAAATGAAATTCTGTGTGAACATAGCTTAGCAAAGATCTGGATAACAAGTTAATGACTTATTAAAAAAAGGAACAAAAAAGTTTCATGTGTAAATGATAAAAAAAAAAAAAGTAAAAAGGAAGATAAATAATTAAATGATCAATTTGTAAGGGGTAGGTACTTAATTTAGTTCATATTTATCAATAAGAGAATAAAGTTTGGTGGCTTGGGCATTTTTAATCAATTCTTTTTTTAATCAATTTTAAGCTTTTCTAAAATAGATTAACTTCATGTTTCAAGGCATTCCATGTTGGAAAGGATTTTGTGAACCGGCATTTATAAAATTTGGAAAAAATTATAATATTGTTAAAGAGAAACTTAGGAAGTTCAAGGAGTTGAATATTAAAACTACTTCTGATTCCTTTTTTTCAGTCTTTTTTTTAAAAGGCTTTATTTAAACCACAATATGTCTTATAGTTCACAGTGAATGACAATGCAACAATTTACAAAAGAACTCAATTGAATAAAAACAAAAAAAGCCATTGTTTGTATTTAAGACATTATTATGTCATTTTTAAATACTTAAAACAACAGAATAAAAAACTACAATTTTGTTCACGGGTTATTTTAAATAAAAAGTTTAAGCGTGTTCAAAAACACAGGATTCGAACTTAAAAGACAAGAGACTCCGACATTGTTTTGTATTACTCAAGTGTTGACTGGTTTTCCTCTAATAATACTTTCAGGGATGTTGTGTAGTTTTTAATTTCAATTTTGAATGAAATGAAAGATACTTTATTAACCCCCAAAGAGATATTCAATATTGTAGTATATAATAATTAATTTGAGGAGGTCTTGTTCCGGATGCTGATGGCTGCTGGCAGGAATGATCTTCTGTATCTTTCAGTCTTACATCGGACCTGAAGTAGCCTCTTGCTGCTTTCGTTGCCATGGAGACTCATCATAAAAAGTCTTGAAAGAGCCAAAAATATGCAGAAAAATCTTCCTTGCAGCACACCCTCCGAACCGGCAGGAAATCCTCAGAAAAAAAGTACCTAATTTGAGGTAATATCAATGTGAGAAGAGTTTATGTTGGGTTTACTGTTATTCCACTTTTTTATGTATATAATACTTTCCCATAACAAAAATAATATTTACCATTTTAGATATTCTTTTTTACTACTTCTGATTTTATGACAAAGAGTTAGAAACTGTGGAAAAAAGAGCGTTTCGTTTTGTTTATGTATTTTGAACGTCAGGGCCACCGTAGATGGCTCACTCCTCATATCTGCCGATGATGACGTTATGATGACGTCTTACTGCAGCTCCTAGCCTTCAGTTATCGCGAGATCTTGAACAGTCTTCCACTCGGCTCCCCCCTCCTCCCAGCCCTCCCTTCCCACGCCCCAGTCCGCGCTGCTGGGATTGTGGCGCTATAAAGTATATCCTCTCCCGGAGGAAGATAAGAAGCCCCAGACAGGAGGGGGATGAAGATGGCGGACGCCAAGCAGAAGAGGAACGAGCAGTTAAAGCGGTGGCTAGGATCGGAGACGGACCAGGAGCCTCCGGTCCTGAAGAAGAAGAAGACGAAGGTGAAGTTCGATGATGGCGCCGTGTTTCTGGCCGCCTGCTCAAGCGGCGACACCGAGGAGGTGCTCCGTATGCTGGACCGCGGCGCCGACATCAACTACGCCAATGTGGACGGTCTCACCGCTCTCCACCAGGTTAGTGTCGTTATGGTGTCCAGTCTGCACCATGGGCACCAGTAAAACCAGTTTACTGCCAGCAGCTGCTGGTCTGGGAACACCTGTCAAATGGAAGCCGTTCCCATCCCGTTGTTTACCTGTTCCCGTCCTTTTCCACGCAGGGAAGGGATGAACCAACTGGCCGTCCTGCCTACAGCCTGTACACACTGTACAGCTGACAATAAGCGACTTCATCGTGATGTTTTCGAGATTTATTCCACTTGTTTTTTCCTTTTTAAACAAGCTTAAACCAGCTTCTGGGCGCAGTCTACTCGCCGTACGTCTACATTGCAGATTAAAACATTTAGTCATATTATTTTAAGTTTCATTCAGCTCACGATGCTCGTGCTTGTTTGTTTAAATATGTGGTGACAGGTAACTTACAGGTGGGTTGAGGATTGGTGTCATTAGGAGTTCTTGTTGTCATTTAAAAGACGCCTTTCCAGGAGAGTTTATTTGAGCAGTGGACGTGCTAGCACCTGACTAGCAATAAAAGTAGTTTGTTGGTAAACTACAACATATGTAGCTATAATTGGCGAGTCTTTCACAAACAAATGTCACAAATGCAACCTTTTCCATGCGTGTCATTTAGGTTTTACATCCTGAAAGACTTTAATGCTCAGTACGTCAGCCGTAACAACAATAAAGTATTAGTAGCGACAAGCTAAGCTAAGCTAACGTTACATTAGCTTCGCAATGCTAAGTGTTGCTAGCTGTTTTTGATTCATTCTGAACTCTGATCGGGAAACGACGGCAGCGATTAGCTTTAGCATGGAATATTTTCATGCTTAGTGCCATTGTTGTGTGTTAGACTATAAAAACAAAGGCTTGTGATTGATTTAGTTCGGTTTTTATGGACCGGAATGTCAGCCGTGGCTAGCTAGCCGTTTAGCCGCTAAACACGTAGAGCTAGCTGGTGGGGTTTCAGTGTAATTAGAGAGAATTAACCCAAAACAAACGTCTCGGCTTTGAGGGAGTAAAAAAACAACCATGAAAGAGGAGGGATGTTGCACATTTTGACACTGCCTGGCTGTTTTTCATGCAGTTCATTCGTAAAACTAATTCAAAAGTAAAGTTTGCTAACTATATTGCAACAAACCATGACTTCATGAGGCTCATGATGAACTATATTCTGATTAATTGTCAGTTAAATTATATTTTCTATTATACTGTATTTCATTATATCAATACAGCCATCAGTTCTACTGTAAACAGCATCTTTATTTGCTTAATTTGTCCTTCCCAACCTCTATGCTAGTTCAACATCACGACAGCAATTAAAGAGAGATTACAGCACAATTTATTTATTATATCAGCTTGAAATGTGTTCTAATGGTTATCTTTGTGGAGAATATCATTTGTTTGAACGTTTCTGTCTTTCATCATAGTTATGGCGTTTCCTTAATCAGTGAAGATGAACAGACTTTACATGTTGTCCTTGGATTTCATGCTGACCTGAAACACTTTCTACTTGATTGAATACAGTCCTTTGGTCCACTCTTTTTTTTCTTCCTTCTCTTTGTGTGTTAACTATCTAAGGACCAAATTATCCTCACTATTTTGTATCCCTGTCACCTGTGTATACAGCACGTAGACTGACATCTTGGTGAGAAACCAGTACACTGTATGAGTAAGACCAGAAATGCACCACAAGCAAGTAGACAACTACTGTTTAGGTACAACTCTGTAAAAGCTTCCGTCTGCAACTACTTTAAATCTTGTGCTATATTACTCTTTACTGCTGTTTCATAGCTATCTTTTAAAAAAGCTCATTTGTTGGCTGTTAATTGCCAATGATTTAAGGCTGGCGTCCTATGTGTGCGGGTACTTGATGTCTTACTGAGCATATATGTTGTTTACATCCATAGTAATCCAGAGGTAAGAATAGTATGAGTACATTGTTGTAGTTAACTTACATAAAGTAGGTAGGATCTCATGATCTGTGCAAATATTAGATTTAGGGTTAAGTTAGTAGGTTGACATCATTAGTAATAGTCAATGTTGTAAATAAAAGTATTTTTGGGCATTTAATACAGTTTCTTACTGAAACTGTTGCGGTCAGGCCCTTCTCAGTTCTGACTATTGCGGGTGGAAATGAGCATACACTGTTTATTCTATTACATCACTGATCTCATTATGCTTACTTTGACAGCAAGCGATCTCAGGGCTGACAAAATAATTCACATTAAATGTTTAATGTTGGCGTAGGTCATCAGTGATGTTAACACATTGCTCACGTCCACATGTTTAGTCTTAGTAAGCAAGTATGTGTGCTGGTATGTGCAACACCTTTCTGCGTGGTGTTTTATTGCGAGCAGGTTTCCTTTGATAGGAAAGCATTTGATCTTATTTATGCATTAATGGGCTAATTCATTTCCTTTTTTTTTTTTTTTTGAAGTCCTCTGTTTCTGCTGTAATATCAGGAATCAGCAACCTGCCCTTTGTACAAACTCACTGTGTGGAAATGTTGCCTTTTTTTGGGCTTATGTCCAGGGATGAGTTAGAGTGAGGAAAGAATTTGCAGTGCTGCTCTCTCAATCTAACCATCTCTGGAGACAAGAAGCTGCTGTGTGTGTGTGTGTGTGTGTGTGTGTGTGTGTGTGTGTGTGTGTGTGTGTGTGTGTGTGTGTGTGTGTGTGTGTGATATATGCCAGCATGTGATCCTCTGGGTTTTACAGAGGAGTTTAGTGAGGGTGAAATGGGATTTGTATTGAATGTGCTGTTTTCTTAGACTGAAAATGAAATGAAGAGTCATTTTTTCGCCGTCTTGGTGTCTCTGCCTTGCTCCTTTTGAATTTTTTTTTCAGAATAAGTATTCAGATAAATGGCTGACCTCTGCCATTGTTTTGAAGTGTGCCATGTTGTTCCATGGTGGCTCGCTCCTCACTTGGTGCTGCGATATCACTCCCATCGGCGGTGACCAGTGCAGAGTTATAAATACAACAACCACAAGTTCTCCTAACTGGGTTTCAGGAGATGATACTAAGTTTGGGTATGACTCACGGTCTGTAGCTGCTTTGTACTCAGCCTGGTATCACTTAGGCAAGAGGTTGTCTGTATGTGAGTCACTGACCTTTTGTAACGTAAAACATAAGTTGTTGTCTTGAAGTAAAGCAATTTGTGTTTGACTCAAACACGGGCTGCTCAGATGCAGGTGTGTACTAGAGAGGATGTCCAAGTGGAGATTCCAGATCCCTGTCCCATCGGCTGAAGTTGTTACGGAGGGTAGCATTCCACGTCCTGCGGAGTCCGAGCCTGGGCATTCCTCACATGACGGTTGCTGGAAACCATAGCAAAGAAAGAGCAGAGAAGACATTCCTCAGCTGTCACCTAAACCCTTACCCTCTAGTCATTCTCTTCTGTCCTTTTCAATGCCAAGGGCCAGCTCAGTGTCGCCAGCTGAGCTCCATCCCTGGACTGGAGGTAACCAGGTCACTTCACCTGGGCTTCTCCCCTAGCACGCCACTAGCATGGCTTGATTTGAGCCTCTGCTGACATTACATACACTCATTGTAGCCTTGAAAAGTATGAACATTTATCTTGTACTGTCTCCATAGCAACGGTTTAGAAGGTTGCCAGTCACTGGTGTCGGTGGATTTGCATGGACAGAGTGGGAGTTGCATCAGACTGTACAGAGCGAGTCCTCGCAAATCTGTAATGGAAAGGTTGCGGTGCATGTGGGGAAGATGATGACGCCACCGCGTTTCTTTTCATCCACACGTTGCATGATTGCTGTAATCTCTCGGCAGTCCGGACCTCCAGGTTCTCAGCTGTGTCTCAGGCGTGCAGTGGGTCGGCGAGAAAGACAAAAAATGTCCCCATCCTCCTGATAAAGGCAGCGTGGCATCTTCTTACAGAGCCCAAACCCTTTGTGTCGCTGCCTGGGGGAGAAATGATGCTACCTCATGAGCACAGCAGGGGACTTTGTGGTCCGATTTTTGTCTGTTACTTTACCAACACTATACATGTTTAAAATCACACACGCACTCCTTTATAGGTCATTTAAGTTTAGTTTATTTCTATCTTTTGATGCCAGGATGACAAAATATTGTCGAAACAAAACAAAAAATGACAGAAGGAAAAAGCAGCAGAAGCAGCAACATATGCATGCTGTGTTACAATGACATGAAGTAAATGTCATCCTGAGATGCAGGCTAGCTGCTTTCAGAGAGACGCTGGTTTGCCTGCATAGAAACTCCAAAATCAGGATCACATATTGTAAGGATGAGACACATAGCCTGATATGTGCTTCCTAAATGTTGTCTTCTCATCGTGATCATCTACAGAGGATGTGGTTGTTATTTCTTTCTTGTCCACTACACACTATACAGTAGTTGCTGCTGTGCTTCTTTTGTTGGATTATTTGGATCTCAAAATATTGTTTCTATGAAATCTGTAGAATGGTAAATTTCTCCTTGTATTCAGGGTTTATGAGGACCTCAGTTGTTGCATGTCACTATTGCAAGTATATCTTCCCATTTTAGAAACCTGTTTTTCATATTGCTGTTCTTATGAAAAATGTTTCACAAGGCTTTAAGGCTCTTTGTTAGGGTTTAATGTCATCTTGCAGCATCTATCAAGTCAGTCATGCATTTCTAATATATTACTGAATACATTTAGATGCAGCTTAATAATTCATGGGCTAGAATCTAGACAGTCTGCTTTATTTTTCTTTGTTTGGCTTCAACTCCGTCTTTACCTTCCTTTCTGCTTTAATGTGAGTAACTTAACTTTCAGCAATATTGAGGCCTAATTAAGCCTTTTTTTGTTTCCATATGGAGCATCTGGTTGCTGTTGTGCATTAGAAAGAACAGTTTGTTGGACAACATACAATCTTTGGGTTAAATTTGATTTTATCAGTATTTTATGTTGCAGCAACAACCCGAAGATGTCGTAGTGTTGGCTGACATAACACTCCTATCATCATCTCATTGGGTGAGGTTAATCAGTGGCTGAGAAACCCTTCCTAACTAGTATCACAGATCATCCGATGCGCTGTTTATCTCCAGTCATGAGCGAGTTTTAGTTAAACCGTTCAGCCTGCCTGATGACTGAGTGTTAATTTTAGAAGTGGAGCCCAGCTTGTGTATTTTACCTGTGTGTAATTGGCAGGTGTCTCCTTGTCAAGCTGGCCTCATTGACTGTTTCATTCCACCTTTTCTACCAACCCCATAATCAACAGCAGGAAGTCCTTGCGGTATTTGCGCGCCAACATTTTGCAGCATGCCTGGTCATCTGCTGATTGTGACACTTCCTCGTTCTTTTTTTTTTCTTCTTCTTGTACGCTGTCTGAAGGGAACACGTTCTAAACGTAAAATCTCACACAAATAGGAATAAAAAGTTGAAATAATGACGTATTTAATAGCTGTTGATGTTTCTTATAGATGTTACATTTGTCATGGTGGAAGGCTGCGTTTGCTCGGCCACTTTCCGTTAAGTTTGGCTGAATTAAAGGCTTTTAGGAGCTGGAAATAAATGTCTCATGACATTTAACTAGGATAAAAAGCCAGAGATGTCTTTTTTCCAGCAGATCTGGAGTGATGAGGATTACTAGAAGAATATCTGTTGCTGCAGATTGAAGCTGGTTTCCTGGTTTGGTTAAACCTGCATGTGTGAACGAGGCAGAGCCACAGACATATAACCTGCTAAGTTTCATGTTGCATACAATGTTTTTTTTTCTTAAGTTCAGCAAGTCTATGATGCAATCCTTCAGACAAATGTTATAATTTCTCTGCAAAAACCCGACAAGACTGCTGTCATTAAATAGAAGAATCAAAAAGCTGATCTCAAACCAAATAGTTTAAACAGCACCTTGCTGCAGATCGTCACGCTGGTGCATACGTCTGAGAAATAAAACCTGATTTTTAGTTAATTTTTTAAAATCAAATTGTATTCTGCTATTTCAGACACTTACATTGGAGTTAAGTTTAATTCCAAATAGAAATTTGTATTAGGAATGAAGTGTTTACGTGGCCTTTTTTCATCAGTTTAAAGTGGAATTAACTATTATTCAGGCTGCACGGTGGCACAGTGGTTAGCACTGTGGCCTCACAGCAAGAGGGTCACTGGTTCGATCCTTGGCTTTTTGGTCAGTGGCCTTTCTGTGTGGAGTCTGCATGTTCTCCCCGTGTATGCGTGGGTTCTCTCCGGGTACTCCGGCTTCCTCCCACCATCCAAAGACATGCATGTTAGGTTAATTGGTCACTCTAAATTGCCCCTAGAGTAGTCACAGTGAGTGACTGTGAGTGGTGAGTGTGAGTGGTTGTACGTCTCTCTGTGTGGCCCTGCGATGGACTGGCGAGCTGTCCAGGGTGTACCCTGCCTGTCACCCAAAGCCAGCTGGGATAGGCTCCAGCTTCCCCACAACCCTGAATTGGATTAAGCGGTTCAGAAAATGAATGAATGAACTTTATTCAGAATTAAACAGGAATTAAAACTCCCATGTAAACTTAAGTTGTTTGTGTGATTTTCTGTGGGCGGGCCCACTGTTGACTACGGGTGTTGCGATGATCCAGATTTTATTAAAAACCAATCATAAACAGATTATATATAAACTTATATATATATAAACTTATATAGAGCCATTATTAGATGAATGACTCTATATAAGTGATTTATGGCCCAGCCTTGCCAGACGTTGTCTTGATGGCGGTGGTCTTCAGTATTTCTCTCCCTCTCATGCTGAACCACAACACACTGGGTAGATTTGACAAACGACACATAAAGGACTCATAAAGGATCATGTCAGGTGCTCCAACATATTAATGACCCCCCCCTCGCTTCTATGACTGCCTTTGCCTTTTCAAGCTCTGCATGGTATTGAGCTGCTGTAAAATGTTTATGGGATGACTTCAGCTCGTGTTTTGTCCTCCCTACCCCGTGGCACATCGTGCTTGTGTTGTGCTGGAGCCAGGTCTTCTTGAAGCCTTCACAATGTTCGCTTGGCGGCAATCACATGCCTCATGCGGAGTGTGTTTTATTAGCTGTTTGTGAACTGGAAACACCTGGACGCAGGGCCCGTGAATCCCTTATTGTTTTATAGAGTGGTGAATACAATTAGGGAAGAGACTGTGTCCACTTGTTGTCTGCACAAGGATGAGGTTACAGTTTTCAGATTGCTCTGAAAATATCTCCATCTTAAGCTGCCGGTATGTGGAAAACAAACAACCTGAGTAAGTCAACTAGTTAATCAGCTGGGGCTTTAATTACTTCTTCAATAGGTTGTTGTTGAGGCTGTGAGAGCATCTTAAAACTTACCAATGTATGTAAAGTCAGGATTTAGTTCTATAGTAGATAAACTACAAGCAGCTTTTGGTCTTTCTGTTTCTGTTCTGTTAACAAAATAAAACAGAAACTTCACAACAAAACTTTTCATTATTAACAGAAGTTTGTAGAAAGAACACACAGTTCAGCAGCGACCAAGCCTTTCCTCATCTGCACATCATTCTATCTTGTCCGAAACACATGCAACACATACTATTTACATGTTTACACTTTTCTCCAGGTGCTTTATGCCATTTACAGTTATTTATACAACTGTTTACTCTCTATCCTCACAAAATCTCTCTATCCTCTATCCTCACTCTGACTCAGCTGCCTTTTTACACCAGTGCCTCATTCAGGTCATAGAAGACCATTATTTAGTTCTTTTAGACAGAAAACCTTCTGCCTAGTTGTTGAAGTTTGGCTGCTCTCTGTTGGACCTTACTGTCAATTAAAGCCATCTGATTGGTTGAAAGACAGACAGGAATTTCTAGGTCAAGATGCAGGTCATCTACATAGGCAGGAGTAACGACAACCTTTCTATCATTATTATTATTATTATTATTATGACTATTATTTGCTGTGATAAATGATGATCCATCCCTGGTTTTACCATAAACAGTCTCTAAATAAACATTACATTTTGTGGTTGGATGTAAACCTCAAGTTTTGATCATGATATTCTTCAGAATTACATTTTTGACAATACAAGAGGGATTAATTTTCTATTTACTTAGTTGGAGTTAATGATTATTGGCACTGATGTATGAGTTTCTGTAAGACTAAGTGCTCTACAGTTTGCTGTAATGCTTATCAATATCTTTGAGGTGACACATGAAGGCGATGCTTTATCAGTGGCCCGGACCATGACATTATTTTGCACGTTTGCTGCGAGTCTTTGTGAAGGATGTTTTGTATCAGTATATATCCGACATGTTAAACGTAGGGCTGGGCGATATGACCTTCTAGTAATATCCCGATATTTTTATGGCACGTCACGATATACGATATATATCTCGATATTTACCTCAGCCTTGAATTAATGCTTTGGTGCAGACAATCACATCAGTAAGATGATTTTGTGTCTCCATTAAAACATAACTGTTCATACTGCATTAAGATATGCTGATTTTAAACATTCATGCCAAAAGGATGAAATTGTAACGAAGCAAACTGATCAAAACCGTATTTATTGAAGAGTTGAAGCAGTGGCAGAAACATGTCATTTTAAAACAAAATAAAGTGACTTTGCATGATGTAATAAATGCAACGTATGAAAATAGGGGCTCTAGGGGGGACTTTTCAAATGATGAACTATTATAAGGCTTTGCTTTATGGATACGTTTTTGAGTTGTCGTGTATTTTTTTTAATCGCAGAGTTTAGCGTAGAAATCAGTCTTATAATCCAGGCAGAATGTCCTCGTATCGTCTCCAATAAACGGCTTCAGCCAGCTTTTATTTCAGGGTTTGATTCCCACTCCTTTCTGTACTTTCTAGAGACATGAGGAGCCAGATAAATATGCTTGTGTCACACACAGTGGATGAGGTGAGTAAGTGACAGAGGCTGTGAATGTAATCAAATAGAATTAATTATTTTTGCGTGACGTGAAAAACGTTGTAATTTACGTCCCACTCTGTAATCCAGAGCGGGATCAGTGGCGGATTTGGCTGTTCATTGTGACTGTAGGTGGAGTCGTGCAGGTGTCCTCTCTGCTCCTCTGACTGGCTGCAGCTGCAGCCGGAGCGACTGAGTGCTTTAGGACGGGGAGGGACTCTCCTTCTGACAATAACTTTACAATATGCGCTTTAAAGTCAGACGCCAAAACACCTGGAAAGTCTCCAATAACTCCAGTAAAAGTCGCTATATTTGTCGCTTCTCACAAAAAGTTGCCAGATTTAGCGAGAAAGTGTCTCCACGCTGCCTCTCATGACGTAGCACGTAGCTCACGTTATGTACGTAACGAGGTGCGCTTGCTTTAACTCTCTGTGCAAAGCGGTGCAGAGTGGAGGAGGAGGGAGGAAACCCCGCCCACAGCTAAAAACACCTGCGTGACAACAGGATACTCCAATATGACGAATATAGGCATTTTCTATATCGTACAGGGGACTAGCAACGATATCCCCAGTATATTTGATATATTGCCCCGCCCTAATTAAACGTTTAGAATAACCACAGACCCGTGTGTGTGTTAAAGGTGAAGATGTGACTAAATCGCCTCGCTGGAGGAGGTGGAAGAAGCTCGCTTGTCTGACAATATGGAAACTTTTAACATTCATAAGTGAAAATAAAAACTGATTAAATGATGCAATTATGGTGTCAAAGATGGGCTTATTTCCATGTTTTATAGAGCATAAACGTTAAATCAGAGTGCAATTAAGCTGAGCTGTTCATGGGTTGTAAATGAATAATTGATGACCCAAGACTATTCAAGCTTCTGCATAGAGCACAAAGAATTTATGAGAATACAATCCACTGCTTACGACCTCTATATCAAGGCCAAAGGTGATCATGTTCCATATATTTTCATTACCAAAGCCGATATTCAGTAATTGTTGACTACCTGGGCTTAGAGGGGTCTAATAATTTTCACATCTGCCATTGAAGCTCACTCCTGTCTCTGAATGGTTGTCTGTACTTGATAGATGTTTTAAAGGACATGAGAGATAGATGCTTGGTCCCCGGATGTGCTTGGGTCCACAGTGTGCCTCACTAAGGTGGTGATGGTAGGAAGGGTCTGTGCATGTGGACATTTCAGGCCAGAGAGGAACAGGAAGTGGCTGTTTATTTTTCTCATTTCCTCTCTGAGGCTCCACTAGCGAGCTCACTCTGGCCTTCTGCTTCTAACCCGGACACCAACATGACACATGCACACACACACACACACACACACGCGCACACACACACACACACACACACACACACACACACACACACACACACACACACGTATTTATCTTCACAGCTGTCTGCCCCGTCTTGCATGATGGTTTTTCTAAAACCTGGCAAACAAGTTTGCAGTCACATCTTCTTTTCCATCTCATGCTGCAGTGTGTGAAATGTTGTGAACTCTACATTTTATTCATTATTTTCCTTTAAAAAACGACGGCCTGGTAGACCTTTGTTTTTTCTTTTCCTAAACACGTCTCATTTATGTAACTGTTGCTATTTTAAGTATATTAGGTAAAATGTGGCATAGATGGCTGTAAATTTGAAACACCTGGAGTCTAGATAGTTTGTTGTGTGTTTGTTTCAGAGTTGAGAGAATGATGTGCAGATAAGTAGAGACTTGGTCACTGTTGATCTGTGTGTTGTTTCTGCAACTTTTACAATCCAAAGAGCCATTTTGTCTGTGCAGCTAAATCAGTGTTGCTAACTTTGTTGCTTTATTTAGTGAGTTTTCTGACCCTTCTATTGACTTTTTATTTCCCAAACAGCAACTAGCGACAAATAGTATTATTTCTTATGCTGTTATTAGTCTGACGTGAAAGCAGGTATAGTTTATTCATTTTCATTAAAGAGCTCAGTCCTCGTGCAGCAGCAGGTCCCACCTCCCAGCTGCAGTGAGAGCAGGTGATGATCACCTCTGCTCCATCACCAGACTGGAAACGAAACATGCAAAGTGGCAGATCACGTCCGAGCTTACCTTCAGATATTAACGTCTCCAGGTGTTTTAGTCAGATGAGTGTTGACTAAAACATTATAAAAGTAAGTAGTAGGGCTGTGACGATATGCTTTTGTCCCGATTTTTGGGTGCCAATTCGATTTAAATTGCGATTCTCACAATTTTTCAATATTGCTAATTTTGTAGATTAAAAACTGAATAATTGTATTAAAAAAAAAAAATTATTTTTTTTTGCTTGTCATTTTTCTTGATTTCAATGAGGAAAAAAACTACACAGTAGCCAAATCCTCATTCTGCTGCTATAATGCCCAGAAAGACAAGTAAAAAGATCAATGAAAACAATAAAAATGACTAAAATTTTTATAGTGGATCAAATTTATTTGTTTGGTTTAAAAAAAAAAAAAGAAAAGATTTTTTTTAACAAAAAATCCATTTTTAAAATTGTGAAGCAAAATAATCCCGATTTTTGATTTTCCGATTCGATTTTCCCATCCCTAGTGAGAAGCATTGTAACGTTAGAGACCCCAAAGTAAAAATCAAACCACACTTAATAAAAACTGAACTTAAAATACAAAGAAAATGTTCATTTAAGGTTTTCATGTTCTAAGTATATTTAGGGTCTCAATCTTGCCTCCCCCATGACATTATATCTCTACAACTGACAACTATGTGAACCAGCTGGATTATGCTAATTAGGTGATGATGTCGTTGGGCTGTCTTAAAGACAGCCAATAGCTACTTTTCTTACTGATGAGTTGGTAACACTGAGCTAAATACAGTTCGTTTATAACCATGAATAACCTTTTGAACAAAAATAAGACCTAATAATAAATACCTGCTATAGGCAATTTTCAATTTTTAAGAACTACAATATTATTTCTATTTTAGGTTTTAAAGTGAGAAATGTTGCAAGTGGTGGATGGTTTTCTCTAGGGCATCTTGATATTTTTAAAATAATTTATATAAAAAACAAGAGTTTCCAGAAAAACCTGCTAAAGCCTGCATTTGTTAACTGTTTTCAAAAACATTTTTTAAGCCAGTATTATGAAGAGCCATTGTGGAAGGACTGAAGAGCCACTTGTGGCTCCGGAGCCGCAGGCTGCAGGTCCCTGTTATACAAAGTTCTGTTCCTAATAAATCCTGTTTTCTTCTTCTGGCTGCGCTTTAAGCTGCTGTATCTATCAATACATTCATTTTACATCATTTTAGCCTCATAATCTGACAGCTGAGGCTGAAAACATCACGTCTACTTAAGCTCCATCGTGCATTATTAAAAACTTTCTTTTACATAAAACAGCATTAAAAAAAAAAAAAAAGGTTTTAGCAGTTTATGTTGGGAATGAGCATTTTAGGTGCTTTAAGTGAACCAGTCAGACCAGTCACGACAGATTAGTTGTGATGTCATCATGACATCAACTTTAAAATGCAAAATGTCCAAATGGAAATTGTAAAACGCGTGTGAGATGCTGTTTGTATAACGTTGTGTGTAATTTAGTTTAACATTGTGGGGACTCCAGCAGCCTTTCTTGTTCAGCAGGTAGATGGGAAAAGTGGGTCAGGGAGACATTGGCTTGAACCTGGGCGGCTGCTCTGCCAGGTGAACCACACACTGCTCACGGCAGTGTTTAGTTTCAACTGAACCAGTTTTTGTTTTTTTTTTGTTACTGGTCTTTCTGCCTGGTGTTTTTGCTCCTGAAGCAAGATTTCTGCGAAGGTTCGGTGACCATGTTGCCCTTGTCTGCTACTTCCAGCAGCAGTGAAAACAGAAAGGGTTTTTAAACTGTCCTCCTTCCGCCTCCTCAGATAATTACTCCTGTGCGAAGCTGCAACTAGCTTCAGGGTTAACTCCTTTCACTCGACCCAGGAGTGGTGCACAAACCCTGCTGGAACTCAGCGGTGGGCTGTTACCAAAGATTGTAGCAAAACATGGCAACGGAACAAAAACATGAAAGTAAGACCATGTTTGCAACAGACATCACATTTAGGGAGCAGAAACGGGCTTTTGACCTGTGCTGAGCGTCAGACCAGCTGACTGCTGTCCGCATCTCTTCCACCCTTTAGCTCGACTTTAAACGAGCCATGCTGTACTCTTAATGTGGTAAACGGCACCATATCCGATGAGACATAGCTTTAGTTCAAACAAATAGACTTTATAAAGAAAGACAGTTGACTTAATCGTGCACATCCCTGGTTTATATACTGTACGTTACTCATTTTCCTCTGTTGGTAGGTTTTAGGATGTTCTGGCAACTTAATTCATTTTTACATCATTTTAGCCTCATAATCTGACACCTGAGGCTGTCTTAACAGAGATCATGCCTGAATGAGCCTCTTCACGCCTTTTTACTCAACTAACAAAAAGAACACGTGGACCAAAAAGGCCACAAACACGGCCCAGAGTTTCCCAGGTGAGATGTGAACATGTCAGGCTGCCTTACTGAAGGTAAGTCAGGTTAACAATGGGTTAACTGTTCTCCCCATGCGGGTGCTTCATGCAGCCTGTCTGGTTAAATAAATGGACATTGTTGGTGTGAGGAATGACGCTGGATGATGGGATGTCAGTGACTGCTGACTGAACCATCTTCTGCTTCGTATCATTCACATCAGGCGTCTATTCTACAGAAATATCCAGCAGTCCGTCTGTCCACGGTAGTGTACCCTCTCGCCTTTAGACCTGTCATTGGGCTCTGAAGTGAGGCTATTGTTTTAGGTGCTGAGCAGAAAACCAAAGTGAAACATAGTTCCAAGCTTGCCGGCATTTTTTTTCCCCCTTCTTCCACAATCCCTGTCTTTTTTCCATGGGAATCCCAGAGCCATATATGGTTGTACTCGGTAGCTGCAGCAGCAGCACAGAAGGCAAAGGTCCTGTGTGTGTGTGTGTGTGTGTGTGTGTGTGTGTGTGTGTGTGTGTGTGTGTGTGTGTGTGTGTGTGTGTGTGTGTGTGTGTGTGTGTGTGTGTGTGTGTGTGTGTGTGTGTGCGTGCGTGCGTGCATGTGTGTGTGAGCGTTTGTTGTCTGGCTACAGCTCCAAAAAGAGCTCATCTCGTTGTCGGACCCAGCTGGTTGCCCTGCAGCACTTCAGCCCACCCCCCTGCCTTACCCTGTGGCCTCAGAGACGCTGCCAAGCAGCACAGGAGCCGTGATCTCTTTGTCTCCGATGCAACAAAAACAAATGCATGCCACACCACCGAAGGAACTGTCAAGCTGTGATCAGTTTTACCCTTCCTAATGTTGTGTTTTCAGCCTCATCTCTAATGTTCACACTGTACTTTGTTCTACCTGACACGCACACACTCACACAAACACGCCCTCGAGCGCACTCATGCAAATGTGGACCCGTAATGCACTCGTACTTGCATGCAGGCTGAAAGAAGGAATTCCTTTTGTGGAAGTGGCTGTGTGCCTCTGAGCCAATGACGTAGCCCACGAGGAGTGGCCAGAGCACTGATGCCTGGCTAGGCAGTATTACTTATCTGGGAATTTCTTCACTGGTATGTTAGTCCAGTGCCTGGCTTCGTACTGGAGAGAAGTTGTACTACGGGAGGAAAGGGTGAACTTAGCAGCACTTCTGAGCTCCAGTAGGAGCTGCTTTGTTGTCTACGTTGTTCCTCTCTATGGGAGAAAACTGATCTGTAATCTCAGGACAAAGCAGAAAACTAATCCTACATTATGACCTGTCACTTTGAATATCAACAAGCCTCCCTTCGTGATTATTATTTTTTTTGTGCATGTAACAGACTAAAAATCATGCAGAATATTCTAGTTTTCCTGTCAGAAACTCCAGCATCCATCTCAACAGAGAGCCCAGTTCCACTCTGCCCACATGAGACCAGGATTAAGCAGAAACACTGAAGTGGTCTCGCAGAAAGCAAAAGATACTGAGGGATGCAGAAAATATTAGTAAATGGAGTCATGTGGTTTGAATTGTTTAATGTTTTCCTGTAGTAAATAACCTCTCCCCTTCTTCATTTGTCATGTTCTTCAAGATGCTTCAAGAAAGTTCAAATTAAATGTGAAATAGTTTATTAATCCCTGAGGGGGATTCTTACATTTTTGTGGTGGTTGTCTTGTGGTTAATGTTTTATTACACTCATTAGTGTAGTAGCCATTTAAGATGAGCTGTAGTAGTCCAACCACACTTCCTGAAAGTTGGCATGCCGTGCATGTTGTGAATAAAACAGAATGCAGTCATTTACTAATCTGATCAGCTCAGATTTTATTCTTAACAGAACATAAAAATAGCATATCAGATGTAAAACTGAGACATTTTACCACTTTATAAAAATCCATCTCAATAAGGGGGCAGCAGTGGGCAAGAAAGTAACTGGTGCAGATAAAAGAAAGCATTTAACAACCAATCAGGCCACAGCTGTAGTTTAGTATGCTTGAGTCGACCATCTGAGGGTGCTACTAAAGGAAGTCATGGAGGGGAGGGGTCCTCGAGTGTCTCCTTGATGTGGAGTGCTGCTAAATTAAGCTGTCAGCTCTCTTCATGAAGCCCCAATAGACCTGACTAATAAATCAGCAGTGGCAGCATCGCTTTACTGGTGGTGGATCTCTCACCTTATGATTTTTTTTTCTTTCTGGGTCTCCAGAAAGATGGACTGATAGTTCTTTTAGTGTTGGCAGTAAGCTTGACAGACTTCCACAGGTTCATCTCTGAATCTGTGGGCTACTTGCTGAACCTATGTTGCCTTGACCTGTATTTAATAAAAGGAGACATCTGGGTCTTGTTCACTAAATAAAGTTACAAACCTGTTTTTTTTATTTTTTTTATTTTATTTTATTTACTACAAAACCATTAAATTCCACTGGTTAAAAAGAATAGCAGGTGAAAAATGTGTACAGATTGCAAAACAAAGGGCATGGTTTAATAATCCGTGTGCATGGATTTTCAGTGGAACTTGCTGGCTTTGTAAGTTTTAGAGGCGAAGTCATTTGGACTCTGCAAAATTGTGTCGCACTTGATGTGAAAATGGCGAGCAGGCAGGTCCAGATGTGGCCTCTGGGCAGCATGCCATTGAAACCGATGATAAAAAGGTTGTTTTGTCTCTAAAACCTGAGCATAGAGGATTATTATTGCAACTTTGACTTTTTCTGCTGCCTTTATCTTCTCCTCTCTCTGTGGAGCGGCCACAAAATGCCTGTGCTGATTGGCTGTCATTTTCTGTCAGCCAATAAGTGGGAGCTGTAGGCGGGACATTGTTACACAGCCAAGAGTGGTGACTTCAGGCAGCGAGACCGCTGTATACGAGCCAAAGGAGCGTGTTTTGAAATAAACCTACTTTCTTGGCTATTGTAATAAAATGGCCCACTCCATGCTGATTATTGGTCGATCTTTAATCCAGATCAGTGTTGCCTCGTAACTGAGGAGGCATTTGGTGCAAAATCTCTAAATTAAATAAATTTCTATTGTGCCTATTGCCTCCTGTTGGTATGATAGTCATAACAGCCTGTTGATGTTGTCTCACTGCTGTTTTATTCAAGCAGTACATTTCAGGGACCATTACTAAAACCCCAGTGGGCTTTACAGCCCATACTACGAAGCTGGATTTTATCTTGAGTCAACCCAGGTAATGTAGAGATATCCTGGGTATGTTGATACCATTCTGTAGTACAAGCCTCAGGAACCACGCTCTCTTTTTAGCCTTATTGTCATAGCAACAGACCAGCCTTTTGTCTTTTTGAGTGCAAATCATTGGTTTAGTCCAGTTTGTTGACGACAGCAGTTACTATACTGCTGCTCATGGTGCACACTGTATTATTGTCTCTCTTGTCTTTTGTTTTTGTTTTTGTTCTGTTTGTTTTTTTTCCCCTCTTTGGCATGGACAAAATATTATTTGATTTCACGGCTAAAGTTTTAATCAGCTCCACATGCAGGGTTAGGAATAGATAAGATTTTATTTCTTTCAAGGCCTTCATCAAGTCTGCCTCTCTGTCCGGTTCTTTATCCATTCCCTTTTCAATTCCTGACCAAGTTTTCCAAGATTAAACAAGTATACAACATGGGTTCACTGTGTCCAAAAAAAAGAATGAATATTTAATATCTAAAGTGTCCATTCAGAGTTAGAATTGTTTTCACCTTCACACATCGTCAATACAACGCTTCAGATCAATAACCTCTTCAAACTGATTCCAAAACTATAGATCTAGTCTGAAAGGGGGAAATGCATCACTTAATATAAAAACTCTGCACTGAAATGAATTATGACCACTGTGTGATTCTTATTGATGCAAAACTCCCATTTTAACTAAAAAGAGATTGTGCTGGTGAATCAATGATGCATAATTCCTGTATCTGCTCCTGCATGTTTCTCATAACTCTATACACATAGAGCGGCTCCTTCCTTTAGACCTTTCCTTCAGCACAGCTTTATACTTTATCCTTTTATTAAAGAACTAAATGCTATATTTGTTTTATTTACACGACTGCACCTCATTGCTGCTCTGCTCGGCTTGTGCATGGCCCCATGTAACACAGAGAGCACACTGGAAAATAGCTCTACCAGAACTGTTTCAACACTTCTTTCTCAGTTTGGATTCTATTAACTAAAGGTGCTTTTCCATTACACCTAGAATTGCGCAAAAACGAAACATTGCAGTAAAATTCTGCGAATTGAAACAGCTACATTTACAAAAAAAAGGTTTTATATATTCCCAAAAAGCTTTTACGCTCTCATGAGGAGATTTTTCTGATGTTTCTAGATAGAAATATGTCAAAGTGTAATGGCAACACCTTTTTTGCATTTACGTGTCCCACGGACATGACGTGGGGGTCACGACCAGTTCATTTTTGGTAAAGATGGCATTGTGTGGAAAAAAAATGTGAATTTTAGAGTTTTAGAAAAGAAAATGAGGGAGCAAAGCTTTGAAAAGCTGTTGCAAATTCTCCACAGCAAGTAGAAAACTCCAAAATAATGCTACGTGGCTACTTTGCATAAGCCGCAATTCACGGAAAATCTCGTGAGCCGGACAAGACGGACAACACTCTGCACAAAACACCCCTAAATCGCAATTGTTCGTCGAAATAGCAAATATCGCTTTTATTTTGCAAAAAAATGTAGTGAAAATGCAACTAGTGTGTCTGGCTGTAGCCAGCTGAAGTCTCAGTTAAACACATACAGCAGCGGTGCCCGAGTCTGGTCCAACCTTTCTCCAGCACACCCTGAATCTAAAGCCAGGCTGAGAGACATTTAAGTGTGTTGGAGGGTTACATCTAAAAGTTTCAGGAGAGTAGATCTAAAAGACGCTGTCATACAGTATACTCCTGTGGCATACAGTAATACTCCTGTGGCATACAGTAATACTCCTGTGGCATACAGTAATACTCCTGTGGCATACAGTATACTCCTGTGGCATACAGTAATACTCCTGTGGCATACAGTAATACTCCTGTGGCATACAGTAATACTCCTGTGGCATACAGTATACTCCTGTGGCATACAGTAATACTCCTGTGGCATACAGTAATACTCCTGTGGCATACAGTATACTCCTGTGGCATACAGTAATACTCCTGTGGCATACAGTATACTCCTGTGGCATACAGTATACTCCTGTGGCATACAGTAATACTCCTGTGGCATACAGTATACTCCTGTGGCATACAAGATACTCCTGTGGCATACAGTAATACTCCTGTGGCATACAGTATACTCCTGTGGCATACAGTATACTCCTGTGGCATACAGTATACTCCTGTGGCATACAAGATACTCCTGTGGCATACAGTAATACTCCTGTGGCATACAGTAATACTCCTGTGGCATACAGTATACTCCTGTGGCATACAAGATACTCCTGTGGCATACAGTATACTCCTGTGGCATACAGTATACTCCTGTGGCATACAGTAATACTCCTGTGGCATACAGTAATACTCCTGTGGCATACAGTAATACTCCTGTGGCATACAGTATACTCCTGTGGCATACAAGATACTCCTGTGGCATACAGTAATACTCCTGTGGCATACAGTAATACTCCTGTGGCATACAGTATACTCCTGTGGCATACAGTAATACTCCTGTGGCATACAGTAATACTCCTGTGGCATACAAGATACTCCTGTGGCATACAGTAATACTCCTGTGGCATACAGTAATACTCCTGTGGCATACAGTAATACTCCTGTGGCATACAGTATACTCCTGTGGCATACAGTATACTCCTGTGGCATACAGTATACTCCTGTGGCATACAGTATACTCCTGTGGCATACAGTAATACTCCTGTGGCATACAGTAATACTCCTGTGGCATACAGTAATACTCCTGTGGCATACAGTAATACTCCTGTGGCATACAGTAATACTCCTGTGGCATACAAGATACTCCTGTGGCATACAGTAATACTCCTGTGGCATACAGTAATACTCCTGTGGCATACAGTATACTCCTGTGGCATACAAGATACTCCTGTGGCATACAAGATACTCCTGTGGCATACAAGATACTCCTGTGGCATACAGTAATACTCCTGTGGCATACAGTAATACTCCTGTGGCATACAGTATACTCCTGTGGCATACAAGATACTCCTGTGGCATACAAGATACTCCTGTGGCATACAGTAATACTCCTGTGGCATACAGTAATACTCCTGTGGCATACAAGATACTCCTGTGGCATACAAGATACTCCTGTGGCATACAAGATACTCCTGTGGCATACAGTAATACTCCTGTGGCATACAGTAATACTCCTGTGGCATACAGTATACTCCTGTGGCATACAAGATACTCCTGTGGCATACAAGATACTCCTGTGGCATACAGTATACTCCTGTGGCATACAGTAATACTCCTGTGGCATACAAGATACTCCTGTGGCATACAGTAATACTCCTGTGGCATACAGTAATACTCCTGTGGCATACAGTAATACTCCTGTGGCATACAGTATACTCCTGTGGCATACAGTAATACTCCTGTGGCATACAGTAATACTCCTGTGGCTGCAGGTGAGCTAACTAGTCAACAAGCTGCTGAAAGCCTCCAGACAGAGCAGGAATATTGTCCCCAGGAGGGAACCTGGGTATGCCAATGAGGAAGTCTCCAACATCCACAGAAAGTTATGCCATTAATGTGACGGCAGGATTGAATGAAAGGATTCTGCATATTAAGCAGACCTTTAGCAAGTATTGCAGTCCTAAGTAAAGCAAAGCAGAGTAGTGATAGGTCTGCGTAGTCTTCCGCACAAGGATGTAGGCCTGTCTTATTCTGTTGCCCATACGGGTACTTTGATGTAGACGTGAGAGCTCATTGTCATGTTTCTCAGTGAAAAGTAGACGTTCTCATGCTCTGACTCGCCTCTTCTGCCGATAAATGGACTTGCATATCTGACATAGTTTAGTCATAGCTGGCCAGCACCTGTTGACTCTTATCGAACCATTGATAAGCCCAGCGGCGTATTATGTTGGGGTATTGGTAAATGCAAAACCAGCCCTGAACGAAACAGGCTTTTGATTTCCATCCCTACCAGGGGTTAACAATAAATCGATCTAAACTGACATGACGATCATGTGGTCAGTGAGCCAATGACATCTCTCCAAAATGCAAATATCCCTCAAAAATCAATACAATATAATTTATCAAATGCACTTTTATTTTGTGTTGAGTTACCCTGGCGAGTTTCACATTAAATAAGTCTCTTTGTTAGAGCAATATTTTTTTTATTATTTTTATTCAATTAATTACCTGAGCACAGTTTTAAAAACTTTTTAGTATTTTTTTAGTTGCTTGTATTGATTTTGATATGAATGGAAAAAGTTGTTTCAATCGAATTGAATCGAGATCCGATCGTGACTGAATTTGAGATAGTAGCAAACATTGGATCGCTCTCCAGTACATCAATATGTTGTATCATGATCAAACAAATTCCCGCCTCTAGTGTTTTCTTAAGAAAGGCTACACATAAGAGCAGCTTGAGAAGTAACTTACTGAAAATTCAGTCTTCCAGTCATTTTCATTTCCAACCTGATCAGAAGATACTAATCAAGTGTTTCCATCACTTCTCTTCAATAATTTTCATGTCTGCTTTCAGCAGATTATAGAATTTCTTTAGACTGGACCTTGGACTCTCATTGACAGTCTTTCTGAGCTTCTTTTTTTCCCTTTATAGCTGGAATTAAATTGCAATTAGAGATTAGTGATTTTCATTGTATTTCCTTGCTGCATTGTTAACCACATCCCACAAAGTCTGGCAGATTAACTGAGCTCTTTTCACAATGCGCGCTTAATGCTGTCGACCAATCAAACGGAGCTTCCCGTTTCCATCGATTAGGTGTGTGACCATTTTTATTTTTTATTTAGCTGTTACATCAACTTCCCAGTGCTGGCTTTCATGTTTGAGGTCTTTTTTATCAGAAGGTAAGAACTCAGACGTGTTTCTTATCTCCCAAACAGACAGCATACGTGTTTCAATGTGCTGTATATTGTCGTGGCAACTGCTGCTTTTACAAGTCTTTAGGACGTGTGCGACTTTGTTAAACAAAGAGCACATAGAAATCATACACAAGCAGCACAGCTTAATGTGTGTGAAAGGGTTAAACCAGTCACATTACAGCAAACAAGGCCAGGAAAACCAGAAGTGTGTAAACATTTAGTAGCAGTCGAAAGCCAAGTAAAAACCACAAGAGTTTCATTTCACACAATGTTGTGTGTTTCTCTTAAACAAGACGTTTTCCCAGACTGAGCATGACATATGGACAAGGTTTGATGGATACCATAACACTGCTGTATACACTATGTAAGCTTCTGGTGATTCAGTTTCTCTTCTGTCTGGTCTCTTGAAGTGTTTGACTTCCCACCATCCAGGGAATCATGGACTCTCACCAACATTTCACTAAATCTAGCTGAATTACCAGGCTAAATCTTCATATTTATATTATATATGTTTTCCCTTTTTGGGTTTATTTCTTCCCCCCATGCTAACCCTGCCTCTTACTCATCTAGCCATAGACCACTGATAGAAGCACTAACTTGTCGGATCTTTTTATCTGCAGCCTTTAGATTATTGTCTGCAGCAGGAAAATGGAGTTCAAAACTGCATGGTGTGAGCTAAGCGCTGGGTTTTTATACGACCAGGCATGGCTTAAAAACAACAAAAACCCTGCATCCGTGAGCAAAACGATAAACATGAAGTTGCACTCCACAGGTATTTCTGTTGACCATCCCATGTCATGCGTCTTCGTCTTTCCTCCTTTGAGGAATACTCGCCAAACTGGTTTAAATGGCTACGTGTCTGTTTGAGAGTTACATCATGTCTGAGTGTTTCTCTGCAGCCATGGCACGTTTTTATGCATCATTTAAGGACAAACTATAATGTTTAATGCAAGATTAAGTCCACAATGTTTCCTAAATACAACTTAATTTAAGAAAACTAATTTCTTTGTGTACTTTCTGCTTTCTCCGATGTTGTTATGAAATACTTTTGTTTCATTTGGACGATGATGTTGCATGTTGAGGAGTGTTCAGAGAGACATTGTGGGGTTCAAGATCCTACAATACTCTAAAAACGATAAGGCTACTTAGGTTTGGGTGGTGTTGCTGTTTCTGTCTCACACTAAGCTCATTGTTGATACGAGCTGTAACTCTGGTACTTGTCAACGGAAGAAAATGACAGAAATTAAAGGATTACTTTTGTTGGACTCCAGTAGCAGCTGGGAGGAGTCGACAGGCTTGTGACTGATTGACGAGGGAGGTCACCAGCATCATCGTGTTCACCTTAAGGGGCTTGTTTCCATTATTGGACCAGGGAAAGACGGACAAGATAATAAGTGTGAGTAATTAGCAAGAGACTCTGGCTGCAGACCTCCACTGAGGGGACAGATCCGGTGTAGACTCCACCTCCTCCACTACAGGCATCGGAAGAAACAAACTTTCCTTCACCCACCCCTCCCCCACCCAATGAGATTAAAAGGTTTGCCATCAGCCAATAAAACACAACAGAAGAAAGTGAAAAAGACTTAGAAAGATAAACGTTATGCAGAAGCGTAGAGCTTTCATCCAAATTTCATAAAATGGCACCATATCATGTTTATTATGTCAAAGGTTTCACTTTTTTTTTATCATAGTATTACATGTTAAGTAGCATGATTTTGCAATAAAACTCGGGTTACTGTTTTATTTGGAAAACCACAATAAGCAGAACATCACTGTGGTAACTAACGCCAAACAAAAGAAAACAAAAATATAAACAATATATAGAAAATAGAAACTATACCCTTTGGTGGTATTAGTAAAAACATGGGCTGTAGGGCTGTGACGATATGCTTTCGTCACAATTCAATTCCAATTTTTTTCCCTGTCGATTCTATTTAAATTGTGATTCTCGCAATTCTTCTATATTGCTGAAAACAAAAAAAATGTACAAAACTTTTTTGCTAGTTATCTTTGTGGATTTCAGTTTGGCTACTGTGTTGTTTTTTTCCTGACAGTCTTTCTGCTGCTGCAAAGCCCAAGAAGACAAGTCAAAGGATCAATAAAAACAATAAAAACGACAGAAAAAATTATAATTGATTATTTTTATTCATTTAAAATTAACATTTGAAAGAATATTTTGATTTTAAAATTGTGAAGCAAAAAATCCCAATATCGATTTTTTTTCGATTTGATTTCCTACCCCTGTAATATGGCCTAGTAGGTGCATTAAAAACCAGGTAATACACAGGTCTCAGTGTGTCGTCTGCTTATGCCACAGTCCCACGCAGTAGTGTTTTATAACAAATAGTTTTTGTTTCTAAACTTGCTAAATATGATTGGAGACATGAACTATTATATCTTGTACTTTTATGCTAAACAGCTGTTGTCAAAGCCAGCTGATCTGAACCAGTTGATTTAATGTGTTGCTATGGTGACGCCCGTAACAAAGTGATAAAACGGGGATTTAACTTTGGCGCGCATATCAAGGAAAATAATGCAGCCAGTCGACTGAATTCTTACTATCGTATTATTTAAACATTCAGCTGAAGACGTCGAATGTTATGGCTCAACTAGACCTTGTGGGTGCGTCATACAGTTATCAGTTTTTCCACATAAATATCAGTTCAAAACATTCAGATATAATTAATTAATAAGAATATTATTTTATGAGGACAGGAGGCCGTTCGCTTGTTTAATCAGCGTGTTTTTATTGCACGATCCGGACGGGGAAACAGTGGTTATAGCACACGGGTTGCTGATTTTGTCAGTGCATTTTACCTACAGAACTGCACATGAGAGTTTTCTAATGCAACTTATATCAAAGTGTTTCTCTATTGGCCCCATGGTGGATCCTGCAACAGGACTGTCCCCATCGTGGAGGTCTGCAGCCAGACCCATGTCGTAACTAGATGTGGGGATTTCAGGTGAGTTGTTCAGCTGCATGCGAAGTACCCAAAGTACATAGTTTGTCAAGAGGTTTTCCTTACTTTCCCAGACGTCACTTGTTAAAATATGATATCCAAAACACACGGTAAAGGTTTCAGCTGATGGCTATGTGGCTGCCAATATACGCATGTGTGCAGCTGTGTGAGACATGGGTCAGTGTTGGCTTTCAGGAAGATAACACTGTAAAGTTCTTTGCAGTGGGAATCTGCTAAGGCAGCCTTCATGTTTGTTTGGAATACTGACTGGAAGACATTTTAGAGATTCAGAGAACAGAAGGATGACTGCGATTGGTTAATAGGTGTAATAAATTGGCTGCCTTTTAATGTGAATTAGTGTTTTAAAGGTGCATAATTATTATAGACTGCAAAGTCTTCTTGTGCAGGTGTTGTACATTTCAAGTCCAAGATGGCATCTCTGTTTGTGTTAGCGCTGCTCTTTCCCCCCTGAATGTATGTAAATGTTCTGCAGTTTTCTGTGTCAGGGCTTCATTTCAAATCCCAGTAAAAAGCAGCCTGCCTCATGGTGATTCTCTGGAGGACACCCATAACCTGAATGTGACCAAACACTGACTGAGGCTGCCCCATTCCAGCAACTTATTTGATTATAAAGTCATAAAGAAGTGTTGACGGTGTCGGACTGTTGGGACATGGCAGCCCCACTAATCTCACACGCTGATAAAGGCGACATTTCTTTTGTGATGCGAGCTCAGACGAGCCCAGTTGGTCATAAAGTCCATGTGCAGCATAAGAAGCTCAGAGGATGTGTTTGATCACTCGTACATAACCAAACCATATCATCCACAAACACACACAGTCTGTCAGATAAGCCCAGTGAAGCCTGTGCAGGCACTCTCCCGCTCTGGTGCTGTAAACGGCCCAAATTTGGACAAAGATTCCAGCCAGACAGTCGTGTGCCCTGAACGGGGGGCTGCTGTGTGCTCATGTGGATCTGTTTCCCTTGTCAACGCTTTTGTTGTCATAGCAACACCAGACGAGAGGAGGACTGTCCGCTCACGGTGTTCACTTTTACATTTCAGGGGTTATTGGCAAATATTTCTTGTAACTATTGCTTGGTATGTTATTTACCGCTGTTGGTGTTTGTGTAAACTTTCTTTTACTGGGTTTATCTTCGTTTTGTTGTGTTTGTTTACATTTGAGTGTGTGATTTATGACCATCACTGGATCACAATAAGTGTCTTTTACATGAGATAACGTCTTTTTTGTTGAACATTTTTCCCCTTATCAGCCACATGAACAAGATTTTATTCAATAATTTTTGCGTTTAATGTCTTTTTAATCGTGCAGCTTATACTCACCTGCAGATTTGGCCTAAATCTGCCGTTTAACTTTTACCACCTCAGCATATCTGATGCAGCTGTTACACTAGCTGCTCAGCTGTGAAAATAAAAAGTAATCCTGGGTAATTTCTGGAAAAGTTTTGCTGATGGGTAAGTTCTTGGCAACACATTGTGTAAAAACAGATTTACACGCAACATATGTTCATAACTGTACCTAATCTGTGGGGGTCTTGGCTCTTATTGGCCGCTAATAAATACTTGTGATTTGTGACCCTTGTGATTTTTTTCATTTTTTTATTATAGGTCATATGAATGTTTCCCATACCCTTGTTTGGTATCATTTCATTTAACTCTTAAAAGTCCACTAGATCTGTGGCACTCCCGATCACTACCACTTTGTCGCTATTGTCACCAGTCTCTCAGGAGACTGTGGTTTTTCAACACTCTGTCATCCTGAAGCGGGATATCAGGTAACTGTCAATCAAAACGACTCCTAAATATGACAAATTTCAATATGAAATTAAATTCTTAATGGAAGTGTTAGAAAAGCTTATTTCTGCTGTGAAGTTGATCTTTTTAAACTGGGAGTCTATGGGGATTTGCTCTGTTTTGGAGCCCCTAGTGGATGAAGGGGGAACTGCAACATTTTTCGCACTTCTGCATAGGCTTCACTTTTAACAGCAGGGGGTTGCTGCTTGGCCCCATCCAGAAGGTTGATAGCCAGCCACAAAATGTAGTTTGTTCTGAAACACAAATGAGTCATTCATTCATTCATTCATTTTCCAAACTGCTTAGTCCAATTAGGGGGTTGCTGGGAAGCTGAAGTCTATCCCTGCAGTCATTCGGCGAAAGGCAGGGTACACCCCGGACACTCCTGTCCATGACAGAACAAAAGGATTGATCTATGCCAGGGGTGCCCAAGTCCAGTCCTGGAGATCTACCATCCTGCAACCTTTTAGATGCAACCCCTGTCCAGCACAGCTGAGTCAAACAGCTGAATTCCTCTTCTGCATGTCATTCAGCTCTGCAGAGGCTGCTAACGAGCCACCTATTTGATTCAGGTGTGTTGGAGAAGGGTTGCACCTAAAAACAACAGGATGGTAGATCTCCAGGACCGGACTTGGGCACCCCTGATCGATGCTAACACCATCACTGATCATATTTGTGCTGTGTGCTATGTTGCTGAGACCTCCATTAAGATCAGGAAATGATGATTAAGCCACTTCCTGCAAATCTTTCCACCAATCAGAAAACTTAACTTTACAGTAATGTCTAATCAGGACCCAAAGATCAATAAAGTGAGCAGAAAATAACTATTGGTCCTCTGTGGCTGGAACAGAGCCAAGACGTGTGATAACATGGAGTTGAACTGGAGTTGGTTCTTTGAGACTGTTGGGTATTATTGGTTGCATTAATAACTGTAACTGGCAAAAATTAGCTGCAAGAAATGGCTACATATGTAAATATTTTCTTTTTGTTTAAGTGCCAAACTTTCCTTTATCCTAAAAGCCAAGACTTGAGAAAATGATGCGCAGATGGGGAAAAAGTCTCTTTGCAGGAGGTAGTGTCAGAAAAGGGTTGAGCAGCATTGTGCCTGTCCCAACCACATAGTTATAGTAGATGAATGTAGTGTGTACATATTTCTGTAGTTCATACCCAGCAGTTTTTTATGGCAGTGAGCATTTAGGTCGGCTTAGCTCTTACAACGTTGTCACAGCTGCAACGGTACACGCCAGTGTCGCTATTTCCTGTAAATGGATTATGCCTGAAACATTGGCAGATAAGCACAACTTGCATGTAGAATTAAAGTTACACAATTTTACTGCTTTTACTTTGTTTTTCGTTAGTAACGGAGTTGTGCTGGAGTGGAAAGTACAGTAAAGTACAAGTTATTCCCTCCAAATAGTCATTTTTGCCAGATTTCTTTGGCTATAGAAAAAAAATCACCAAAGTGTCAGTGTGGAGGATGACAAGCATGTCATAGTTCCAGTCCACGGGCCCTGTGATGGACTGGTGACCTGTCCAGGGTATACCCTGCCTCTGGCCTTGTAGCTGCTGCGTTACGCTCTAGCCTCCGCTACCCTGCAGTGGAATATGCAGGTATAAAAAAAAACAGATGGATATTGCAGAATAACCACCAGTTATTTACCTCAAAGTACAGCTTAACGTTCAGGGTTTGATGATATATTTAAGTTTCCTCTTAAAAAGAATCATTAGACACCAAGAAATTTACATAGAATACAAAATAATAAAAACAAGGAAGAAAGATTTCAATAATGGACAATGATGTCAAATAATCACATTATGGGGAGGTGAGAAACCCTATAAGGGCTTAATGAGGTGTTAAATTGTCTCTATGATGCACATTTCAGTCTAATTTATTTTGACATGCAAGTCCAGTAGGGTAAAAAATCAATCATTTTCCACAAACCCCTTAATTCATATTGTATTGATCCCCTCAGATCAGCCTCTGGTAGAAACACGCCAACAGAGAAAGCTCCGCCCTCTGTCCTGCAGGCTGCGTCTGATTGGTCAACTGCAAGGAGTAGTTGTACTAAGCAGTGAAGGCGGGCGTGGCTTTCTTCTCCTGAACGTGCACAACCTAAAGAAGATGACCAATCACTGAGTCCCTGCCCTGGGATGTCACTAAAGTTTCAAAGTAGTAAAAAACTCCCTAAAACCAATCATTTCCATCGCCATGGAAACCGAAAGTGGAGTGCTGGAAAACTCAAACCTGTGTTTCGGTGATAAACGGCGTTGCTCGTATGTCTGACGAGTATTCAATAGGGGTGAGAAATCAACTCGAAAAAATTAAATATCAGGATTTTTGGCTTCACAATTTTAAAATTATTTTTATTTAAAAAAAAAAAAAAATTATACAAAAAAATCAATCTGTTAATAAAATTAGTCATTTTTATTGTTTTTATTGGTCTTTTCACTTGTCGTCTTGGGCATTACAGCAGCAGAATGATGGTCTGGCTACTGTGTGTTTTTTTTTTCCCTCACTGGAATCGACAAAAATCAGAAATATCAAAGAATCTTGACAATCACAATTTAAATCAAATTTGCACACAAAAAAATCAGAATCAAATCAGGACGAAAGCATATCATCACAGTCTGGATTTTCAACACTGTAGGAAAAAAATAGCATCATAGAGCCACGTTAATGTGTCATTTAAGTGAGGCTGCAGCGACAAGTGAAGCAGCCTTCGCTGAACGTTACACGACTTTTACATTCGTCTTCTGACTGTGAGGTGGATGCATCTTTTGTGTGCGTTAGCCTTTAGTAAAACCTGAATTTAATATCAGACTTGTAGCCTTGCTTCTACATTTTCTCTGTTATGTATGTCACACAGCAGCCACTCTGCTAGTGAGCAGCGAGGAGCTCATCCTGTTTGTTCTCCACTCAGCTTCAAATAAAATACATTTTTATAATGTAGTTTCCAGAAGGACTCGCAGGTCCAGGTTGTGGTCCTGCAGCCTTTTCCGTCTGTTTTCTGAGACTCATGCAGAGGTAAAAAGCAGCAGAGCAGAGGACATTGTGTTGAAATCAGACTTCTAGCTTCCTTTACGTTTTGGTTTTATTATTTTGGCATCAGAAGTTAGAAATGAATTCAACTTGAAGACACAAAGTGTTTTGATGATTTATAGTGACGGGAAATTAATAAATAAATTGTGAAAATCTTACTAATCTATAATCGTGCCATCTCTCTGTCATCGTCTGGTTTTACTTTTGGCATAAATGGGCGACCACATGGGGCTGGCCCTATGGTACTACGTGGTATTTAAAGCGGCCCTGCTGTGTGCAGGCATTTAGGGAATGCTCCAGCTGCCTGAAACCTTTTGAACACACACAGCTATCCATCAGGAAGCTCCACATGTCTATGTGCTCCCATTCATTGCTCAGATGCATAAGGCAGCTTGTGTTCTTACTCTCATCCTCTCTGTGTTCCTATAGGCATGCATCGATGACAACGTTGACATGGTGACTTTCCTGGTGGAGCATGGAGCCAGCGTCAACCAGCCTGACAACGAGGGCTGGATCCCCCTCCATGCAGCCGCTTCATGTGGATACCTGGATATAGCAGAGTGAGTATTTTGTTTTGTAGGTTTCTTAGAAACTTTTCATCAGCTTTGATTGCAGCTAACTAGGGCGGGGCGATATATCGAATATACTGGAGATATCGTTGCTAGTCCCCTGTACGATATAGAAAATGTCTATATTCGTCATATTGGAGTATCCTGTTGTCACGCAGGTGTTTTTAGCTGTGGGCGGGGTTTCCTCCCTCCTCCTCCACTCTGCACCGCTTTGCACAGAGAGTTAAAGCAAGCGCACCTCGTTACGTACATAACATGAGCTACGTGCTACGTCATGAGAGGCAGCGTGGAGACACTTTCTCACTAAATCTGGCAACTTCTTGTGAGAAGCGACAAATATAGCGACTTTTACTGGAGTTATTGGAGACTTTCCTGGTGTTTTGGCGACTGACTTTAAAGCGCATATTGTAAAGTTATTGTCAGAAGGAGAGTCTCTCCCCGTCCTAAAGCACTCAGTCGCTCCGGCTGCAGCTGCAGCCAGTCAGAGGAGCAGAGAGGACACCTGCACGACTCCACCTACAGTCACAATGAACAGCCAAATCCGCCACTGATCCCGCTCTGGATTACAGAGTGGGACGTAAATTACAACGTTTTTCACGTCATTAATTCTATTTAATTACATTCACAGACTCTGTCACTTACTCACCTCATCCACTGTGTGTGACACAAGCATATTTATCTGGCTCCTCATGTCTCTAGAAAGTACAGAAAGCAGTGAGGATCAAATCCTGAATTAAAAACTGAAGCCGTTTATTGGAGACGATACGAGGACATTCTGCCTGGATTATAAGACTGATTTCTACGCTAAACTCTGCGATTAAAAAAATACACGACAACTCAAAAACGTCTTCATAAAGCAAAGCCTTATAATAGTTCATCATTTGAAAAGTCCCCCCTAGAGCACCTATTTTCATACGTTGCATTTATTACATCATGCAAAGTCACTTTATTTTGTTTTAAAATGACATGTTTCTGCTACTGCTTTAACTGTTCAATAAATACAGTTTTGATCAGTTTGCTTCGTTACAATTTCATCCTTTTGGCATGAATGTTTAAAATCAGCACATCTTAATGCAGTATGAACAGTTATGTTTTAATGGAGACACAAAATCATCTTACTGATGTGATTGTATGCACCAAAGCATTCATTCAAGGCTGAGGTAAATATCGAGATATATATCGTATATCGTGACACGGCATAAAAATATCGGGATATTACTAAAAGGTCATATCGCCCAGCCCTACAGCTAACCCATCCTTGCATCCTGTTATATTGCAATAATTATTTTTAGGACATATGTATGAAAACATTTATAGTTAGGCAAGCAAATTCTTTTTTTTTTTCTCCTTCATTCATTTCATTCATTCAGTCCAAATCTTTGTAATATCTTCCTTAATAACCCCCCGTTTTTTAATGAGGTTTTAAATGTGGGTATTTTATTTTATTTGTTGGCTTTTTAAAATGTATGTTATATTTTTTGTTTTGCTTTTATTTTATGACTTTATATTTTTTTATTTTATATATTTTATTTATTTTATTTTTTAACCTTTTTTTTACTTTTCGTTTCATTTTTATCATTTATTTAATTTAATTATATTTAATTAAATGTTATTTTTTGTTTTATTTTATTGCACCTTCATGATATTTTAATAAGATCAAACTGTTCCTTTGTCACATGCACATCTAAGATGGCATTTTCTTTGTTTTTAGCCAACATGCTGCGTTTTCTCACACCACAGTTTTATCTTGTAGCAGGCACCATTGCTACTCGGTGTGGTTCTCTTATCCTGCTTCAGCATTATACTGTGGCGATGTGATGCACACACACAGGAATGTATCACACATTGTTCCTGTTGCATCCTTTCACCTTTTTACTCAAATGATGTTTTGGATTGTAAAGCCCTTTGAGGTAGTGTTGTGATGACATAACTTGTTTACGTCTTATTTTACTGTTAATTGGGGTGTTTTTATTCGTAAATGCCCAGCTCTATTGTGAGAAAGTCTCAAGTGAAATGATTGCAGTCAAGCGGCCAATCAGTTATGTCAGACACGTGTTGTTGGAGTGATGTAATCTAAGGCGGCGAGATCAGGGTCGCGTCCTACATCTGGAGCGTTGTTTTTCTGTCAGGTAAGAAGACGGCACACAGAGCGAAGAGGAGAAGACGCTGATGCTATCGGAGGATATCTAAACAGACTGAAGGAGCTGAAGCAGCTCAGTGGTTCTCATTATTCAGCATGTTGGGAATTTGCTGTGAGCTGTTTAACTCGTGGAAACGTTTCACAAACCCGGCGTGGGTTTATTTAGAAACTGCAACCGGCTGAGGAGAAAACAGTAGCGGGGATATTATTTAGTTTTTAGACATGTAACATGATTAATGTCTCAGATGAGGGAAGGGTGGGAAGAGCTGCCCTCTCCAGCTCTTCGGCATCAGGCAGGAATTACAGCAAACAAGACGTTTCTGTTGCCACATTGTGAGTGAAAAGGTCAAGTGCTTGTGCCGATATGGGTGACTAACGGAGACATGATGTCACACTGAGAAACTCAGCAATCTGGTGTGGGCAGTGAGTTGTCAGTGGGCCCATTATAATCCCAGCAGCCTCATTTACAACAGAGCACTGGCAGGCAGGGCTGTACCAGTGTGGGACTGGAGTTAAACCCACCTTAAATGAGCAGAAGAGAAAATTTAATCTGAAACATACCAAATGTTGAGAAGTAATTGTTGTCAGTCTGTTGCCATTTAGGTGGAAGTCATAAGCACGGCGTGTTTGAAGTGGTTTGTTGGCCTAATGAGAAGAGCCTGAGTCCCGCCACAGACTTAATTGGAAGCAGCTGAACTGGAGATGCTGACTGGTTTAAATGTCTTCAGCCACTTCTTCAGGCAAACAGACAAAGGTTTAAATCAGCAGATAGCTGGAAGCGTTGAAAGGCTTGTTTGGGATATATTACAGGAGTTTTGCAGTATTATTCTCATCTTCCAGTGCACATAAAATAAGGTACAAAATTTGATTGGCTCAGCTTAGAGAGCAGTGCACAGTTGTTGCTCTCGCCTGTTTTCTGTAGCTGTGGTGTGTTCAGTGTTTGTCCAGCATGAGGAAGACCATCTGATCTGACGTGTGCCTGAAATAATCAGCATGTAGCCTACACATAAAGTTCATTCATACCCGTACACATCCCTGGGTCTTTACCCCGTCAAGCCTGCATACAGTTGATATACAGTCATATTTATTCATCCCCTTTCATTAAAGAAGGAAAAAAAAACAGCTGCCTGTAAAATAAGCTGAAATTGTCTAAAGTAATGAATAAAAATTTGATGAAAATCATGACATGTTTTTCTAATTCTGGTTCAATAGAAATATTCTTTTTACAAAAAGCAAACAAATAAGATAATTTATTACATATTACATCAGTCTTAAAGTAATATTTAGTAGAACAATCCTTTAATGTTTCCGCTCCAGTCAGGTGTTTTCTGTTCCTCTCAGTCAGACTTCTGCACCTGTTGACAGGTATTTTGTCCCACTGTTCAACAGAAAAGTCTCTCATTTGTCCAGGACACATTTGTTTGGGTTTTTTTTTTCTTTCTTCAACTCAGTTAAATAAAAAAAAAAAAAAAACAGTGTCTTATATTACTAAATTATATTTTTGTAGATTTTTAGTTCTTGTTCCTTTTTTAAGTCTCCAGTTATTTGAGTGACTGTTGTAAATTCAGCTTTTCTTTAATGAAAGGAGATGAAGACATATGAGCACAACTGGATCATTTAGATGAAATTCATGAACAGGTTGACAAGAAGCTGCTGGATCCATTTGATTTGGATCAGGTGTGTTGGAGCAGGGAAACATCCAAAATCTGCAGGATACCGGCCCTCGAGGACTGCAGTTTGACACCCCTGATTCAGAGGATGCTTCTGTATTCAAAGCCTTTTTTCCCCTCATTTGTCACCAGTTGAGTGAATACGTCCATAAAGTATGATGGAAGTGTTTCCTGTTGAACTAATGGATGTTTTCCGTCTCCTCCAGGTATCTGATTAGCCAGGGCACCAACGTAGGAGTTGTGAACAGTGAGGGGGAGACGCCCCTTGATATTGCTGAAGAAGAGGCGATGGAGGAACTCCTGCAAAATGAGATCAACCGACAAGGTACGGTGTGAGAAACGACAAGCCACATGGATGTTTTTCATCTGAAAATGAGTCAAAGTTTGAGACGCTGCAACTAATCAAGAGATTTTTTTGGTTTAATTAGAGAGAAAAAAAATAATTTTACTATTCTGTTATTATATTTCATTTTTATAATACTAATGAGAATTATTTTATAACACAAGCTGCATTTCTATTGCAGTTTGTTGTGAAATAAAAGTGATTTTTTTTTTTTTTTTTTTTTTTTTTTTTTTTTGGTCGTTTTTGACGAGCAACATTTGCAATTTTTTCGGCATTTCCATTCAGTAATGTTAAACGCACAGACCTCGTCCAGCTGATGTTGCAGCTTGTTCAGGTAGAAACGTAGCTTTAGTTTCAGGTTTTCTATTCACTGCAGAGAATTTGCTCCAGTAGTCTTTCTCTGTCATTTCTTCTTCTAACTCACTGTAAAACTCTAAAATTCCCCGTTTGTTCCACATCGCGCCGTGATACATTTCTATATTGAAACGTCTCAAACAGCTCATTAAAGTGCAAAAACATTGTAGTGATATTTGAGAGCTTTTTTGAAATGTAGGTGTTTCCATTAGTTTTTGTTGGTTTTTTTTTGTCATATTTAGGTTTTGTGCAATTCCAGCTGGAATGGAAAGGCAGCTACTATTATTATGTAAAATTACATCAATATTTCTTTCGGCTACCTAAAACCACATGCTGGTAAACCGTCTCTACATTTCTGCAGCCCATTTCACAGTGAAGCCAGAAAAAGGCCCAGAACTCACCGACATTATTACTTATAAACAGTGAAACTGTCTGTCAGGAAAAGTTGAGCTTGTTTAGTTTTTTATGTTTAGTGTCCGCTGCTTTATTTGGCACGTTTTGGCACATCTGACCAGAGTCAAACATGTTTACAGGCCTGCAAATGACACAATAACATTTCCCTGCTAAATATGAACGTCATTTAACCCATCAAGCATTTTACTTTGCGTTTAGCCTGCAGCTGGTGAAACATTCAAGGCTTCACCTGCTTTACTTTTTACTCTTCCAGTCAGCCGTCCTGCACGCTGACACGTCAGGTTTTTTCCCATTAGCCCCAGAAAACCTACCGCCCTGCAACGAAAGAGGAAGAATCCAACCACGATGACTTGATGCTGTTCCTTCTCACTGTAACACACCTGTTCTGCAGCTCACACGGCACAAACACAAAGCAGCACAAGCAGTAGCACGTGGACGCCGAGGAACTCTTACTTTCTGTTGATCTGCAGATGTAGTTCAGACATAATCCCTGGTGGAAAGGGATTATATTGAAGGATTTTAATGATTTAAACAATCGTGGTGATTAAGACTTCAGTTAATTGTGAACAAAGTAGTCTTGGCATCCGTAGCAATGTGTTGGTGTTTGGAGACTGGGAACAGCCACTTGTAGCAGGGCGTAAAACACAGAGAGCGTGAGAAACCAGAGCGTTTAACGCTGGATTTTCTTTCTTAGTTACTAAAAAACGTTTCTGTACACGGTGGAAGTGTTCCAACTAGTCCATCGGTGGTGTGGCGGCGATGAGATGCTGAAGGCGACGCAGCCAGTCGGAACCAGTTTGTTTTCCGCCGCCGCGGAGCGTCAGTCACCTGCCATTCTTCGCTGTCTGGATAAAAGCTTGCATCATAACAGAAAACTGATCCAGCGCCAGGTCATTCTATTTTCACCCCTCCCTTGTGGCGGGAGGCCATGCTGAGACGCGCTACCTGGCCCCAGGCCAGAGGGGGGATCCTCCACTCGGCCACTAGTGACGTCTGGGTGGCTTGGCTGTTCCCGAGGCCTAATTTGCTCCTAATCAACGTGAACTATGAGATGTCTGATTAGACACGTCTAGCACAACCCGGCTGACTTTCCCCATCACCGCCCTGCGTCTCTGAAAGCTCTCTGAAATGAAAAAGCTCTTTCTCACCAGGAGCTGTCTTTACCTCTGAACTGTTCCATCATTTTTCCTTTTCTACTGAAACACACACTTTTACAGTCACCTTGTCCTGCTGCATTGTTGAATCAGCCCCCTTCTCCCTGAAAACAGTCTATTTAATTAGGAAGTAAATTAGGAGCTTTTTTAAACTTCACAGTTCATGTGTGGGACTTCTGCATGATTAATCCGACGGATCTTCTCTGCTTTTATTTGTTCGTGAATGACTTTTTAAAGCTTTTGTCCCCGCACATCTACGCTGCAACTCAAGCATGGTAAACGTTGAGGGTGGGAAAATCGAATTGAAAAATCGAAAATCTGAATTTATTTTTTTTTTTTGCTTCACAATTTTAAAATTACTTTTTTGGAAGAAAAAAAGAAAAAAAAATCTTTTTTTTTCTTTCCAAATAAAAATAATCCAATTTAAAATCTTTGTCTTTTTTTTTTTTTTTTAAATTGTTTTTATTGATCTTTTTACTTGTCTTCTTGGGTGTTATAGCAGCAGAATGATGGTCTGGCTACTGTGTTGTTTTTTTCCTCATTGAAATCAAGAAAAATGACGAGAAGAAAAAGTTTTATACATTTATTTAGTGTTTAATCTATAAAAATTAGCAATATCAAAAAATTGTGAGAATCGCAATTTAAATCAAATCGGCACCTAAAAAAAAATCTGAATTGAATCGAATTGGGACAAAAGCACATCGTCACAGCTCCGGTAAACAGTTTTCTGTTTTCAATATGTGTTTTTAAATGCTGATTGAAATGTCGAAGCTTTGCTATTACGAGGTTAACTATGCTCACATCATACCGTTGTGTTTAGTTCAGTCCATGTGTGATCACCTCCTGGTGCTACACGTTCCCGTCTTGCAGGTTTTCTTCCACATACATTAAGTCACCTCAAACCTCCGGCGATCTCAAGCAAAAAAAAAAAAAAAGTGCTGCCTCTAAATTAGTGAAACCAAGCTTGAAGTGATTGAACACATGAGGTACAGAGTGCTAATTCCAGGCAGGCTGGCTGCTTTGGAGCGTTATGTAACGGTGGTGAGATTCGCACCCACCCAAACCCCAGGCGTGTTGGCCTGTGGCTGCTGTCAGCTCTGATTTGTAGATGCCTGATAGATGCTCTACCAGCCCTCGCTGATGTCCCACATGCACACACCTCACAGACACGCTGAATACTTGCCGCATTTTACTGTGAGTAAATCAGAATAAAGGTGCAGATGGAGCTGGGCTGGTGGTGAGTGTGCAGACCTGAGGGCAGCTGCAGACAATCCACAGCTCTGATCGCTGTGCTAAAGGTAGCAGGCAGCGTTATGCAACCAGCTGTTGTGTAACACATCTGTATGTTTGCAATATGATTTTTCTCCCTTCAGAGAAACCAGTTAAACCTTCATGGTTTCCACTTTGCAGTGACTGGTTTGAGACTGTGTTGTATTTGCCTCAGAGTACAAATCTTCTGTTCCCCTGCTTCATCCCAGTGGTCAGCTGAGAGATGTGCTCCTCCCTCAGCTATGAAGTCCTGCCAGTTCTCCCACTTTGCTCTCACTCTGTGGTGCTACTTAGAGGCCATTAGCCTCCCTGCTTTTGATAGACTCAGCGAAGGCAGCGTCCCGGGAGATCAGGGGACGTTGCTGCACCTGGCCGACCCCACGTCTCCGCTTTTTATACAAAAATAAAGTCGATTTGTTTCCCAGTAACATCATGGTCAGTTCGGCGTTTCAGCTCTTAGTGGCCATAAATGCATATTTGTCAAGTTTTTTGGTTTTTTTTTATAAACATTTAATATTTCTTAGTTCTGTAGAAGAACGATGAGACGTTATGTTTGTGTTTAAATCTCGTCTTTTTCTGTCTATTTGACTCACTTTCCAGGACTTTAGGCCATCAGGTCCCAGTAAGCAGCATGTCCGGCTTCAACTGGCTGACGTTGTACATTACTGGTGTTTCCAACTTTTCACCTTTGGTTCGGTGCGCCTCAGGTGTCGCAGCGTTGCTCTCAGAAGTTTTATTCAGATTTCCTTTCCAATCCTTACCGTGTACACTGATGGATAGTTAAACTTCACTCTGGTTAAAAACATTTATCTCTTTTATATGAAGCCTGAATGTTGAGTAGAATAAAAAGCTGAACTTAATGTAATGTATAATGAAGCTATGCTGCTTCTGGAGATTCTGGAGGATCTACTTGGGTTTTAATTAGTATTTTAAAGGCGTCTCTGGCCGTATTTCATGCCACGTTTATGGAGTTTGATGGCGACTGTTCTCGTTTTCTTGTGACGTTTCTGCTCGTTTGTCAGCCAGTTTTCATCCTGAAGCTTCACCAGAAACTGATCCATGCAGCATTTCCATCACACCGTGGCCCACATTGGTGTTTCTGCTGCCGAACTTCTGCTAGAGGCAGAACGGAGGTCAAGTCATTCAGCTCTCGTCCAGATTTTCTAGTTCATTTAGCTCTGTGAGAAACTCAACAGTGGATCAGAGGCAACTGAGAAGAAAATCGGTGTCTTTTAGCCTCTTTATTGGCTTTTTAATCACCTTGTTTTTCTCTGAGCTCACATAGGGAGGAAAGGAGCACAGAAGATGCAGCAGAAGAGATAAAAATCTCCCATCTTGACCTGTAAAACACCAGTCACACCGTGTGATCTAGATGTATAGATGTACACGAGTCTCAGCGGAGCCGTGCTTCATGTTGCATCTCATGTTGAAGCTTGTGGATTGTTTTCACCCAGAAATCTAAGAACTTGTGAGAAAAGTCTCATTTTCATGCTCTTAAAGTTGTGTAGTCATAAACAGTCATCCTCTCCCTGCCAGCTCGTCGGGCTGAACGCAGATGTAGAAGTCCTGTCATTGGTTTCTATAAATATACTCTCAGCTGAAGTCAGTAGAAAGTTTCTGGCCAACATGTGCTTCTACCAGGTATCAACAAGACAATCCAGGTCTGTTGTGACTGTTGTATAACGCTGACATACTGACCTACTTCACCAGCTGAGCAGTGTGTTTACAGCCGGGATTTTATTGTTAAATGGACAGAAGATTGGCACAAACCGCCTCTCTTAAAGAAAACAAATGCTAGACAACATCTGGGGGTTTAGAAAGGGTGTCGCCACAACTTGGAGCTTATTTTTTCTTCTTAGGAAGAAATGTTATGTTGCTTTAGTTAAAATATGTGACGGTGTTACCTCAGCATGCAGGACGTGATAACTGTGCTGCTTCCCACACTGCAAGTCATCTCTGGATGTCAGGTTTACCGTGTCGTTATCTCTCCAGGGGTGGACATCGAAGCAGCCCGGAAGGAGGAGGAGCGGATCATGCTGAGGGATGCCCGCCAATGGCTCAACAGCGGCCAGATCCAAGATGTCCGACATGCTAAGTCTGGAGGAACGGCGCTCCATGTCGCCGCTGCGAAAGGATATGTGGAGGTTTTAAAGTAAGCTTGTTTCCAGCGTGGTGTGATGGAAAGTCACTGCTGTGTGTCACATCCGGTTTCTGTTTATCTTTATTCCAACGCTGCCGACCGTACCGCGGGCCGACCGTACCGCGGGCCGACCCCGACCGTACCGCGGGCCGACCGCACCGCGGGCCGACCCCGACCGTACCGCGGGCCGACGACCGTACCGCGGGGCCGACCGTACCGCGGGCCGACCGTACCGCGGGCCGACCGTACCGCGGGCCGACCGTACCGCGGGCCGACGACCGCACCGCGGGGCCGACCGCACCGCAGGCCGACGGTACCGCGGGCCGACGGTACCGCGGGCCGACCGTACCGCGGGGCCGACCGTACCGCGGGCCGACCGTACCGCGGGCCGACCGTACCGCGGGCCGACGAACGCACCGCGGGCCGACCGTACCGCGGGGCCGACCGCCCGTACCGTTGCACATAGACGTGAGCGTAGGCAGGGAAGAAAGCATGATGAATCCGCCTTCGTTCATCGGATGTTGTTGAGACAGAAGTGTGTGGCAGTACTGATCCCTGCAGGATCTGACAGTATTTCCGGTGCTAACATCAACTCCTTCCTTTTTCACTCGTTTACCGTGTTGTCCGCACCATGAGGTGCGTTTAAAAACCTCTGTTTCTCAAAAATGGACGGTGCGCTGAGTTTGAACGTCTACTGTGGGAAAAGGAAGTGAAGCTGATGAATCGCGAACATCGATCCGGGAGGAATGACAACAGAACTCCAACCGCTGGACGTTTGTGTGAACAGGGCGTTTAAAGCGAAGTGGTGATGAAGGAGAGACGTCTTTACAAAGACTTGGAGGCATTATGCATGATTTAAACACAGAGATAATTGAAGCCTTAGAATCTAGTTCACTTTGTGGCCTGAAAAATACAGTAAAGCTGGAGCTAATCGCTCTGATTCCCTCATTTAATCAACGGATCACAGTCATCCACTCTGTTTCTGACTCATTTTCCTGGACGACGTTGACCTGCAGCTCGTCACGACCTCATGTTCCCGCCTGGAGCGCCGTGTTGCAAGCCAGCAACCGGGTATCACAGAAATGCAGGAGGACATTATGGTAGGAAGAGGGGACAACAGAGAGACAGACAGGACAAGTAGTGGTTGGAGGGTTACATGTGTAAAATACTGAAGCAAATAGCAAGTTGGCGTGCAGCGTCGCTAAGAGCCGACGTTTTCACATCATCTCTGTAAAATGTGGCCTGCAGTTTGCTAATGTGACTCGGGGTTACGATGCTGACGCACGTCTGAAAAGATTAGTCCAGACCCACGATTGCCAATTCACACAAACTATTTTTCTTTTTCTTTTTTTTTTCCTCCCAAATCCCTGGCTGTGCAGGCTTTTAATCCAAGCAGGGTATGATGTAAATATTAAGGACTACGATGGCTGGAGTCCTCTCCACGCAGCAGCACACTGGGGCAAAGAGGAGGCGTGTCGGATACTGGTGGAGAACATGTGCGACATGGACCTTGTTAATAAAATGGTCAGTACCTGGTGCTGAGAGGGAATCTGCCGGGAAGCACGATGCACTGCTTAACTTTGGCTTTATGTTTCCCTTCAGGGTCAGACTGCTTTTGATGTCGCTGATGAAGATGTTCTGGGATACTTGGAAGGTCTACAGAAGAAACAAAATTTGGTGCGTGCACAAAGCGAGATCACGAATTCTGACATATCCTTTAAAAAAAAAAAAGCGTTTTCATTGTTTTTCCATGAGTCTGAAGTCCTGTTTCCATCATCCCAGCTTATGAGCGAGAAGAAAGATGTGAAGAAATCTCCTCTGATTGAAACCACCACCACAGGGGACAACAACCAGTCCCTGAAACCGCTCAAGAGGTAAAAGCTTGGAAATAACCGCGAGACTTTGCTGCTTTTCCTTTCTCACTGGCATCTTGTGACGTTGTGTGTCTCAGCAAAGAGACGCTGCTTCTGGAGCCAGAAAAGACGGCTCCACGCATCGACACCTTGGAGCCCGAGAAGGTGGACGAAGAGGAGGAGGGGAAGAAGGACGAGTCGAGCTGCTCCAGCGAAGAGGAGGAGGAAGAGGATTCAGAGTCGGAGACTGAAGCAGGTACTGTGTGGATTTCTAAACGTTTCTAGTGGCTTTTTTTTGGCTTTTCTTCATGGCTTACTGGGGAAGACGCTAGGAAGAAGACTGGACGGTTGTCCTCATGATGTAGGGAAAGTTTAACCCTTAAAGCTCCACTAGATCAGCGGCACTTATATCACCCTCAGTTTGTCAGGAGCGGTAGTGTGTAACTGTGTGGTCAGTATCTTAGCCTTTAGGTCATCTACGGAGGTTTTCCAGACATTTACATCCCTTCCAGGTGGTTTATAATCCAGCTACATAGTGTAGTGTTTATTCAGAGACAGCTGTCTGTTTAGCACGTTTTCATCCAAACAAAATACTTTGATTTTTAACCTCCTGCTGTCAAACTTTCCACCAATCAGAGAGCTTAAATTTACAGTATTTCCAGCTTAGAGCAGCTAAATATCAACAAGTGATCAGAAAGTTGGATGAAATCAAACCAAGCAGATGTTTTTAAAGCTCAGAGGCGCCAAACAAACAGCTGATTTGTTTTGTGAGGATCGTTAGCATTCATCCGTGTGAAGAGTTGAGCTTCTACGTGATTTTTTTACATTTCCACAGCAGGAACAAGCAGAACATCAGCTTGGAGGTTAAAGGGTTATTTACACAACATGAAGTAAAGAAACATTTCTGCTTCAATCCCTCCAGATAAAAGCAAGCCGCCGGTTGCCGTGAGCAACAGCACAACACCCACTCCGACAAGTGTCAGCGTGTCCTCTCCAACTAGTCCAACTAACCAGGTGACAACTCCTACTTCACCAGTTAAAAAGGTACGAGGTGGTGACCAGCTGTCCATCCTGTCCTCCTCTGAGTGCTGCATCATTCTCATGACAAAACTCAGCGTTTAGTTAAAACGGCCGAACTGCGGCGTCATCGCTCTTCACCTGCTCTTCCTGCTTCACATGAAGCCCCGGCACACACAGCCGAGACATCCACAGCCACAACACACAGCTGATCTAAAGATCAGTGTGTTTAACACACACACACACACACACACACCGCTGGATGGTTGGTGAATTATTCTGCTTGTTAGCAGTGAAGTGAAGCTTCCAGTCAGAAGCCACACACAGCACAGGTTGGTAGAGAAATGGGCCACACATGAAAAATAAAACATTAAACCCCTAAAAACAGAAAATTCCAAATGTTTACCTTTTTGTTTTTGTGTAAATAAGTTTCATGAAGTAAACAAGCTGCGATAAACAAGCTTAATTTCTTGACCAATAGCTGCTGTTTCGACTGCTTTGCTTCAGAAACACATTTAAATATTTAATTTTTATTCATATTTCATTTAATGTGGTTATATAAATGTTTCTTTCATTTTATTTTAAATGTTTTATTTATTTCTGCATTTTATTTCTTTTACTTATTACACATGTACTCCATCAACTGCAAACCATCCAGACAGGTGTGTGGAAGTGAAGAATCCAGTATTTCTCATGATGATCTGAGTAACTCTCCAGATCTACTAGTTGTTTTAACCATTTAATGGCACAGCCATGAAAAAAGTGCAGGTTTTTTCTGGATATGGAGTCACAGTTTAGCTTCTACGCCGTTTTCACGTTTACTAAATCCCTCCCATTCGCCAGACTGGACCCTCTGGTGAGCAGGTGTTGGTCCCCAGGCCAGATGTTTGACATCCTCGGTCTCGCTACAGCAGATGAGTGTGACTCTGGTCCGTTGAGTGTGTGGAGTTTCCCTGCTGCAACGCACCTGACACACATCAGGCTTATTTAGCAGGCTGCTGCAGAGCTTGACGTCTAGTCTGCTAGTTAGCCATTGGTTTGAGTCAGGTGTGTTGCAGCAGGGAAACTCTGAGAACTTGCAGGCCTTCGAGGACCAGAGCTGCCCACCCCCCCCTGCTATAGATTGGGTTGTTGTTGATGATGATGGTGGTGCTGTTCCAGTTGCTCTGCTGCTCTCTGCTGGTGAAATGGCGTGTAACCACGGCGAGCATGGCAGATTTCTCTGAGCATGTGCACACGTCAGAGCCGATATGACCTCATGCGCTTCTGATAGAGGTAGCAACAGTTTTTCTCTTCTATACGATGCTTTCTCTGTGTTCTTCCTGCTTCTTTTCTTGGAATAAACTTCCAGACCTGATGCTCTCACACCATATCCTCTCATTAATGAGTGAAATATGTCAAGTTGGCCACTAACTCGTTTAAAAGCCAGTGGCCCCAAGCGTGGTGTGACTCAGATCTGAAGCCCATAAAATGTGTTTCTTTTGCTGCTGCTTCGGTCTTATTCTGCCTTTTTCTGTTTCAACCTCTGTCTTCCTCCCCCTCTGCATCGTCCTCATCCTGGGCTCTTGTCTTGGTTGGCTTTAGTTTGATTATATTACTCCTCTCATGCCTGTGGCGGAGCCAGGCTGTCCTGCATTGTGGCGTCAAGGTTTGCGCAAAACTGGCATTTCTCTTGTGCCCAAAAAACCCATGGTGAGGCTTTGGTGTGCACCAACGTTGTTCTCTCATTCTCTACACGCACTTGTGATTAAAACAACAGACAAACATATAAAAAAACCTCCTGTTAACCACCTTTGCCTGATCCAGGCGATGCGAGGTTTTTCCACTAGCCCGGGCCTGTGATACTTGCAGCAGAGGATTCTCGACATTTCTGGCTCTCGACTTGTTACTAACCGGGTTCTTTCAGGATCTTCTTGTCTAAAATTCACTTCATTCATTTAAAAGTGAATTTCTAAAATTCACTTTTAAATTTGATGTTTCAAAAAGTCTGAAAAATTTGCAGATTTTCATCCAATGTGTTTTAATTTAATCAGACCTTAATGTTTTCCTCCTCTTTGCTGTGTTAGTGGGGAAACCGGGTCAAGTCACTTTCATTAAAACGTGTTTTTTTACATTCCTGCAAAGTGTCAACCTCTTAAAAACACTGGGTAAAACACTTTTTGTGTCTTTCTGTTCTGAGTTGTCAGAAATCTCAGCGGTCAAGCTTTCCACAGTAGTCAGTTTGCAGGTGTCTATAAATGCAGCATTAAAGATGGAAATCACAACGCTGTTGTAAAAATGTGCACCATGCAAACACCTGCCTGTCCAGGTAATTATGATTAATAAGCCAAACATATTGACACATATTGTCCTGCCATAACAGCGTAGTTATAGATAGCTGACTGTTGTTTACACCAGAAACAACAAACGCAAAATATATTTTAGTAAATTAAAAAAGGATGAAACAGCAATGGAGTGCAGGAGGCACTGCATCCAACTTTAGATCTGCAAACTCTGGGTCCTCTGCACATTACCAGTTCCCAACAACTCGGTGAAAGTCAGCTGATCAGAGAGCTACCAGTGTTTGCATGTGCCGATTAAACTACAAACCCTCTGACGCCTGTGCAGAAGAAATGGCCATGTTTGCACCCTGTTTGACCTGAACGGGAACGTAGTCTTTATCAATAAGTAAATGAAGGAAAATAAAAGGTTTTTGAATTTACAGGATTATTTTATATCTTCATGTTAGGCTAAAATTTCATTTATAAACCTGCAGGAACCCTGATATAAAGTAAACTAAAAGCTTACCAGAATGATGCTCAAAATGGGGAAAAGATGACCCAAAATTCAGTTGAAAAACAGCCCCAGTGGAAAAATTTGCCGTTGGTTAACGAACCCCCCCCTCACCTCCACCTCCATCTTCACTCATCTGTTTTCACCTGTAATCAACAACACACTGCTAACCTTGTTTTCACATCGTGTCTGTGTGATGTTGTGTTATTTCAGTTGCTTGTCTGAATGTTGTTGGAAATGTGTCTAATCTGAAAATGGCAACGGACATCACCCCCCTTCCCACCCCAGCAGGTTGAAATGAACCTTCCTGAGGATCGCTATGGTGTCAAATTTGAGCGTAGCGTTTACTGTAATGAAGTCAGGTATATACGTCTCTCAGGTGGCATGACTTTACTCCCAAAATGTCTCCTCTGGCTTTTTTATACTAAAGAACTAAAAACTTGCAGATTAATCCAGACTGTTTTTGTTTGTTATCTGCCGTGATGACTAAAACTCTCCCCACCTTTCTGCTCATAAATGGATGATTCTGTGCGATTTCATTTGCTGCTCTATCCCACCACTCAGGTTGTCCAGCCTGCTGGAAAAGTCTCTGCTAAGGTGGAGGAGGAGAGGAAAGATGAGTCCCCGGCGTCATGGCGTTTAGGTTTGAGGAAGACTGGCAGCTACGGGGCGCTGGCCGAGATCACGGCCACCAAGGAGGCTCAGAGGGAGAAGGATACCACAGGGGTGATGCGCTCAGCCTCAAGCCCTCGCCTCTCCTCATCCCTCGACAACAAAGAGAAAGAAAAGGTCCGTGGTGATATAGCGCAACTTAGATATACTTTCCTCTAGAAATATCATGATTTCTTCACGTGTCAGGTCTGAATATAGACATGGATGTGCTACAAGCTACGAGAAACGAGCTAAAGGGCTACCAGCTGAAAGCTTCAATCTAAAAGCTATGACCTAAAAGCTACAAGCTATGAGTTACAAGCTATAAGCTAAAAGCCATCAGCTAAAAGCTATGAGCAACTAGATAAAAGCTGTGAGCTACAAACTATGAGCTACAAGCTACCAGCTAAAAACTGACCTACAAGCTATGAGTTACAAGCTACAAGCTATAAGCTAAAAGCCATGAGCTAAAAGCTACAAGTTACCAAATAAAAACTATTAGGTACATTCTATGACCTACAAACTATAAGGCACGAGCAATGAGCTAAAAGCTACTAGCTACCAGATAAAAGCTACCAGCTAAAAACTTCCATCTAAAAGCTATGCTATACAAGCTACAAGCTACCAGCTAAAAACTACTAGATAAGCTATGGGCTACAAGCTATAAACCATGAGCCAAAAGCTATGAGCTACTAGATAAAAGCTGTGAGCTACAAGCTATGAGCTACAAGCTGTAAGCTACAAGCTATGAGCTACAAGCTACCAGATAAAAGCTACCAGCTAAAAACTGATCTACAAGTTATGAGTTACAAGCTACAAGCTATAAGCTAAAAGCCATGAGCTAAAAGCTACTAGCTACCAGATAAAAACTACTGGCTACATTCTATGAGCTACAAGCTACCAGATAAAAATACCAGCTATAAACCATCTAAAAGCTATGAGCTACAAGCTATAAGCTAAAGGTCATGAGCCAAAAGCTATGAGCTACCAGATAAAAGCTGTGAGCTACAAGCTACCAGATAAAAGCTACCAGCTAAAAACAGACCTACAAGCTATGAGTTACAATCTATTAGCTAAAAAACATGAGCTAAAAGCTACTAGCTACCAGATAAAAACTATTAGCTACATTCTATGAGCTACAAGCTACCAGATAAAAGCTACAAGCTACAAGCTACCAGATAAAAGCTACCAGCTAAAGACTATGACCTACAAGCTATAAGCTATAAGCCATGAGCTACAAGCTGCCTGATAAAAGCTACCAGCTAAAAACTATTACCTACAAGGTATAAGCTATGAGTCATGAGCTAAAAGCTGCTAGCTACCAGGTAAAAGCTATGAGCTACGAGCTACCAGATAAAAGCTACCAGCTTAAAAACTTCCATCTAAAAGCTATGACATACAAGCTACAAGCTAAAAACTACCAGATAAGCTGTGAGCTACAAGCTACCAGAACAAAGCCACCAGATAAAAACTATGACCTGCAAGCTACGATCTACAAGCTATGAGTTACAAGCTACTAGATAAAAGCTATAAGCTACAAGCTGTAAGTGAAGAGCCACGAGCTAAAAACTACTAGCTACCAGCTATCAGATAAAAGCTAGTTACAACCATTCCTGCCCCCCCCCCCAGTAAACTGTAAGTTACAGCATGCGCTGACCAAGAATCACTGAGCCAAAAGCTAACGAAGCCAAATTCCTGCCTCACGTCTGAAAAACATCAGCATGTCCTCTGTCTTAACTCTACTGTCTGGCCTCTAAACTTCTATTAGAGTAGTTTCTCATCCAAAACCACCATTTTCTGCCCAGTTACATGGATGTGATTGGATGAACACCAGTATCATTCTGCATCATGAATGGTCTTCTAATGCAGTTGACGATAGAGGTAAAAATGAAGGTCAGTTATGCTAAATGAATGATTTGAGCCAGAGTTAAAGCCCCTCGTAATTTACCCATATCCGTGTTTATGCACGTGTGAGCGATGTGCACAGATCTTCTTTGCTGCGTTTTCGCTCTCTTTTTTGTGACTTTAGGAAAAAATGCCATCACAGAACAAATGCTGCTCTGCAGAAGTGCTGTGTTTCTGACTCTACAGAAACCTCTGTTTCACTTCAGCACAGAGAATGTACACATGTTGGTTCATGGTTTCCTGAAGTGTTTGGTTTACTTTCAAAGGGGTTTTATGCTACAATAAACATAAACAAATAAAAAAAGACCGAGAGAAAGTTTTTTCCCATGTTCCATCCTCAGTGATGCTTCAGTCTCTACTAAAATCTTACAAGAGTTTACATTGATAGCAGGATGGTTTATACAGAATTTCTATTTGTAGAGGAGTAATCGATTCATCTTGGTACGTAATTTTCAAGCAGAACCCCCTGAAAGAGGTCAGGGAGCATTAAGACAAAGAGAAACTAAAGAGCTGCTGTAACAATATGATCTTGTTGTAATGTTCACCAACTCCAGCCTGTTTTGTTCTTCCCTATTTTTAGGAAAAAGAGAAAGGAACTCGGCTTGCCTACGTGGCCCCGACTATCCCCAGGAGACTGGCCAGTACCTCAGACATGGACGAGAAGGAAAACAGGTGAACCCCTGGAGCCAAACTGGAGCTTTGTGCAGGCATGCTTTGGCACGAGCAGCTCCTGGTGCTCTGTGTAGATGTTGGGTAGATAATCTCATGGAGCACAGTAGAATCAGATACACAGGGGAATGTGGAAGCTTTGCTGCTATTGATGCGTGTGAATCCACAGGGACTCGACGCCTCTGATACGCAGCGGCTCGTACACCCGACGACGCTGGGACGACGACCTGAAGAACAGCGAAGGAAGCGCCTCCATCAACCGAGCATCCAGCTACCAGCGCAGGTTAGCTTCAGATAGATTTCCCCTGGTCTCCTCAGACCCATCACAGCAGCTTTGGATCTAAACTGCAGCGCAGATCCATGGTGCTTTCCTCAGTTGTCCGCAGGATATTTCACTTCAGATATGTTCGCACACCCTTCCATTCGCTGCAGCTTCTGAGTAAGCCATGCAAATGAGCCCAACGCCCCTCTATCGAAGCCAGAGTGTGGTGCATGACTCTACCTGTCCTGTCAGGTTGCTGTGTGTCACTCAGATTCAGATGTTTAACAAGCAGCGTCTCGGCTTTGTTTACCATGCAGAACCTTGGCGTGGACCTGCGCTGCGTTCATGTCATGCAGAATAGATGGCGTACGAGCTGGATGGAAACTCTTCTTGCGTTTCCAGCTCCCTTACACCTGATGGTCCCGGCTTCATGCACCCTGAAGTTCAGATTAGGCATTTTGAAATACAGTTTTTCTTTGATATAGAATCCAAAATAAATCTTTATTTAATCTGTAAATGTGATAAATTCACACATCCATGTGCCATGAATGCTTTAATAGTGTGTCAAAGCTCAGTTGTCTGAGCTTTGACAACAAATATATGTGTTTCCTGTACTTTTATCAATGTTTGTGTGTGCACGCCTCCACCGCTAACATACCTCTCTTGCCCACCTGCCTGCCAACACGCTAGCACGTCCCACACGCTAGCGTTAGGGCGGAGCGGCAGCACGCGGGACGTGCCAGCCAAGTCTTCGTCAACCTCCAGCTTGGAGCCTAACACCTGTAATACTAAACCCTGGCAGCCGCCCACCTCCCACTACCAGTCTTACAGCATTTACCGCAGGTACAGCAGCTGTCTCTACACCCACCTGCCCCTTTCTGTCTGCGTCTCTGCTGGAGTGCCCACCTGGTTCTGTTTCTGCTCTTATCTCATATGTAAACTCGTATGACATGTAAAATCCAACACCAAGACTTAAACGGACGTTTCTGATCTCAGTGCTGGCGGTTTTATTTACCCGTTTTCCTTCTCACAGCGGTTCTTTTGGCAGAAGACACGAGGACTTGAGCTCCTCGACTACGACCTCCTCCTCCTCTACCACCACCACCTCCTCATCCGTTACCTCGCCCACAGGCCATCGTGGCCTGCTCTCCAGCCTGGGCTCCTCCTCCACTCGGACCGGCTCCACCAGTCTCACCAGCAGGTACAGGTTTTTACGCCTGTCGCTAAGACTTACACTCCACTGTGATCTTCACATAGCTGTCCAAACCCCCACAATGCACTGGGAAATAACAAAACTACTTCAATATAATCCATAAACAGAAATGTGACTGCGTATCCCTCGTTTTCTCTTTGTTCTCACCGATCACATCCTTTTCTTTGACTCCACTGGGGTGACTGGTTTGCTTTAGATGAGTCACTTCTCAGCTGGAAGCTTCAAGTCTGTTACCTTTAGCAACAAACCTTCCAGGTTTGTGTTTTCAGCTACGTTTCTCTGATTATTAACAAGCTCTCATCACCAGTCGAGAATATTTCAAGCTTTAATGTCTAATAATGACCATTAAATCAGACAAGGTTTAGGGTTTAATTGGTGGCTGCCCTACATGTGGTTGGATGTCAGGTTTCTGCTCAGGTCTGACTGGTAAATCTCTCCACGCAGAGATAAGCGACGGCCAAGATACTGATAGATTAGCTGCTAACGCTCGTTTGATTCCACTGGATGTTTATTAGCAAAAGATTTTAACCAGGAATGAAGCTAAAAGTACAAAGAATTAAAGTAGAGAAACTTTAAATGATCAATACCCACCATTCCAGTGAGCTGATGGGAGATGGAGGCTCACTCAGGTCCTTAGCAACTCGGGGAAATGAGCTGTTGTGTAAAACTCACCAGCTGATGGGGTCTGACTCCGCCCCCAAAAAAGCCACCTGCTTGTGGTGATTCTGCCAGAAGTGCAAAAAGTCAGGCCACACACACACACACACACACACACACAGAGCTGCTTGTGTGATGATGACCCTGTTTAGGAAGTTTTGGCACAAATCTGACTCTAAACAAAAAGTCTGTCTGTCCTGGTTTGGTTGGATTTTTGCTTTTCTTAATCATGTTTCAGTTAAATGTTAGCAGAGCTGCACTGGAAATATTATCCAAGTTGTTCATTTAGCAAGGATGAAATATTTCCAGTGAGTTACGTTCATATTCAATTCAATTCAACTTTATTTGTACAGCGCCACTTCACAACAATGTTGTCTCAGGACACTTTACATCCACATCATTTCCAGCCAATTCATACATATCCTATAATAGAAACCAACTGATTGAATCAAGTCATGACTTGGATCCAATCCTCCATCCTGAGCTGCACGCGGCGACAGTGGGAAGGAAAAAACTCCCCTTTAACAGGAAGAAAACCTCCAGCAGAACCCGGCTCAGGGAGGGCAGCCATCTGCCTCGACTGGTTGGGGTGGAGAGGACAGGAAAGACAGATCAACATGTACAACTGCACTTATTCAGGAAGACCTGCGGAACAAAGGAGAAATAAGTTAGAGACGGCAATACTGTCATATATTTATACATTAATATATTAGAGTAATAGAGCGAGGTACTTCTCAGTGCATCAGGTAACATCCCCATTGCTACATAAGTAATGGATGGCTAGACTACCCATAACTATAAGAGCAATGAGCAGTTGGGTCCCGTACATGCAGACTCCAACTCAGGAGATGTTCATATCCTAACTATAAGAATCATGGAAAAGGAAGGTTTTCAGCTTCATCTTAAAGGTGTGGAGGGAGTCTGCCTCCCGAACCCACAGTGGCAGCTGGTTCCATAAGAGAGGAGCCTGATAGCTAAAGGCCCTTCCTCCCATAGGACTCTTTGAGACTCTGGGAACCACCAGTAAACCTGCAGTCTGAGAGCCAAGTGCTCGATATGGAATATATGGAACTATATGATCTTTTATGTACAATGGAGCTTGGTCATGGAGAGCTTTATATGTGAGGAGAAGAATTTTAAACTTTATCCTGGATTTAACAGGGAGCCAGTGTAGAGAGGCTAAAACTGGTGAAATATGATCTCTCCTGCTAGTCCTCATCAGAACCCTCATATGACGCCGAAGCTTAATCTCTGCTTGACGCAGAAACGTGATATGCAGACAGACGGACACTTTGTCTGCCTCCTGCATGGCTAACACGTGCAGTTCGGTCCATGTTCAAGGAGCTTCACTACCCGTCGTTTGACAAAGAGAATAAAGCAAACGGGCAGAAATCGTAGAGGCAGTGTTGATTTGTAGAGCTGGTCCAACCTGCAAAAGGAACAGGAAGGAGCAGTAGCTGCTATGTGACTGGAGCTGACGTGGGACGTGATGGGCTGACTGTCTGCATTAACAGGTACTGTTCAGAGGAGAGTGCAGAGAGGGAGAAGGAGTCTGCTGCTGTCATCCCCACTATAAACACTGGTTCCACCACCACAACGTCGACCACTACCACCACCAGCATCTCCACCACCACTGGCACCGTCACTGTCACCGGCTCTGAGCGGCGCAGGTAACCACACACACACACACCCAGACGGCATTATGTCCAGGTTAAAGGCAGAAGGTGGCGTGTTGCGTCCTGGTGTTATGCTCTAGCCGATACAGATGCTGCTGTAAAGTCTGCTTTCTGAGCATCCTCGACATGTAAGCATCCATCAAACCGTGCAGATGATTTCCTCTGCTTGGGAGCGTCGCTGTGTTTACCATCTGCTGCAGACGCTGGCGGACGGAAAGCATGTGTCCACGTGTGTGTTTGTAGTGGGGTCGAGTGTAAGTCTTCCTGTAGCAGGGTTGAAATAAGCCACCTGTCGCAGCTGGAGAAGGGCAGGGTTGTTTCACCGCCTCGGCTACTTGTCCTTATAAGGAAGGTGGGAAGAAGCGGCGCATTCTGCTCAAGGCCAACACGCCGTTCTCCTCTGCATGAGTCCATACTTCTGTGTCCAACAGAGATATTCTCCACACTCCGACCAATGCTTAATGCTGCTTTTCCACCCCAGCTATGTGGCTGTGGAGGCTGGAAGTGCTTGTGGCTAAAGGTTAAACAGCCCCAGAGGATTGGCTGACATGCATTCATGTCAGGACTCGCATCAGCCACGTATTTGTGGTTCTCAATTCCCTCATTAAACTGTTTTATCGCATAAAATACATGAAACTAAATCAAATTAAATGCAGTTTTAGGCCTGTGGCCTCACCCGTGTTGACCTGCGGTTGTCTTTGGATTTCTCAGCAAAAGCAGAAGTTACAGGATTAAAAAAGTAATCAGATTACCAGGATCTGAAACTGATGTCCTTTAGAAATTGGAATAAATCAGATAGAGGACGAGACAGGGGACGGAGGACCTGCAGCTGATCCATCTGCCGTTGTCCAGAAACGTTCTAGATGTCGAGGTGACACAGGACACAGAGATGTGGAGCCAACGCCAGAGTACACGAGAGGTGAACTGAAACTGCGTCTGGAATCTTCCCCACAGTTAACCTAATCTAACGAAGCGCTTTGGGATCATGGTTACAAAATGCAGCTGTCCAGTCTGAAACTGGGCAGCTTCAGTGTGAACCAGGAAGGGGAGAGAACAGCCTGTAATGTTCATCACATTAAACAGAACGAGGAAGACGGGACCTGCTGTGTTCAGTCCAACACTCTCCTGCTGATCAGAACGTCTTAGTTTAACCTTCACCTGAAGAGATGTGAGCCTACGCTGGTTTGATTCCACAGTCCAGGCGTACCGCACTCCAGCGGCTTTCCCATCTACTGCTGCTACAACACGCCTGAATCAAATTACATGGATCCAACAGCCTATCAGATTCTGCTCATTAATCTGCTGTGTTGGAGCAGGGAGACATGGAAACCCTGCTGGACTGCAGACGTCGTAGGAATACCCTGTGAACATGGATCTTTTTGTCAAACTTCACCTATATGACCTGATTTATTGCTTTTCCTTTAACCTACATTGTCCACATATTTATCCCAGAAATCATCAACATGTCTTTGAGAAGAGCGCTGTCAGCTGATACGATCGTTTTGTTTATCCAACGAACAAATACAGTAAATGTTTTTCTACCTAAATGATGATAGCTCCAGTTTTCTGTGGTCCAGCAGTGATGGAGAAAGTCCTAAAGACTGCTGTTTTGGTCGGCTGTTTGAGTGTTTTTATAACAAAGTTGTGAGATTATAGATCCTTTTATGTTCTTTACATATGTAAATGGCTACGTCCATGTCGGACGTCGCTGTCCACGCGCTCCCTGCATCCTTTATGTTGGGTAATAACACCACCTGAGGGCAGTGCTGAGCTCCGGACTGGTTCTTACATCAGCTGCAGGAACAGACATAGAAACGATGGGGGACGTCATGACAATAAACATGATCAAAAAGAGGCGGCGCAGTAGCCTCTTCTTCTACGCTCCTTTCCCTGGTCGCATATGAGCTAAACTGTTTTAAAAAAGCTCCATAGTTTCAGGTTGTTGCTCTGTTTGCCATGTCTGCAAACTGACTGAAATGTGACGACAAGGCCACGCCGGACGGACAGACGCCCCCGTCTGCATGCAGAGCAGACAGAAGCTCTACTTTCTACTGGAAAGTAGAGCTTTAATAAGATTATGAGAGAATAAACAGCAGCAGTGCTGTCCTCTCCTCTGGTCAAACTGGTCCCTGCACCGCCCTCTACTGGTTACACACATTTTAGTTCAAAGGCAGATTTAGTCTCAAGAGGGCCGGACGAGGAAAGTAACAGAAATTTATCCATAATAACTCCAAATTTTTCACCTTTTTGTTTTAGTAAAAATTCATCACTGAGAGTTTTGCATTTAATAATTTTTTTTCTCATGTCATTAAAACTTCTAGATCACAATGGATTTGCAAAACCAGTAAACATTTAGTCTCAGCTGTCTGGATAAGTCATAATCAGATTCGTTTCACTTTGTTGAAGTTATATTACATGTACTTACGTGTACATGTCCGTGTGTGTGCACACACATCCCTTCATCATGCAAAGCGAAGTCATGCCTGTGAAGATGGAAGTTTTCCTCCTGACATGGAGATAAAGTAAAATATCCAGCCTCAGCTGGGTAAATTAGACATTTAAAAAGGCTTTAATTAAAATGGAAGTTAATATTTTCTGTCATTTTCACCAAACTGGTTCCTCAGGCCGGATTGGACCTTCTGACGGGCCGAGTTTGGCCTTATGTTTGCCACCGCTGCAGGAAGGCCTTAGACCGCTCTGTTACATGTACAGATGAGTGAAATCCTGGTTTATTGATGTGAAATGGTTGTAACGTGAACGGCCAGGTCGTACTGAAACTCTGTGGACCCCCCCCCCGACATCGTTCCTAAAACCTCCGTATGCCCGAGTAACGCCTTTGTGTCCATCAGGTCGTATCTGACGCCGGTGCGAGACGAAGAGTCGGAGTCTCAGCGAAAGGCTCGATCCAGACAGGCCCGACAGTCGAGGAGGTCCACCCAGGTCAGTTCACCTCAACGCTACAAACAACGTGTCTCCCAGCAGGATGAAGAGCTCCCACACCTTCAGTCTGTGCTGTCCCACGACGATGGCGGATGATGTTGGCGTGGGATCTGCGAGCAGCAGTTTGTTGTGTTTTTATGACTGTTTGAGTAAAAGCTGTCAGTCTGGATCTGTGTGTGTACATGCAGCTCTTAGCTTGTGTCTCTGCTGATAACGCTCCTTCCTTTGCTCCTCCAGGGCGTCACTCTGACTGACCTGCAGGAGGCCGAGAAGACCATCAGCAGGAGTCGTACCCCAAAGACTCGCGAGGAGGACAAGGAGGAGAAAGAGAAGCAGGACAAGGAAAAGCAGGAGGAGAAGAAGGAGACTGAGGCGAAGGAGGACGATTACCGATCGAAGTACCGCAGCTTTGAAGAGGTGTCTTCCTCTCCTTCGCCGTAAACTGCACCCTGAGTCTCCTTCTCATCTTACCTGTCTGGTTTTATTTCCTCTCCAGCGCTACCGGCCTTCATCGTCCTCTTCCTCAGTCTGCACTGCCTCCACAACTTCCTACTCGAGCTCCACATTGTCCTCGGGGTCCAGCTCCCTCAACCGGCCCAACAGTCTGACGGGGATCACCTCCTCTTACAGCCGCTCCTCCAGAGACACAGAGAAAGGTCCGATGTCTTACGTCTCCACACACGTTCAGGATCAGGACTGTCCAGTCCAGTAGACCTGACAGTTGGTTGTCCGGTCCAGTAGACCTGACGGTTGGTTGTCCGGTCCAGTAGACCTGACGGTTGGTTGTCCGGTCCAGTAGACCTGACGGTTGGTTGTCCGGTCCAGTAGACCTGACGGTTGGTTGTCCGGTCCAGTAGACCTGACGGTTGGTTGTCCGGTCCAGTAGACCTGACGGTTGGTTGTCCGGTCCAGTAGACCTGACGGTTGGTTGTCCGGTCCAGTAGACCTGACGGTTGGTTGTCCGGTCCAGTAGACCTGACGGTTGGTTGTCCGTTCCAGTTGACCTGGCGGTTGGTTGTCCGTTCCAGTTGACCTGGCGGTTGGTTGTCCGTTCCAGTAGACCTGGCGGTTGGTTGTCCGTTCCAGTTGACCTGACGGTTGGTTGTCCGGTCCAGTTGACCTGACGGTTGGTTGTCCGGTCCAGTTGACCTGACGGTTGGTTGTCCGGTCCAGTTGACCTGACGGTTGGTTGTCCGGTCCAGTTGACCTGACGGTTGGTTGTCCGGTCCAGTTGACCTGACGGTTGGTTGTCCGGTCCAGTAGACCTGACGGTTGGTTGTCCGGTCCAGTTGACCTGACGGTTGGTTGTCCGGTCCAGTAGACCTGACGGTTGGTTGTCCGGTCCAGTAGACCTGACGGTTGGTTGTCCGGTCCAGTTGACCTGACGGTTGGTTGTCCGGTCCAGTAGACCTGACGGTTGGTTGTCCGGTCCAGTAGACCTGACGGTTGGTTGTCCGGTCCAGTTGACCTGACGGTTGGTTGTCCGGTCCAGTTGACCTGACGGTTGGTTGTCCGGTCCAGTTGACCTGACGGTCATCCACCACACAGGCACAAGCTTTCTGTGAAATAAAGGCGTTCTGGTTTCAGGTTTAGTTTTAGGAAACTGTGTGGTGTTGGAAGGAGGAAGCAGGAGTTTGGGTGCATGGACCACAACTGAAGTCAGCAGGTTGGGACACTGACGCCAGAAACGTCTGGCCTGCGCTTAGCTCTCGTTTAAAGTAAATTTAACATTGTCATTTAAAATCCCAAGTCGTATAGTGGAGCAAAAGTGGAGCAGAGCCAAGTTGCATGACGTCCAGTGTGACGTTTCCACTGTGGAGGAGCCATGTCTTCTGCTGGTGTGGATCCTTTAGTCAAGCCCTGATGTCAGAACAGGAAACTTTAGAGCATTTAATGCTTCGATTTGCTGCTAGTTTCATTTGCCAGCAGGATTTGGCACCTTCCCACACCACCAGGCGAGCCAGTCCCAGTTCAGTGGTATGAAACTCTCCAGATAATATGCTGGGTGTTGAGAGGCAGATAAGACCAGTCTGAACCAGAACGCTGCCATGAAGCAACCTGAGTTTCAGTCCTGGTCGCGCGACTCCAACCCGTGCTGCAGGATACTCTGACCAAGAACAGAGACCCTACATCCTTACATTCCCTTCCTTCTGTTAGTATTCTGTCATGTTCACATTTTTATATCATGTAAACTGACCTGAACATTGCCTCCCAAACGCTATCTTCAAACCTGGTCATGGCTGTCCTGGTTCCATCTTTTACAACGATGGGACAACTGGGATCGCAGCATAAAACACCCAGATGGCCACAGTATGTAGACCGGTCTTCAAGATCTACCATCCTGCAACTTTTAGGACACGTTCACATCAGCTGTTTTTATCCGAGTCCGTTTGCTGGGAGAGTCGGCTTCGTTTGGGGAAACGTGAACGCGTCAAACGAGTTCTGATTCGGACCAAAGAAGCGGACTTGGTCCGCCTACAAACGCAGGTCTCAGTTTGCTTTAAATGGACCAAATACAGGAAGCAGACTAGAAAAGTCCCTTCCTGCATGTGGCGTAGCGTTGCATTGTGGGTAAATCCATAGCGATGGCGTTAAGGGTCCTCTGCCCCGTCTGGTGTTCATACTGCGTCCATTGTTGCAGTGGATTTCTGCAGGATACTCGCATAAGACACAATAAAAACCCAAAACAGCCATAGTTTGGTCTCCATGTTTAACTGGCAGGTGGAGGAAACAGAGTTTTCTTCTTCACACAGGTCTTGTCCTCTCTTCTGCTAAATACTAGTGCAGCGCCACCTCTGGTGGGAATGGGGAGATATTATTCTGATGGTTTGGCTGGTTTGACCAAAGAGCAGCGTGAACATGATCTCGGTTCGCATGGATACACCCCCCTACAACTGGACCGGGTCCCCAACCGGACCGAGTCTAGTGGACTGTCCTGATGGGAATGCCTCTTTAAATGGCTGACCTCCTGTTCTGCACGTCATCCAGCTCTGCAGACTCTGCTAGTTCAGGTTTGTTGGAGAAGAGTTGCATCTAAAAATGGCAGCATGGTGGACCTCGAGGTCTCCTGATGTAACTGGTAGATATGGCCTGGAACTTTCTCCTCCCTCCACAGTTCATGGACAAACATCCACCTGCTGATGAGGAGCATTGGGACAGAAAGGGGCTTGGTTGCTTCTTAAATGAACTTTTTCTGTAAATCTGTGCCGTTTTCCTGGGAACACAAAGCGGATTTAGCCAGATGAAGGAAACACTCACCACTTTGTTCCAAGAATAAAGACGTCGAGCCAGGACAGCTTCTGCTTGCTGGCTCTTATTGCAGATAAACATGACTTCTCTGTTGGGTTATTTCTGTGTTTGCACAGCATTAAACACAGGAATAAAGGGACAGAACTGGCAGATGTGTCTATTCTATCATTTTGGTTTATTTCTGCTGTTTTTCAACAAGTTTTCTTTGTTTTTCCAGAAGCAGACAGAAAGGAGGAGGAGAAGGAGGGAGAGGACAAGTCCCAGCCCCGCTCCATTCGGGATCGCAGGCGGCCCCGGGAGAAAAGGCGGTCCACTGGGGTGTCCTTCTGGACTCAGGATGTAAGAGACCCGGCCCTGTCTTTGGGAGGTGCAGCTCCAGCTGTCCTCCTTCAATCAGTGGGATCGAAAGACGTGTCATCCTTTTATTTTGATTTTATTCCAGGGTGATGAAAATGATCCTGACCAGCAGTCTGACTCGGAGGATGGCAGCACCAAGGGAGAGCCACAGGTAAGAGAGGATCAAACCCATGTTTCCACCCAGACGACCAATCAAAACTCCCCCTGTTGCCTTGATTTAAACTTTCATTCCCGTCTCTGCTCCTTCCTGGGGTTCGCCTCCACCAACAGGATTTCCTCCCCTCCCTCATCTCCTTTCCTTCTCGCTGCCTTTGCATCTTTCTTGTCACCCCGTTTCATCTTCCGGTGATTGTTGCCGAGGCGACGCTGCAGCCGCACATCGGTAGAGTTTAAAACATGCAGATGCACAAAGCAGAGGAAGTCCGGTTCTTTGTGTTTGAGCCACAGAAATGAACTGGTCGGCAGGTTTTAGCTGATTGTTGTGCAATTGAAATAAAAATGTTGGGATAAATAAAAGTCCTAAAGTAGTGTGTGAAATCTGTGGAATCATCAGCAGAGCGGGGGTGTTTGGTCAACCTGTAACATGCTGGGTGAACTTCCTGTTAGGATGGGAGCTGTCTGAGTGAAACCATCAGGGAGACGCAGCAGCTGCTAGTCCTCATTTACTGCAGGTCAAGCCATGAGGAGGAAACCAGCAGTTTGCAGGGAGGCAGAAACAGAGGCGTGTTTCAGGCGCAGCGCTGCCTGATGGGCTGGGCATGGTCAGACAAACACACACATCAACAGGAAACAACTGATTGTCACCATCAGACTGCATTCAACTCCCCGGTTCACAGCAGACTTGTGCTTTTCTGCTGGTTTGTTCCAGTTGGAGCAGAGAAACTAAATGTTTTAACTGGCAGGATGGGAAACAAACTTGACCCAGTTTAACTCGGAAGGTTCATATGGATCTGATCCATACATACTGGACCAGAACCATTCAGTCTTCACACCAGAGAACCGAACTGGAGGGTAGTGTTTCTGGATTAGCTGAGGTTGTCTGAGTGGTGTTCTCTTAGTGGCTTGTTCGCTTTTTAGTTCGTCAAGATGATGGAAAACAGATACGGAAGCTTTTCTAAATCACGCCGAGCTGTCTGTCCGCTTATTCTCATGTTTTCTTCAGATGGTAGAAAGCCTCCTGCTTTAATACGGCTGTTCAGCTCAGATTCCAGGACGATGCCGAGGTTTCTGGTCGCTGGCTGAACTTAGACTCCGATCTTTGTATGAATAGTGATTTCAGATTTATGTAGCTAAAGAGAGTCCTGGCAGATGCACATATATCTGCGCTGGTGGGAGTTTAGATGCTGGACAGCAGGGGGCCAAACATGGAGCCTTGAGGAACTCCACATGTCGTGTTTAGGTAGATCCAAAGTTAACAACTGACACAAAGTAGTTCCTGCCTTTCAACTCAGATTGAAACCAACTAATGTGATCACTGCAACTTTCTTTTATTTACACCAGTAAAAGATACTGGGATGGAAATGGTATTCCAAGATTAAAGTTTCCTAAACCAGGCAGATTACAGGAGGGGAAATGCTGAATACGTCCTGGTTGGTAGGCGGCACATCGCTGTTTCCCATCAGTCACGACGTCCAGAACAGGATCTAGAAGGGTTCAGAGCTGGCTGTATGTTTCTAACCGTTTATCCCTGGAAGTCCTCCGTAAGTCCAGGAAGGAGACTGAAATGTTGAAACAGCTGGAAGAGGCATTGTCCAGCCTCTTGATCAGACGTCTGGCTCCATCCTCGGGGCCGCGCCGCGCCGATCTGCATGGAGGAAATGCTTTTCCAGCTGCAGACTGATCAGATTACACAGCGCTCAGTTCCATTCCTGTTTTTATGAACATTTCTTCTTTTTCTTTCCCTCCACAGAGTGACAGATTGTCCAGGTGAGTCTCCTCTCGTCACATGGTCCTCCCGGCTGCTGCAGGTTTGTGTCTGAATTGTTCTGTTTGTCTCCACCGATGCAGGAACGAGAGCACTTCGTCTATAGATCGCAACGATGCTGTGTTAAGTCGCAGCTATGGAGAAAGCCGGAGGCCGTACTCGAGCCGACTGGACCGAGACGACGCCACCGACTATAAGAAGGTTTGATATCATCATGATTTCATCATGAACGTTTCTGTGTGTCGGAAGATTCCTCACATCTGACTTCATGTTGCATCACACATCGTCTCCTCCTGACTCCTGGCTCGTCTCCTCCTGACTCCTGGCTCGTCTCCTCCTGACTCCTGGCTCGTCTCCTCCTGACTCCTGGCTCCTGGCTCGTCTCCTCCTGGCTCCTGGCTCGTCTCCTCCTGGCTCCTGGCTCGTCTCCTCCTGGCTCCTGACTCCTGGCTCGTCTCCTCCTGGCTCCTGGCTCGTCTCCTCCTGACTCCTGGCTCGTCTCCTCCTGACTCCTGGCTCCTGGCTCGTCTCCTCCTGACTCCTGGCTCCTGGCTCGTCTCCTCCTGGCTCCTGGCTCGTCTCCTCCTGGCTCCTGGCTCCTGGCTCGTCTCCTCCTGGCTCCTGGCTCCTGGCTCCTGGCTCGTCTCCTCCTGGCTCCTGGCTCGTCTCCTCCTGACTCCTGGCTCGTCTCCTCCTGACTCCTGGCTCCTGGCTTGTCTCCTCCTGACTCCTGGCTCCTGGCTCGTCTCCTCCTGACTCCTGGCTCCTGGCTCGTCTCCTCCTGGCTCCTGGCTCGTCTCCTCCTGGCTCCTGGCTCCTGGCTCGTCTCCTCCTGGCTCCTGGCTCCTGGCTCGTCTCCTCCTGGCTCCTGGCTCGTCTCCTCCTGGCTCCTGGCTCGTCTCCTCCTGACTCCTGGCTCGTCTCCTCCTGGCTCCTGGCTCGTCTCCTCCTGGCTCCTGGCTCGTCTCCTCCTGGCTCCTGGCTCGTCTCCTCCTGGCTCCTGGCTCGTCTCCTCCTGGCTCCTGGCTCGTCTCCTCCTGACTCCTGACTTCTCCTCCTCAGCTGTACGAGCAGATCTTAGCGGAGAACGAGAAGCTGAAGGCCCAGTTACGCGACACTGACCTGGAGCTGGCAGACCTGAAGCTCCAGCTAGAGAAAGCCACGCAGGTGTGTTCATCGTCCTCCTCCTTCCAGCCTGGAGATGATTCTACTCTCCACATGTTCATCCTTGTTTTTCTGGATATTTCAGAGGCAGGAACGCTACGCTGACCGATCCCAGCTTGAGATGGAGAAAAGGGTAAAGACTGAAGTAGTTTCTGAACCCCCCCTGCGGGAATGAAGCAGAAACGATGAGACTAATGATGGAAATGATTTCATGTGTAAACGGTAACACTGCCACTGGGTTTATGTCTGAAGGTTACAAGCAGGCCCCAATATCATCTGGGTGGTGGTATGATCTTCCCCTGAGTTCTCATGTCGGCCTCCTCTCTGCTGCTGGCTGTCGTGTCTCGTTGTAGCCGGGGTGGGGGGGGGGTGGGGTGAAACTAGGACGCCCTCCCTCCTCACCACCCAGAACACTGCTACCTTTTTCTCCACCCGTTTTTTCAACCTCCAGTCAGCGTGTGGTCACAACTTCTCCCGACTGCTTTTATTTCTGGGTGTGAAAGTTTAGACGGCGCTGAAGTTGGCTTTAGATTTCTGATGCTTCCTGCTTCTGCAGGGTTTCTGTGGAACCTTGACCACATCAGACCTGCTTAAAAACCACTTCACCCAGACCCGTCAGGTCTGGACCGAAATGTTCTACACAGCATAGAGAGTTCTTTTAACACCGTCTGAGATTTATTTTATTTAATTTTATCTTATTACATTTTATTTTAATTAATCCTTTTTTTTTTTTTTTTTTTTAATTTAATCTTGTTTTATTTTATTTTAATTCATCTTATTTATTTTAATTAATTTAGTTTTATTTCAATTCATCTCGTTTTGTTTTATTTTAATTCATCTTTTTATTTAATTTAATTTTTTTTAACTTTATTTAATGTTTTATTTAATCGTTTTTTTATTTTACTTTATTTCATCTTGTTTTATTTAATCATTTTATTTTATATTTTTTCATTTTACTTTATTTCATCTTGTCATATTTTATGTAATCTTGTTTTATTTCATTTTAATTAATCTTATTTTATTTTATTTAATCTAATTATATTTCAACTTATTTTATTTAATATTCTCTTATTTTCATTAATCTTATTTCATTTCATCTTATTTTATTTAATGATTTTTTAAAAAAAAAAGCAGGTTTAAATAGTTAAAACCTTCATTTCAGTTGTGAAAAATAAAAGTAATATCCTGGACTCCTATATCACGTAGACTTTTGAAATCAGGACTGAAGTGTTTTTACACAGGACGTGAGTTTGTTAAACCGTTTTTTCTCGTCCAGATGGCAGAAAACCTGATAAAAACCAGCTTAATGGGCTCGACACACGTGGGGCGACATTTCTCGTTCTGCATTCATTTCTTATGGAAGCTGTGATGAGGTGAAAATATTTCCCCTCTCCTCCAGCCAGCCGTGCATGGGAAATTTCGCCCCATACTGGATTAATTGCGATGCCACAAAGTACAGAAATGTCCACCTTCTGTTGCTGTCGTGTAGCACTGCAGCCAATCAGCGAGGGTTTTATTGACTGTTCAGGTAAAACGAGAATTTTTCTGGATCGGCCGCCAGATCTGACATCGCGTGATGATGTTAGCATGGATGTCACGTAAAATAGAGCCCCAGGTTGTTTTGTTTTCATTAAGTAGAGGCTACAGCAGGATTCTCCCGACTCGTCATCCTTCATGATTAATCTGTGACAAACTGCAGTGGAAGTTTTATCACAACCAATCACATTTCTCAGAGAGACACGCCGCCGCCGCTCCCTGTGCGTCGAGCCCATAAGAAACGTGCCGTGTGGGATCCCTGAGTCCATCCTGGACTTCCTGGGTCCTGTCATGTGATGAAGGTCTGAGAAAGGATTGATCCTTGATTCATCTGATGAATCAGAAGCCAACTTCAGTCAAAGTGTTGCTCCTTCGTCCAGGACGGGAAGCGACTGCTGGGTTGCTGCTTAGTGAACCTGTGCATGTGTTCTCAGCTCTTCCACTCATTTCCTGTGTTTAGTGCAGATTTGATGACTTGTTTTATCACTTTGCCGCTTGGCAGCACAGCCTTTCCCCATCGACCCTTTAAAACCAAACGTTTCTAGCGAGTCGCCGGCGTCCTCGACTCCTCGCCGTCTTCATGGACATCAGGCGGCATTGGTCTGAACTGGCTGTTGCTTGCAGACGCCTCACAGGATGTGTGTGTGATGAAGTGTTTGCTGTCACCACACCCTCACCATGTTCCACCCCTCCCCCCCATGATGTGTGTAAAGGCTGCGTTGACGTGTGTGTGAGTCCAGCGTTAACCTGCTTCTCTCCCCCGACAGGAAAAAAGAGCTCTAGAAAGGAAGATTTCTGAGATGGAGGAGGAACTTAAGGTACAACACACAGCACACTGTCCTGTTAGAACAACTCTGCGTCTTTTTTTCTTCTAAGTCCACGTCTACTTTAACCGCTTTCTAGAAGTTTGTAGTCTAACCGCTTTTAGTCAGACGACCAAACAGGCGGTGAGAAGGTCGACGGACCGACGGCAGATTTACCTAAAGGCTGCATCCATCCACTGAACTGTTGTTTCGCTGCTTCCTCAGATATCTGAAAGGAAAAGCAGCCTGAAGCCATGAAGCTGCAGCTGATTGTGTCGCAGATACTTAGAAAATATATTTGTTTCAGAAAAAGGCGCTCTGTAAGGACGGTCGGAGGCGTAAAGCCGTTGACGGCCCTGCAGGACCCACTTCTGACACCTCGGCTCGAAAGCAACAAACGGTGAACGAGAGAAAGCAGGAAACTAGCAGCCAGCCTTGCAGCTGCTCTTAGAGATTTCCTGATTGGTTCTGAAGGCAGCATTTGGAAACATTTAGGTTTTTCTGGAGAACAGACGAGACCGGGACAAGATGTTGCTGCTACTGCTAGCAGACTTTTCCTGCAGATTCCAGGGAGACAACAGAAAAACTGTTTGTCACATTTTATTGTTCCACTTTAAACAGAGTGGAGAAGAATTAGTTTTGTTACTTGAATTAATGAACACAGAGTATAAAGTGGTATAAATGAAGCTGTGGACTGAGGAACAACGCTAACATGAGGCTAAAAAGATTCCTGGGAATCCTGATTATGGTTTAATAATCGAATTGCAGCATCCTGAATCATAATGGAGTCATTTCTATAGACATAAAGTCTTTAATTATCCTTCACCTGCTGTTGTCCAACCATCTGCTGTGAGATGTGGCTGCCCCTACATTCTGAACTGTACCGTAAACATGTTGTCCTCCATCATCAGATGCACCCTGCAGAAACATCAACTTGTTAAAAACATGCTTATTTCACTCCACCAGGATCAGGAAGTTTCTGCCTCCGTTTGCGAAGCGGCAGGCCGTCGTAGAGGAACAGCTCGAAGCTTTGAGCCAGGGTTGTGTATGAATTCTGCCTTTTCTATCAGTCTGTAAAGTACAGATGCTCCAGGTGCCCGATCTGCCTGAGCAGATTTAGCTGTAGCGTTAAAAGGCCGTTGGAGCTGCAGAGGGTCGTGTGGTGTCGTGCAGATCGGTCCACATGGTTCTGTAAGGAGGGAGGAGCGAATGTCTCGGAGTAGATGAGACCAAACACTGTCTGACTGGCTGTAATACAACCTGAGTGATGAAGACTAGCGGCGGGGGGTGGGGGGGGCATGTAGCTCCATCACCGTGGTAACCAGATGTGTTTATTTTTAGGTGTTATCAGTGTGACTTGTCCATGTTTTCTCCAAGCATCATGCTGAACCGGAGAGATCCGAGTCATTCCTTCTGTCTCCCAAACTTTCTAACAGTCTTCCTCTTCTCTCTCCCCTCCTCTTCCTCTTCCTCCTCCTCCTCTTTTCTCCTCCTCTTCCTCCCCTCTTCCTCCTCCTCTTCTCCTCTCTCCATTTATATTGCCGTGTCTGTCATTAACCGTTCTCCTGAACCACATTTCTCTTTCACTGTCTCCCCCTCCTCTGTTCTCCCCCCCTGTTATGGTTGTCTCCCCCCCTCCCTCCCCCCTGCAGAACCTCCCCCAGGTAAAGCAGGTTCAGGCCCTGCGGCAGGTTAAGGAGCGGCTGCAGGCTGAGAACCGGGCCCTGGCCCGCGTGGTGGCCAAGCTGTCGCAGTCGGCCTGCAGCCAGCTGCCCACCGTCGACCTCTAAGCCACGTCCGTCTCTCCACCACCATCCTCTTCCTCCTTTTCTTCTTGTCTCCCCCCCTCCCAACTCCCCTCTTCTCATGCACCATTCGCGCTCTGCCCCGCACCCATAGACAGGCAGGTGTCCAGCCGCCCCGGCCATGATTGGCCCCCTCCTCCGCCTCCCCAGAGCTTCTGCTTTCCACATTGGGGAGTGTGTTTTCTGGTTTGAACAGGACACTCTCCGTCTGCACTGCCCACCTGTCTGCAGGTGTTTCCACACCCATGTCAACTAAACTTCCTCTTAGATTTGCCCCAGTGATGAAGGGCTGCTGCTCAGGTGGGTGTTTGGAGAGAGAACCCCCCCCCCCACCCCCCACCCCCCCCAGCAGACGGGGCTCTGCAGAGGAAAGTGTCCTCTTTGTGGTGCCCAGTTTGATGCTTTCCTCAGAAACATCCCTCATGTCTTCAGTTTGGCTTGTTTTGGCTTCTCTGCATGAAGTGGCTTCCTGTGGCGTCATAGACCGAACCCCCTCCCTCCCCCACATGTTGACGTAAACATGAACGCCTGCATGCTCAGACCATGAACGCCAGCTCTGCCTCTTCGTTCAGGCTGGATCAGGATTCAGGATGTGTAGTTTCAGGCAGCAATGGGACTTCTTGGAGCAGAATGTGTTGCTGCTGTCGTCTCCAGCAGCTCCTCGCATCTCATCGTGCTTCTGCGAGGAAGTAAATGACACATTTCCTGCTTTGGGATGATAAACATGGGGATATGCAGATGAGGTTTTTAACGTTACCGAAACACGAAGCAGGTTAAGGTAACATCTGAACGCCTACTGGGAGACCAAGGCTCCGCTTCAGCTGTGAGACTCCGCCTTCATGGTGGAGCTGGTTTAGTTCCGTACGTTATCAGACCTTCATCAGAGGTGTCGAACTGTCCGACTCGTCAGGGTGACGTGTCGGCGCTGCCACAAGCTGAAGCTTTCCTGCTTTCCCGTACCTGGATCAACATCCTCCAGCGTCTACCTGGCGGCGATGACTGGTACAGATGAGCCGCGTTGATCCTCCTCAGCCATCTGAGCGACAACCTCCGATGGTTAAAAGTGAAGCCTCTGCAGAAGTGCAAAAAAACTGCAGTTCCCCCTTCATCCACTAGGGGCTGCAAAACAGAGCAGATCCCCATAGACTCCCATGTTAAAAAGACCAACTTCACAGCAGGAATAAACGTGTTTATTTCTGGCGCGTTTTCAGGCGCCCCGGTTCCCGGCAGCACATCCCGGTTTTCCTGGTTTTCAGGCGCCCCGGTTCCCTGCAGCACATCCCGGTTTTCCTGGTTTTCAGGCACCCCGGTTCCCTACAGCACATCCCGGTTCTCCTGGTTTTCAGGCGCCCCGGTTCCCTACAGCACATCCCAGTTTTCCTGGTTTTCAGGCGCCCCGGTTCCCTACAGCACATCCCGGTTTTCCTGGTTTTCAGGCGCCCCGGTTCCCTACAGCACATCCCGGTTTTCAGGCGCCCTGGTTCCCTACAGCACATCCCGGTTTTCCTGGTTTTCAGGCGCCCCGGTTCCCTATAGCACATCCCGGTTTTCAGGCGCCCTGGTTCCCTACAGCACATCCCGGTTTTCCTGGTTTTCAGGCGCCCCGGTTCCCTACAGCACATCCCGGTTTTCAGGCGCCCCGGTTCCCTGCAGCACATCCCGGTTTTCCTGGTTTTCAGGCGCCCCGGTTCCCTACAGCACATCCCGGTTTTCCTGGTTTTCAGGCGCCCTGGTTCCCTACAGCACATCCCGGTTTTCAGGCGCCCCGGTTCCCTACAGCACATCCCGGTTTTCCTGGTTTTCAGGCGCCCCGGTTCCCTGCAGCACATCCCGGTTCTCCTGGTTTTCAGGCGCCCCGGTTCCCTATAGCACATCCGGTTTTCAGGCGCCCCGGTTCCCTACAGCACATCCCGGTTCTCCTGGTTTTCAGGCGCCCCGGTTCCCTATAGCACATCCCGGTTTTCAGGCGCCCCGGTTCCCTACAGCACATCCCGGTTTTCCTGGTTTTCAGGCGCCCCGGTTCCCTACAGCACATCCCGGTTTTCAGGCGCCCCGGTTCCCTGCAGCACATCCCGGTTTTCCTGGTTTTCAGGCGCCCCGGTTCCCTATAGCACATCCCGGTTTTCAGGCGCCCCGGTTCCCTACAGCACATCCCGGTTTTCAGGCGCCCCGGTTCCCTGCAGCACATCCCGGTTTTCCTGGTTTTCAGGCGCCCCGGTTCCCTACAGCACATCCCGGTTCTCCTGGTTTTCAGGCGCCCCGGTTCCCTATAGCACATCCCGGTTTTCAGGCGCCCCGGTTCCCTACAGCACATCCCGGTTTTCCTGGTTTTCAGGCGCCCCGGTTCCCTACAGCACATCCCGGTTTTCAGGCGCCCCGGTTCCCTGCAGCACATCCCGGTTTTCCTGGTTTTCAGGCGCCCCGGTTCCCTATAGCACATCCCGGTTTTCAGGCGCCCCGGTTCCCTACAGCACATCCCGGTTTTCAGGCGCCCCGGTTCCCTGCAGCACATCCCGGTTTTCCTGGTTTTCAGGCGCCCCGGTTCCCTACAGCACATCCCGGTTCTCCTGGTTTTCAGGCGCCCCGGTTCCCTATAGCACATCCCGGTTTTCAGGCGCCCCGGTTCCCTACAGCACATCCCGGTTTTCCTGGTTTTCAGGCGCCCCGGTTCCCTACAGCACATCCCGGTTTTCAGGCGCCCCGGTTCCCTACAGCACATCCCGGTTTTCAGGCGCCCCGGTTCCCTGCAGCACATCCCGGTTTTCCTGGTTTTCAGGCGCCCCGGTTCCCTACAGCACATCCCGGTTTTCAGGCGCCCCGGTTCCCTGCAGCACATCCCGGTTTTCCTGGTTTTCAGGCGCCCCGGTTCCCTACAGCACATCCCGGTTTTCAGGCGCCCCGGTTCCCTGCAGCACATCCCGGTTTTCCTGGTTTTCAGGCGCCCCGGTTCCCTACAGCACATCCCGGTTTTCAGGCGCCCCGGTTCCCTGCAGCACATCCCGGTTTTCCTGGTTTTCAGGCGCCCCGGTTCCCTACAGCACATCCCGGTTCTCCTGGTTTTCAGGCGCCCCGGTTCCCTACAGCACATCCTGGTTTTCAGGCGCCCCGGTTCCCTACAGCACATCCCGGTTCTCCTGGTTTTCAGGCGCCCCGGTTCCCTACAGCACATCCCGGTTTTCCTGGTTTTCAGGCGCCCCGGTTCCCTACAGCACATCCCGGTTCTCCTGGTTTTCAGGCACCCCAGTTCCCTACAGCACATCCCGGTTCTCCTGGTTTTCAGGCACCCCAGTTCCCTACAGCACATCCCGGTTTTCCTGGTTTTCAGGCGCCCCGGTTCCCTACAGCACATCCCGGTTTTCCTGGTTTTCAGGCGCCCCGGTTCCCTACAGCACATCCCGGTTTTCCTGGTTTTCAGGCACCCCGGTTCCCTACAGCACATCCCGGTTCTCCTGGTTTTCAGGCGCCCCGGTTCCCTACAGCACATCCCGGTTTTCCTGGTTTTCAGGCGCCCCGGTTCCCTACAGCACATCCCGGTTTTCAGGCGCCCCGGTTCCCTGCAGCACATCCCGGTTTTCCCGGTTTTCCGCCGCTCCGGTTCTGCATGGCTTGTTCAGGATCTTTGGTCTGGGTGTCGCTTCTCCTCCTCCTTCACTCAGATCAAAGTTCTCAGAAGTAAAACATGAGATGCTGTGTGACTCCCAGACTGCTTTCCTCAGGCTGCTCTTAACAAGTTTGTCCAACTGGTCTGACTGGTGTGATGTGAAAGCAGGTGTTGTTGCCGTGGCGACGTGACTAAAGCCTTTTCTCTGTGTCTCCTCCTGCCCTCCCTCTCCTCCTCTTCTCCTTTTCAGATGCTCCCAGACTTGAAAGCAGACAACCAGAGACTAAAGGACGAGAACGGAGCGCTCATTCGAGTCATTAGCAAGCTTTCCAAGTAGAACAGCCCCCCCCCCCCCCCCCCAGCTCGTCCTCTGCACCCGCTAGCCCCCCCCTGCCAGTGACTAATGGAATTGCACATTTAGATATTAATTGCAACAGACATCAGAGACCGAGACTCCTGCTTTCTTTGTTTTATTTTTCCCTCTCCCGACTCTCCTCCCTTCTCTTCCGCGGCATCCATCCATCCATCTGTCCATCCATCCGCTCCACCTCCTCCACTGTAACCCTGGCGATGGCGAGGCCGGATAGAAACCACTGAGTTTACAGAGCGACGGAAGGAGAAGGGTTGTGATCAGCATGCGAGAGCGTCGTGGAACGCCTGAAACTATTTAACCAATAAGCCTTAGTTGTACATAAAGAGAAAAAGAAAAAACACTTGCATCCATCTCTTCTCTCTCGGCTGTCACCGATCAACAGATATTATCCAACACCTGATTTTATTTGTGCCACCATGTTTCTTATTTGATCTGTTTCCTGTACCTGTTGTAGGTGTTGTGTGCTCTGCTGTCCCCCCCACCCCCACTTCCTTTTTAAAGTGCCACCTCTGCTGCAATCAGCTCCTGGTGGCGACTTCTCCACACCCGCACATCGCCCCTCTTTCTGCCTCCTCCTGTCGTTCCTCTGCTTCTTCCTCCAAGAGGGAAAAACGTTTGTCGCTTTAGCGGACCTGGTGGAATTTAAGCTTTCACTCTATGTGCAATATGCATTACTTTTTTTTCTTTTTAATGCTTTAATAAATCCATCACAGGTAGGATTTTTTTTCACTCTTCCACCGCTCATTCTGCCCTTTTTTTTTTTTTTTTTTTTTTTTTTTAGTTTATAGGCAGTTTATATTCTGTGTTTCTCACCTTGTTTTAGCAGGTACTGAGTGATGCTGTATATACCTGTATGTATTTGTTTGAGACCAGCACATGGCATGCGTTTATGGCTCCCAGCTGTTACTATTAAAACGTATACAAATTCCAGAGGACAAAAAGGTGTGTTTTAATTATTTTCCTTTTTTTTTTATAGTCTAAAAACATCAGATATGGTCCAGTAGAGCCTCTCCTCTTACACGCCACGGTGTAAGCGTCACATAATTTGAGATTTACAAAGAATAATCTCTTCACTACATTTCACTTTCATTGTATTCAGTATCTTGGAAGAGTGCTGTTCATTTTGTTCCCTGGTTTTGTTTTTTTTTTGTTTGTTTTTTAAGCTGTAGTATTATAGCCAAGATGTTGTCACTAAAACATGCTAAATGAAATAAACTGTTAGGAAATGCTAACCCAGTCTGCGCTACCATGTCTACATGCACTGTCCATGCCATGTGAGGAGTCTTGATGTCAGGTCAAAGCAAAACACCGCCATCATTCATCCAACATTTTATGCATTTCAGTGGCCTTTTTAAGGATGTTTTAGTGGAAGAAATAAAAAGTTACTGCAGATGGGCTTCTGGTCATCTGCTCTGGTTTAGATTTTTTTTTTCTTTATTCATCCCGTCATCTTGTAAATTAGGTGTGTGGCTTAAAACATGCAAGCTGTGCCGTGACTACCAACCACTGAAGAGTTCATTAAAAATAAACTTGTACATTGTAAAGTTCCCACGTCTCCTGGTTTTTAATGGCTGAAATGGTTTTATGTTCACTGGGGTGGCGTTACGAGGTGGTTTCACTTCATTTAAGTTGAATTTGTTAGATGCCAGTCAGGTATTTGAAGAGCTGTTCGTCCCTCAGAAGCACCGTCCAGACCAGTTCTACCTGGTTGCCTTCCCAGCCATGGAGAATGCACCAACTGGGATTATTAGGAAAGGAATAATCCAATAAACATTTATTCACCTTTTATGCCAAGTTGGTTAGCATTGTTTCAAATATATTCATGCATATTTATTTTATAGAAAGTTTGGGCTGGTTGTAAGTAGTGACCTCCACCAAGGACGTGGTGGAGGTTGTGGATTGACTATCATTTATCTGTTCATCAGCAACTTGATGTAAAAACTGGATGGATCTTCATGATGCGTTTCTGAGAATTTAACTTAGACTCCATTAAAGGGTTGGTAGTGATCCGGATCAGCCTCTCTAAACAGGAATGTTGTGAAAAACTCTTCATTGTGAGAACCATTTTCAGTATATCTGCATAGAACTCCACAATAAATGGTGAGAAAATCCAGGATCAGTTCCCAACTGGTTTTCCAAGATATCTAAGATAGCTGTGGATCTCGGTAATGTTCTGGATACTACCATCCAGAACAGGAACAACGTTCTGGATACTACCATCCAGAACAGGAACAACGTTCTGGATACTACCATCCAGAACAGGAACAACGTTCTGGATACTACCATCCAGAACAGGAACAACGTTCTGGATACTACCATCCAGAACAGGAACAACGTTCTGGATACTACCATCCAGAACAGGAACAACATTCTGGATACTATCATCCAGAACAGGAACAACATTCTGGATACTATCATCCAGAACAGGAACAACATTCTGGAATCGACCATCCAGAACAGGAACAACATTCTGGATACTACCATCCAGAACAGGAACAACATTCTGGATACTACCATCCAGAACAGGAACAACATTCTGGATACTACCATCCAGAACAGGAACAGTATTCTGGAATCGACCATCCAGAACAGGAACAACATTCTGGATACTATCATCCAGAACAGGAACAACATTCTGGATACTATCATCCAGAACAGGAACAACATTCTGGAATCGACCATCCAGAACAGGAACAACATTCTGGATACTACCATCCAGAACAGGAACAACATTCTGGATACTACCATCCAGAACAGGAACAACATTCTGGATACTACCATCCAGAACAGGAACAGTATTCTGGAATCGACCATCCAGAACAGGAACAACATTCCGGATACTACCATCCAGAACAGGAACAACATTCTGGATACTACCATCCAGAACAGGAACAACATTCCGGATACTACCATCCAGAACAGGAACAGCATTCTGGAATCGACCATCCAGAACAGGAACAGTATTCTGGATACTACCATCCAGAACAGGAACAGTATTCTGGATACTACCATCCAGAACAGGAACAGTATTCTGGATACTACCATCCAGAACAGGAACAACATTCTGGATACTACCATCCAGAACAGGAACAACATTCTGGAATCGACCATCCAGAACAGGAACAACATTCTGGAATCGACCATCCAGAACAGGAACAACATTCTGGAATCGACCATCCAGAACAGGAACAGTATTCTGGAATCGACCATCCAGAACAGGAACAGTATTCTGGATACTACCATCCAGAACAGGAACAACATTTCATCGCTGCAGGAGAACAAACATGCAACAAACACCACAACATGGAGGCAAAACAAAAGGAATTTCAGGTTGAAAATCAGTGAAAGAAAAGTGACATTTCAGGGAGATTCTTGTTCATTACGGCACTTTTGTTGTAGAAGAGTCTGGAAAACTGCAAAAACAACATGGTTTGTTAAAAATGTGTCCATCAGGCTCCAGATTTACCTTCCAGACCATTTCAGCACCTGCTTTCTTGTATTTCTGATAGTTTTCCCTCAACCTGAGCATTATGAGTTACTGCTGCTGTGCTCCACCACACCAGTAGGTGGCGCAGAGACACGCAAATCAGTCAGAAACACAGCTGAGTAGCTGCTTCCAGCTGCAGCACCTTTCTCATCTTTCCATCACACGTATGTGCAGAACAGCTGCTGCAGTGACTGAAGGAGAGAGGGGCCTTCTCCCTGCTCCGCTTCACTGCTCTTTTCTGTAAACATGCATGACAGCATGTCTAAAGGAAACAAAGTGCAGCCCAGAGTTGGACAACACAAACACACAAGCATGAAGTAAGTTTGCTGTGGTGAGTTTCTGCTGCCACTTCCCATCACTGTGTATGACTGTGATGTAGGAGCCCCCAGATCTGCTGCAGAGCTCCAGGCTTCAGGAGGGGAAGTATCTGCTGTAACAACCCCCAGATGAGGCAGCGTGGCTGTGGGTGTGCTGCTCAGGGTTCCCGCAGCGGTTCATGTTCCTCTACTGAATCCGTCATGTTTTCAGGTTCTGCACAATGAGCTGTGGTTCGCCGTGCGTCTTGGACCTGACCTCTGAAATTATCAGCCCAGGCATACCCTGACGTCCTCTGGACCTGGCCTTCCCAGAACCAGAACTTACTGCAAGGCCTCGTCTGTGGAACATCCTGCCAGAGAAACTCAGACCTCACAAGTCAAGTCAAAAGTCCAGTCAAGACATTTTTAGCTGAACTCATGGCTGAATATTCATCCATCCATCCATTCATCCATCCATTCATTCATTCGTTCATCCATTCATTCATTCGTTCATCCATTCATTCAGCTGGGAAGCTGGAGCCAATCCCAGCGTTCCCATGTGAGAAGCATGTGCACGCTTAGCAAGTTATTAATTTAAGCATCTTTCTGTTCTGTTTAACGGGTTTCTTGTGTTGATTCAATCCGTTATTCTCTTTCATTTCATCACAAACTCCTTTCTTTTCTTGCTGCTCTTTTTTTTCTTACTTTTTAACTGGTGTTTTTCCTCTTGAAGATCCTTCACGCCCATGGCTTTGCCTGCATGGTCTTTAAGGTTGTTGCCATGGTGATTGCTGTAGGTTCTGCACTGCAGCCCCGTGGCTGCACTTCACTTGGGAGTAAAATGATGTAAAAGATATTAAAGTGGATTTTCTAATTAGTCCATGTTCTGTTTTTGCTTTTTTATTTGCAAGGCAGCGGGATAATCTTATAAGTTTTATTTGATAGATCTGGATTCAGTTTGTCTGATGAGTCAGTTCAGTCAGGATTACTGCAAACATGTTGAAATGTACATGTATCCACAATTAACGGGAACGGGAGATTCTCATGGTGATGAGGTGGAACAGGAGATTCTCATCATGATGAGGTGGAACGGGAGATCCTCAAGGTGATGAGGTGGAACGGGAGATTCTCATGGGGATGAGGTGGAACGGGAGATTCTCATGGTGATGAGGTGGAACGGGAGATCCTCAAGGTGATGAGGTGGAACGGGAGATTCTCATGGTGATGAGGTGGAACGGGAGATTCTCATGGGGATGAGGTGGAACGGGAGATTCTCATGGTGATGAGGTGGAACGGGAGATTCTCATCATGATGAGGTGGAACGGGAGATTCTCATGGTGATGAGGTGGAACGGGAGATTCTCATGGTGATGAGGTGGAACGGGAGATTCTCATGGTGATGAGGTGGAACGGGAGATTCTCATGGTGATGAGGTGGAACGGGAGATTCTCATGGTGATGAGGTGGAACGGGAGATTCTCATGGTGATGTGGTGGAACGGGAGATTCTCATGGTGATGAGGTGGAACGGGAGATTCTCATGGTGATGAGGTGGAACGGGAGATTCTCATGGTGATGAGGTGGAACGGGAGATTCTCATGGTGATGAGGTGGAACGGGAGATTCTCATCATGATGAGGTGGAACGGGAGATTCTCATCATGATGAGGTGGAACGGGAGATTCTCATGGTGATGTGGTGGAACGGGAGATTCTCATGGTGATGAGGTGGAACGGGAGATTCTCATGGGGATGAGGTGGAACGGGAGATTCTCATCATGATGAGGTGGAACGGGAGATTCTCATCATGATGAGGTGGAACGGGAGATTCTCATGGTGATGTGGTGGAACGGGAGATTCTCATGGTGATGAGGTGGAACGGGAGATTCTCATGGTGATGAGGTGGAACGGGAGATTCTCATGGTGATGAGGTGGAACGGGAGATTCTCATCATGATGAGGTGGAACGGGAGATTCTCATGGTGATGAGGTGGAACGGGAGATTCTCATGGTGATGAGGTGGAACGGGAGATTCTCATGGTGATGAGGTGGAACGGGAGATTCTCATGGTGATGAGGTGGAACGGGAGATTCTCATGGTGATGAGGTGGAACGGGAGATTCTCATGGTGATGAGGTGGAACGGGAGATTCTCATGGTGATGAGGTGGAACGGGAGATTCTCATGGTGATGAGGTGGAACGGGAGATTCTCATGGTGATGAGGTGGAACGGGAGATTCTCATCGTGATGAGGTGGAACGGGAGATTCTCATGGGGATGAGGTGGAACGGGAGATTCTCATGGGGATGAGGTGGAACGGGAGATTCTCATGGTGATGAGGTGGAACGGGAGATTCTCATGGTGATGTGGTGGAACGGGAGATTCTCATGGTGATGAGGTGGAACGGGAGATTCTCATGGTGATGAGGTGGAACGGGAGATTCTCATGGTGATGAGGTGGAACGGGAGATTCTCATGGTGATGAGGTGGAACGGGAGATTCTCATGGTGATGAGGTGGAACGGGAGATTCTCATGGTGATGAGGTGGAACGGGAGATTCTCATGGTGATGAGGTGGAACGGGAGATTCTCATGGTGATGTGGTGGAACGGGAGATTCTCATGGTGATGAGGTGGAACGGGAGATTCTCATGGGGATGAGGTGGAACGGGAGATTCTCATCATGATGAGGTGGAACGGGAGATTCTCATCATGATGAGGTGGAACGGGAGATTCTCATGGTGATGTGGTGGAACGGGAGATTCTCATGGTGATGAGGTGGAACGGGAGATTCTCATGGTGATGAGGTGGAACGGGAGATTCTCATGGTGATGAGGTGGAACGGGAGATTCTCATCATGATGAGGTGGAACGGGAGATTCTCATGGTGATGAGGTGGAACGGGAGATTCTCATGGTGATGAGGTGGAACGGGAGATTCTCATGGTGATGAGGTGGAACGGGAGATTCTCATGGTGATGAGGTGGAACGGGAGATTCTCATGGTGATGAGGTGGAACGGGAGATTCTCATCGTGATGAGGTGGAACGGGAGATTCTCATGGTGATGAGGTGGAACGGGAGATTCTCATGGTGATGAGGTGGAACGGGAGATTCTCATGGTGATGAGGTGGAACGGGAGATTCTCATGGTGATGAGGTGGAACGGGAGATTCTCATGGTGATGAGGTGGAACGGGAGATTCTCATGGTGATGAGGTGGAACGGGAGATTCTCATGGTGATGAGGTGGAACGGGAGATTCTCATGGTGATGAGGTGGAACGGGAGATTCTCATGGTGATGAGGTGGAACGGGAGATTCTCATGGTGATGAGGTGGAACGGGAGATTCTCATGGTGATGAGGTGGAACGGGAGATTCTCATGGTGATGAGGTGGAACGGGAGATTCTCATGGTGATGAGGTGGAACGGGAGATTCTCATCGTGATGAGGTGGAACGGGAGATTCTCATGGTGATGAGGTGGAACGGGAGATTCTCATGGTGATGAGGTGGAACGGGAGATTCTCATGGTGATGAGGTGGAACGGGAGATTCTCATGGTGATGAGGTGGAACGGGAGATTCTCATGGTGATGAGGTGGAACGGGAGATTCTCATGGTGATGAGGTGGAACGGGAGATTCTCATGGTGATGAGGTGGAACGGGAGATTCTCATGGTGATGAGGTGGAACGGGAGATTCTCATGGTGATGAGGTGGAACGGGAGATTCTCATGGTGATGAGGTGGAACGGGAGATTCTCATGGTGATGAGGTGGAACGGGAGATTCTCATGGTGATGAGGTGGAACGGGAGATTCTCATGGTGATGAGGTGGAACGGGAGATTCTCATGGTGATGAGGTGGAACGGGAGATTCTCATGGGGATGAGGTGGAACAGGAGATTCTCATCATGATGAGGTGGAACGGGAGATTCTCATGGTGATGAGGTGGAACGGGAGATTCTCATGGTGATGAGGTGGAACGGGAGATTCTCATGGTGATGAGGTGGAACGGGAGATTCTCATGGTGATGAGGTGGAACGGGAGATTCTCATGGTGATGAGGTGGAACGGGAGATTCTCATGGTGATGAGGTGGAACGGGAGATTCTCATGGTGATGAGGTGGAACGGAAGATTCTCATGGTGATGAGGTGGAACGGGAGATTCTCATCATTAATGTACAGTAACTGTGTGATACTTCATGTCAATATGGAGGAAAATCTCTCTGGAATGTTTCCACCTTGTTGAAGCTGCTCTGAAGGAAGACATTGATCCAACCAGTACTAGAAGTGTGACCTGATGAATTGGAAGTAGATTTATCATCACAGCAGGTTGCTTTTCGGAAAAGGGAAAGTTTCTGGTTTGGTTTCAGATGGAGCATTTTGCATGTTTGGGAATAAGGGTTGACATCTTCAAACCTCTCCAACGTGACAACATCTTTAGAAGAGGATGAAACTTTATGAAGTTTCCAGTTGAACGTCGGGACTCCCTGCAGCAGGAGCAGCTGAGGAGTTAAACAACTTGCTGGGAGATTTAGAGGCTTTGTTTCCTGACAGCAGCTTTCTTATGAGATGGCAGGTTTTGTTTTCTGGTTTGGAAATCATCCATAAAGATGGAATTAGACTTCAGCGGCTGCTCTCACACACAGACACACTTCCATTCATCCTCTCCACTCTCTTTTGGCCTAATCTTCCTCTCCTCTCTTCTGTAAAGTGAAAACCTCCTTCCTGGCTGTAATCTTAAACACTAGACTTAGACACAGTGGATGAGCTAAACCCTTCTGCTGTGGGGACAAGCAGCAGTCGGGTTTCTCTCCGATCACAAACAATGACAAATGGAAGCATCCGGATGAGGCGACAGCTCGATTCTGTCGGTGGAACGAAGATAAACACGTCCAGTTGGAGAAATGGGATTGGAGGCAGCAGTGGATGTATGCAGAAAACAGGATATAGAGACGTCTGTCAGCTTCTGGCTGCATCAGCAGGAAACTACATATCCTGCTCAGTCAGGGGAAAATCAGAGCGATGTCAGAGAAAACGGCTTCTCTGATTGGCTAAAGTACGGGACACGTCTGAATGATCCTTTCCAGGACATCAGTTGGAGTTCTGGGAACTTTTAACCTCATGTTTATTCAGATTTACTCCCAAGATAAAGCAGATGAATGTTGATTCACTCCTGCAGTCTGGCTGCCAATTTTATTTCAAATAAATCTGTTCTTTCAGCACAAAGTGGAGTGTATGATCCACATCAACCGGTCTTTCATTCACTCTTTTTCATCTTATTATGTTGAATCAATTAGTTGATGGAAGATATAAATGACATTAAATTACAAGAAATTTGAATAATGAGAGAAAAAATAGATTAAAAAGTAATTTGAAGGACTTTATACGCATTTAATAAATAACACAATTTTAATAAAATGAATAAGAAGGTAAATGGATGAATAAGTAAAATAAACAGTTGTTGAGTGAACTAATAAATTACTTAAAACAACATCCAATAAAACAGAGACTGACTAAAAAATGTAATATATGGATAAAATAAACATAAATATTAAATACATAATAAATAAATCTAAATGTAGTTTGAAAAATACAATTAAAAATAACATAAATATAAGAAGAAAGAAAAGTAAATTTATAATAGAAGAAAAGAATTTATATGAATAAATTAACAAATATAACTGAATAAATATGAATAGATAACATAAAATAATTATAAATGAATCACCTAATGAATGATTGCCATTTGCCAACTCTGCGGGGGGGATCCCGAGGCGTTCCCAGGCCAGCCCAGAGATATAATCCCTCCAGCGTGTCCTGGGTCTTCCCCGGGGTCTCCTCCCAGAGGGACGTGCCTGGAACACCTCACCAGGGAGGTCCAGGAGGCATCCTGACCAGATGCCCGATCCACCTCAACTGGTTCCTCTCGATGCGAAGGAGCAGCGGCTCTACTCTGATCTCCTCCCGGATGACCGAGGTCCTCACCCTATCTCTAAGGGAGAGCCCGGCCACCCTGCGGAGGAAACTCATTTCAGCCGCCTGTATACGAGATCTCCTTCTTTCGGTCACGACCCACAGCTCATGACCATAGGTGAGGGTAGGAACGTAGATCGACTGGTAAATCACCTTCTGGCTCAGCTCCTTCTTCACCACGACAGACCGGCGCAGAGCCCGCATTACTGCAGACGCCGCACCGATCCGTCTGTCGATCTCGCGCTCCATCCTTCCCTCACTCGTGAACAAGACCCCGAGATATTTAAACTCCTCCACTTGAGGCAGGACCTGACTCCCGACCCGGAGAGGGCAATCCACCCTATTCCGGCTGAGGACCATGGTCTCAGATTTGGAGGTGCTGATTCTCATCCCAGCCGCTTCACACTCGGCCGCGAATCGCTCAAGCGAGAGCTGGAGATCACGACCAGATGAAGCCAACAGGACCACATCATCTGCAAAAAGCAGGGACCCAATCCTGAGGCCACCAAAGCGGATCCCCTCAACACCTCGGCTGCGCCTAGAAATTCTGTCCATATAAGTTATGAACAGAATCGGTGATAAAGGGCAGCCTTGGCGGAGTCCAACCCTCACCGGAAACGGATCCGACTTACTACCGACAATGCGGACCAAGCTCTGACACCTGTCGTACAGGGACCGGACAGCTCGTACAAGGGGGTCCGGTACCCCATACTCCCGGAGTACCCCCCACAGGAGCCCCTGGGGGACACGGTCGAATGCCTTCTCCAGGTCCACAAAGCACATGTAGACTGGTTGGGCAAACTCCCATGCCCCCTCCAGGACCCCAAAGAGGGTATAGAGCTGGTCCACTGTTCCGGAACCAGGATGAAAACCACACTGCTCCTCCTCAATCTTAGATTCGACTATCCGGTGGACCCTCCTCTCGAAGACCCCTGAATAGACTGGCGGCTCAGAGACTCCTATGATGACAATGACCATGAGAGGAAATGTTCTCTTGTTTGGACATGGGTCACTGGGGCCCCCCTCTGGAGCCAGGCCTGGGGGTGGGGCATGACAGCGAGTGTCTGGTGGCCGGGTCTTCGCCCATGGGGCCTGGTCGGGCTCGGCCCAAAAGGCTTACACGGGCCCCACCTCCCGTGGGCTCACCATCTGCAGGAGGAGCCATAGGGGTCGGGTGCAATCTGATCTGGGCGGCAGCAGGCGGGACTCTGGCGGTCCGATCCTCTGTGCAGAAACTGGCTCTACACTCTCAAAAACAGAGGTACAAGATAAGGACATTTCTGTACCTATAGGTACATTTTAAAGAAATGTTCTCTCAAAAGTACAATACTGGTCTTTAAGAGACCAGAAACACCTTCAGAGTACGAAAAAGGGTTCAAAGTGACATAAAGTACAAATTTGTACCATTTCGACCATAAGGGTACCTGCAGCATTGAAAAATGTAATGTTAATGGCTGTAATGTTACAAACTAGAGCAGAGTTGAGTGATGACAGTAGTACTACTTAACAGTCATTTACTACACCAGACAATGAAGGTCAGATGCTGCAAAGTAAGTGTATGTCTGGTCAGTATTTTGAGTTTTTGAAGATTATTTCTAGATTAAAGATAAGATAATATTGCTAGGTGGAATGGACCAGGCCTAATCCTGTGGAAACATAAAAAAACATAACTTGATAAGGTGAGGTTGAACTTGATAAGGTACAAAAATAGACCAGAACTGAAGGGTACAGAAATGTCTCTCAAAAGAGTACACCCCCAGCGACAAGCATTTGTACCTTTTTAGGTACAAGCTGGTACCTCTATTTTTGAGTGTGTGGGTAAATGAATAAATGAAAACTAAATAAATAAATTTATGTCTGTGTGAATTGCAGCCACAGTTTCCTGTTCTTACTGACAGGAGGGAACCCGCTGTGGGCTTCCATAACTCATGATGTGACCGAACGGTGAATGAACACATTCTGATGCAGGTGGAGGATTTTCTCTCTGCTCGATACTTCTGATTAACTGGATCCCGTTTCCGCCTGCCTTCAGGGGAGCTGGACTCAGCTACTGCAGTACTTTGCAAGTGACTTACCTAAAAACTCCCTGTTTTCCCACCAGCTCACCTCCTTCCTCCTGCTGACTCATAGTCCTGAACCTGCAGCAGGATTAAACCAGCAGGGCTGTAACAGGCAGTTCAACAGTTCAACGCCAGGGTCATACCAGAACAAACAGGCCATGCAAGATGAATGGAAACTAATCTGTCCAAAAGGCTCTTGAGCAAGGCATTTCTTGCCCTAATTACAGTTGATTAAAGGCATTATTTATAGATTTATTCAGCGTGCTATATTTATATCCTCCAGCAGAACCCTGAGCAAGAACCTGACAGTAAACTGGATTTCTCTCATTCACTGCAGAGCTTCTGCACAACTCTAAACATCTGCAGCTTTCTTTTCTTTCTTTTATTTCTTGACTACTTATTCATTGGCTAAACCATTTCATGCGACGGTGAGCTTGAAGCAGGCTCCACACTGCAGAATTACCCGGCTAATAGCTTCTGACTGAAACATTAAAGCTAAATAAATGAAAATGTGTGAATGCATGAGTGGCCATTAAGCAGCGTTATGTAGATGTGGGTGCTTGAATTTTACAGCCCAGCATGCGCTTCATTCTCCAGCTTTAACCAAAACACATCATGACATTTTATTACAAATAAAGATGTCATAAAGCTTCCTGATTGGTCGTAACTCACTTAGACGTGTAAGAAATGAGCTTAAACACTTAATCTGGAGTCTAATTCAGGTTCCTTACTGCAATGTGTTGAGATTCAGTTAAAGCAACACAGAGGCAGTAATGAAGGAACATTGTGCTTTTTCTCCTCAACAGCAGACAGAAATATGCTAAATATGCAGCAGTGTGACCCGAGTCCACACATCAGGGACTATTTTTGGAAAAGGCGCCTCACTCCCTTGTTCCAACCCAGGTTCTCTCATTATCTACAACATGAATGGCACCTAATCAGTCTTTTTTTTTTTAAAGACGTCAGCTTTCTTCTCCACCACACAAGAAAGAAAAACTCTATTAACATGCAAACAGCTTCTTTTCACATGAGTCTGGATTTGGGTAAACCTGCAGTCTTATGGACAACATGAAGCTCCTATCAGAACTGCTGAGTCACTGTTACTGTAGCATGAAATGAGATTTCTGATGGTAGGCGCTGACAGCGGGTTTACATGACTGTGTGGGGAATAGATGGGCTCCGAAAGGTGGGAAATGGCAGAACCCACATGGATGTAATGTCCGGAAAAGCCAGGAGGAATTGTTACAGAGGAGCGTTGCATTCTCTCTCAGCGACTTTCAGGTTTATATAATCATTAGTTCACTGATCAGGAATCGTTCTGATAGAGTCAGAGGAGAGAGATGTCACGAAGCTTAGTTTGTCCATCATCTTTCACTGCTAAGAGTTAATCCATCCATCCATCCATCCATCCATCCATCCATTCATTCATTCATTCATTCATCCATTCATCCATTCATTCATTCATTCATTCATCCATCCATCCATCCATCCATCCATCCATCCATCCATCCATCCATCCATTCATTCATTCATTCATTCATTCATTCATTCATTCATCCATCCATCCATCCATCCATCCATCCATCCATCCATTCATTCATCCATTCATTCATTCATCCATCCATCCATCCATCCATCCATCCATCCATCCATTCATTCATTCATCATCCATCCATCCATCCATCCATCCATCCATCCATTCATTCATTCATTCATTCATTCATTCATTCATCCATCCATTCATCCATCCATTCAGTTATTCATTCATCGATCCTTCCATCCATCCATCATTTATCCATTCATCCATACATTCATTTATCTATACATCATCCATTATTTATCCATCATCCATCCATCCATGCATCCATCCATTCACCTCTCTATCCATTCACCCATCCATCCATCATTTATCCATCATACATTTATCCATTCATTCATCCATCCATCCAGCCATCCATCATCCATCCATCCATTCATCCATCCTTCCATCCATTCATTCATTCATTCATCTATACATCATCATTTATCCATTCATCTATCCATCCATCATCCATCCATCCATCCTTCCATCCATTCATTCATTCATCCATTCATCCATTCATCCATCTATACATCATCCAACATTTATCCATCATCCATCCATCCATTCACCTGTCTATCCATCCATCCATCTGTCTATCCATCCATCATTTATCCATCATACATCCATCCATCCATCTATCCATGGATGGACGGAGAGATGGATGGAGGAATGGTTGGATTTGACTGGTACCACTCGGAAAAGATGACTGTTTTAGCTTATCATCACCGACTCCCAGTAAAACTCACATTCTCGTGTTGCTTTGATGACGAAGGTCCGTCTCATCTTACAAAAGATCATCATCCATCACTCCACCAGGAATTCTTCTCCCAAACTACAGACCTGCATTTAGTTCCTGCAAGTATTCAGGACATTGAATGCACCACGGGGAGGGTTTGTAAGATACTCTCCTGTGAAAATTGTTGCCACTTTGTTTATGAGATACACCCTTATTTGTTATTTTTTTGTCCTCTGTGTAACTCCTACATGTATTATGCTAGCTAATAAGTCTACTTATTTTTTTGTAATAATATTTTGAACTGCTTTAGTCGATGTTTAGTTGTTGATGCTGTTTCTTTCATTTCTCTGGAGTTTACAGCGAGTTATAGGAGCAGTTTGAGCACAAAGCAGACATGAAAATATAAATTTATATTCATTCATTCATTTTCTAAACCGCTTAATCCATTCAGGGTTGCGGGAACCTGGAGCCTATCCCAACTATCTATAGGCGAAGGCAGGGTACACCCTGGACAGCTCGCCAGTCCATCGCAATTTTAAAAATCGCAATTTTAAAGCAATTGTGTCCAGTGATGTGTTCAGCGCAGTAACTATATTTACTAATATTCATAAGACACTTACATGGAGTGTCCATGGGGACATTAAAGGGACAGTAGTTTGGTTAACTTTTATTTATAAAGCAATTTCATGTATATCACAAAAAAAAAAAACCACACACATAAAAACCAACTTACAAACATAAATGTTATTCATAGAGCTAGAAGTGAAGATAAAAACATAAATATAACCTGCTAATACGAAGACCGACTTAAGTGTTTCCGTTCGGGGAGCAGCTCCGCTTCGGCTCTAGTCGGAAGTGTTCGTGTATTTTCGGCTGCGCTCGGCTCGCGGCAGGGCAGCGCGAGCTCCGCGGCTCCGCGACGCTCCACAGCAGCGCCATTCATCTGAGCAGAGCGCCGGGACACCTGGTCGGGCCGAGACGTGGGATTCAGCGGCTCCTCGCAGGTGAGCCTCCTCCGCAGGAGTTCTCCTCCTCCTGCTCCTCCTCCCACACCGGAGAACTTTCCGGCTTTTTGCGCGTGGAACAGAAAAAGCCACGCAGTTAAAAGCAGCAAACTTTAAGTTTCTGAGAAAGTTTCCAGCCGCTGCGCGAGGCAGGAAGACAAGCCGCCTTTTGCTTTGAACCCTGAGCCTGAAAAGACACTTTAATGTGCGCTTCGTGACTAACTGCGTGTTTTCTTTACCTGTCAGCAGGTAATCACCTGAGGAATGCGGTGCCAGTAGGTCTCCTGGCGGGAGCTGCGTTTCACTTTTAACCTGAAGGGAACTTTCTCCAGCTTGGCGCACGCGGAACGGAGCATGGCCACAGGTGGGTTTAAGTCCAACGCCACCACGGACTTCCTGGAGGAGTGGAAGGCAAAGCGGGAGAAAATGAGAGCCAAGATGCTGGTGGACATCGCTGCGGCGACCGGGTCCTCCCTGGGCGCCTCCGCCCCGGGCAACTGCCAGCCCTCCTCCTTCCCCGTGGCTCGGTCCTCCTCCGGGGGCGCCCTGAGGAGAGCCGAGGAGGAGGCGCACCAGCCCGCCGCCGCCGCCGCCGCCCCGGGGAGCAACCTGAAGAAGGCCCCGCCTCAGCCGGACTCCAGTCCGGACTCCAGTCCCATGGCGTGTCATGGCAGCGACAAGGAGAGTCCGTCTCCCAGCAAGGGCAAGGAGAAGAAGAGCACTGGTCCCAGTGCCAGGAAGGGGAAAGGACAGATAGAGAAGAGGAAGCTGAGGGAGAAGAGGAGATCAACAGGTGTGGTCAGCATTCCGTCCAACGAGGTGAGTGTTGGAGGTGATTCCTCCCAACTTCCAGCTGAGCTTGTTACTGGGATTTTCCAGCTTTCCAGTCAGAAACTGGGTGTTTGGTTCACACAGCCGACAAAGCAGCTGGCAGTCCAAGCTGGAGTTGAGAAGCTTCTGTTTGACATTTTAATTAGAATAAAACCTGAAGTGGAGTTAATAGAAACCAAAATAAAGAGCTTGTCTGTGGAACTGGTCTGGAACCAGTTGCCTCCACGACCTGATCCATGAGTTACTGGTTTTGTCTCAACCTGCAGTTCAGAAAACAAACCTTTTCCATGTGATGTTCTGGTTCTGCTGGATCCTCTTGAGTCTGGTTTTGTTCCGATGCGTCTGGACCTGTCAGAAGACACTTTGGTGCATCGTCACCTTAATATTTATACTTATGTCCGGTGTTTTCAACCTTTTTTAAGCCCAGTTACACTTTTTTTTTCACTGAAAAAATTACAAGAAAAACCACAAACCAAAAAGATTTTTAATAAACAGATATATAAATAAAATAAAATGCATTTAGTCAAAGTGTCTTGAATAGAAACACAAGAAAATGACTTTTCCGGCCTGTTTGGATGAACACAGAGCTGCTTTTTTAGACCAGTTCGTTGACATTGGATCATTTCTGGCGGCACGCTGGTGGAAAAACCACTGGTTTAGCCTACAGCCCCCACCTCAGAAAAACCAGAAAAGGGCTTTAAAGATCAGATATTTTACTGTTTTTCCACTTTAGAAGCTTCAGTTTTTAATCAGCTTCAGGCCGAATCAGAAACATTAAGTTTTAATTAATTTTTAAAGTAATTTTTAACAGTTTTAAGCAGATTCTGTCCCTTAAGCTGCACTTTTTTTTAAAAGTACAAAACATTAATGAATAAGTGCAGAGTGGAAATATTTCATGTAAATACAAGATTTATAACAATTTACTTTATTTCCACCATGTTTTTAAAGGTTTTATGCCATTTTTTTGAACAGTACTCTCCATTTTCAGACCAGGAAAAGCATCAAAACAAAAATGTTTGCAGGAAATATTTTAATCAGCTGGAAAATCCTCATTTTGAAGAGTTTTTTCTGCAACCAGTTTAAGAAAAGTGTCATTTTGGTGTGAGGGATATTTGTAGGAAACAATAAGAGGACTCCGTGCGTGTGTGTGTGTGTGTGTGTGTGTGTGTGTGTGTGTGTGTGTCTGACTGGATGTCCTGCAGCGAGATGCGGGACGAGCTTCTGGGAAGGAGGGGGGGTGTCTGTGTAGGTCTGCACGGTCATTGTTTTTTAATTTAAATCATGTCACACTCCTGCCTCAGTCCTGCGGTTCAGCCACATGCAGGAACTCTGATGCCAAGCTGGTGAAGGACACACACACACACACACACACACACTGGACTCATCCAGACATGCTGCAGCAGGTGTTGCTTTCCTTCAGGTGGAGGGACGGCTGTAGCAGCGGTCCATGACGTTGTAGTGCAGCCCGCAGTCTGACCAGCCTGTCCGTTGGCGCTCTGCCTCCTGCTATTCGCCGCTCACCAGTGTGGAGCGTGTGGAAACTGGTCAGAGACCAGTCTGTAATGCTGGGTTTCAGCTGTCCGGGCTGATGAGTTAGCTGGAGCCTGCAGGCAGCGGATGAGGCGGTGTCGGGACTGTAATTACTGCAGGTCGCCTGATGGGAAAGATCCTGTGATCCTGACTGCAGTCGTGTTTGTTCCTCCTCTCTGATTTTACTTTATGTTTACGTCTGTTTGATGAGCGGAGCCCCGATTATTTATCCTGCTTGTGCCTTTAAACAAGCCAGTAACCTGGAAACTCTCTGCTTCATAGTTGCTTCATATTAACCCTTTAAACTCCTCCAGACCATCACTGCTTAGAGACCTCTGGTCTGACCTGGACTTCTGGTCTCTGGTCTGACCTGGACTTCTGGTCTCTGGTCTGACCTGGACTTCTGGTCTCTGGTCTGACCTGGACTTCTGGTCTCTGGTCTGACCTGGACTTCTGGTCTCTGGTCTGACCTGGACTTCTGGTCTCTGGTCTGACCTGGACTTCCCGTCTCTGGTCTGACCTGGACTTCTGGTCTCTGGTCTGACCTGGACTTCTGGTCTCTGGTCTGACCTGGACTTCTGGTCTCTGGTCTGACCTGGACTTCTGGTCTCTGGTCTGACCTGGACTTCCCGTCTCTGGTCTGACCTGGACTTCCCGTCAGACTTTCCACCAATCAGAGAGCTTAAACTGACGGTAACGTCCAATCAGGAGCAGCCAAAGATCAACAAGTGATGAGAAAAGCAGGAAAATAATGATCCTCTATGGCTGGAATAAAGCCAAGAAGACGTTTGGGATGCAGCCGATGCACACTGCAATATGTAAACAAACATGGAGGAAGACGGCAGCAGACGTGTTTCAGAGGATAATTCACTTCAACCCAAACTAATGAGTTTGTTCCTAAAAGAGGGAAGTTTCCGTCTGGATGCGGTTTGGATATAAAAAGACCGATGTGGAACCGACAACAGACTAGCTCACAGTCCCAACAACGGACTCCGACACAACTAACTCATTTTATCACCTGCGCAGGAATCAGGATAAAGAATCCAGAATACAGAATAGAGTAAATAAAAGCAGCAAAAACAGCGTCTAGTGGAGGAGAAAGCTCAGAATAAACTCCAGACCAAACGCTGCAGCAGGTATTTACCTGTGGAACGTCATACGGCCATAGTTCCCCCAGATGGAAGGAGATCACTGCTGCTGTTGCCTAGCAACACCTGATACATAACTGATGACTGACACAACATTACACAGTTTATATGGTTATGTACATCGTTATGGGGATATAAAATGAGCTGTATCGGGGGTATGAGAGCTTGGTCATATCGCTGAGCCCTACTCGTCATGCTGCTCGCATGTTTTTAGTGGTGCAGCAGTGAAAACTGTCCTGACATTGTTTAAACTTAAAACCAGCTGTGGTCCATAAGCAGCACTATGGTGTTTAATGTTGAAACATGAGTGGTCCTGCTTTGATAAAGGGTTTTTCATTTAATCCTGATGTTATGGATTGATTTGTGGTCATCAGTTTACAGCATAAACTCTCTGCTTAGTGAGGCTTTCTACTCGCGATTAATCACGTCCGAACGATTATTTATGGATCATTTTACTGCTTATTGGTTGCTGGAAAACCTCCAGAATGATCCATGTTTGAGATGGAGGTGCTCCTGGACGAAGGGTCCATCTCGTAATTGATTTATTTTTGGAGAATCTTCGACTTTCAGGAAGTTTTGAGGCAGATATTTTCATTCCTTTCAGCTTTAGACTTCAGTAAAATATTTTCTGTGAGCCGTAAAAACAGGGAAAAGTTCCTGAGAGCAGAACCTTCGTTGACTGATCGATGAATGAGCATGTGTTACGCAGTGTGTTTAGTCTTCGTCTGATCTACAACCAGTTGACTTTGTTTTAAACTAATATTTAGCCCGTTGTGACCACCGACACTGAAAGCAGCCCAAGTTTTTCGAAAACCACTTGAAAAATCAGACATAAACATAAAAACGGCCGACGTGGCGGTTCTGCAGATTCATATTCCTTTTGTTAAATCTCCTCCGGTTGCATGAGAGGAGAAGCCAGCTATGCAAATGAAGGGTCCCCCACACAAGCCCCCGCTTTGTGATGGGAATATGGGTGGACAGGTGTGAATAGAGATTCCTGGGATTATCTTCCCGCTCGTCCTGTGCAGCATAATAGCTGCTGAGCGTCCAGGGAACCCAATCCTCCTCCCGTTGTGGCCAGAATGGCTCCAGAGGAGCGCCTGCTTTTGCACAGCTTCAATCACTGGGAACCAGTAGGGTGTCTCCTTTCTCTCACCCTGCTGGCCAGTTCCGAGTGGAGGGCATTGTTACCCAGGCTGACCCTTGACCTCCTTACGGCGTGCTTATGCAACCGTGGAATGTGCAAACAGGCGTGCTCGCTCCTCTGACTGGAGGAGGATTTGGGATGTGAGGTTCCCGTCAGTCGGGTCGCCTCCTGCTGAACCACGTTGCTCGTCGTTTCTGAGCTCAGCGCTACGTAGCTGCTGCAGGAGCACCTTGCAGCCATTTATCTGCAGCTTCACCCACAAGGTCAGCGGGTTTAACGTCCGACCCGCAGCCGAGCGCTCAGCCACTTATCACTCTGCTGATAGGAGGACGAGAGCGGTGCTTGTTTAACCCCGTATGCAACCATGGCGGGTTGATACGGGCCGCGCTCCACGCTCAGGTTTATACTTTTACATGTTTCACTGGAGTCATTCCTTCAGAGGCTTGCAGCGCTCACGCTACAGCAATATTACAATCCAACTAATATTTCAGTTCTTTAACCGTTCCAGTGATGCTGGGGGGACTGGGATGACTGGGCAGAACTGACAGCTTTTCTTTGGAACACACTGTGAATCCTTTTTCTCCATTCCTGTCAAACTTTATTTAGATTCTACAGAAATGTTTGTTTGTTTGGAGAAATGTTCCACATGTCCTATAGAGATGTTGCCATGTGTCACTGCTGCGAAATGCACCGTCTGTTTTACGGCTCGTTCACATCAGCCTTTATGATCCGAGTCCGTTTGCTCTGAACGTCGCTTCGTTTGGGGAAATGTAAAAGTGCCAAATGAATCCTGATTCAGACCAAAGAAGCGGACTCGCACCGCCTACAAACGCAGATCTCGGCGCGTTTCAAGCAGACCAAATACAGGAAGCGGAATTCAGAACAAGTCCCTTCCTGCATGTGGCGTAGCATTGCATTGTGGGTAAATCCATAGCGATGGCGTTAAGGGTCCTCTGCCTCGTCTGGTGTTCATACTGCGTCCATTGTTGCAGTGGATTTCTGCAGTATACTCGCATAAGACACAATAAAAACCCAAAACAGCCATAGTTTGGTCTCCATGTTTAACTGGCAGGTGGAGGAAACAGTTTTCTTCTTCACGCCGGTCTGGTCCTCTCTTCTGATAAATACTAGTGCAGCGCCACCTCTGGTGGGAATGGGGAGATATTATTCTGGTTTGACTGGTTTGACCAAAGTGCAGCGTGAACACGGTGGATACACCCCCCTACAACCCAATCAGACCGAGTCTAGCGGACTATCCTGATGGGAATGCAGCCTTATTTATACTAGTAACTTTACCGACTTGTTAATTTTTCTATAACTATTACAGTAAAGAGCAAACGAACAACACGTATAACTATTAACACCATTTGATAGGCATGTATTATGCTGGATTTTTGTTTGATGCGCTGATATTTCCCACCCCCACACACACCCACACACACCTTATTGCAGAGGATTAAAATCCAGTAGTATTCTGCAAACGCTTCTTCATGTTGTCCTGTTAGGAATGCAGACCAGTGGCGGTGTTGGCCTGTTTAAACTACATCACAGAGTATCCTACAACATGCTAACGCACATTAGCACATAGAAAGGCATCATTAAAAGGTTTAGATGTAAACAGCTGGCTTGTGGTTGTAAAGAACAAGTTAATATGAGTTAAATTCATATTTAAGCTGTGAAAACAGAACTAATGTAGCTACTTTAGCAGGAGGCTGATGAACACAGTCATGCCTTTTCTGAACCTGATGTTTGTTTGGAATAAAACAGCAACACTTTGTTGGACTACGATTCATCTGGAAGCAGTTTGTGACCAGATCTTACCCTCATCCAGGCGGGCAGCATGAGATATGTTGTAAAAATATCTTTATGAAAAGGTTTGCATCTGACAGCTTCTACCTCGCGGTCTGGATGACCAGTGTTGCAGCTTGTCTGGAGACGACGTGTTTTATTGGCTGTTTGGTTTTGTTTATTTCCTGCCTCTTCAGGCCTCTTAGCGTTGAAGTGCATGTCGTAGTCGGAGCACGGCTGTTTAGATTTTCCTCATGTCCGCTGCAGGAAGGTGACGTCACTCGGAATGGAGCTTGTCTCGCGTTGCGTTTTAAAGCTTTGGGGCTTTTTGTCACGGCCTCGGCGAGCGAGAAGCTGTTCACACGGTGTTTTGTTCTCTTCGTTTAAAGAGCCGGACGGCAGGATCGGAGCTCCTTAATTAAAACATGCTTCATGAGGAGCGGCTTGTTTGTTTGTCGGAGCTGACATCACTGAATGTTTAACCTTTACCATGTGGGCCTGGGGGGTCTGTCAGCGCCTCATAAAACACACAGCAGCATCCTAATGGACTCCATCACATGCTTGTCCTCAGTCTGATGGACGGGAAATGCTTGTTGTCATGAAGGTGGCCACCTGACCAGGTGAGCACTGATTAACCTATCACACGCCACAAAATCAGCCAATAAGAGCAGGAAGGAAAAAAATCATGTTTTTACCAGTGTTTATCTGTGTGTCAGTCAGCAACTCGATATAAAAACCCCTGGAAGATCTTCATCATGGGTTTCTGAGAACATGTCGAAGTTAGACTCCATTACATGTCAGGATTGATCTGGATCAGCATCTGGATGCAGGAATGTTGTAAAGGAATCTTCATCATTGTGAAATGGAACAATTTTCAGTATATCTGCATATAACTCCACAATAAATGGTGAGAAAATCCACAAGTTTCCAACAGGTTTTCCAAGATATTAAAGATAGATGTGAATCCTGGCAACATTCTGGATACTACCATCCAGAACAGGAACAACATTCTGGATACTACCATCCAGAACAGGAACAACATTCTGGATACTACCATCCAGAACAGGAACAACATTCTGGATACTACCATCCAGAACAAGAACAACATTCTGGATACTACCATCCAGAACAAGAACAACATTCTGGATACTACCATCCAGAACAAGAACAACATTCTGGATACTACCATCCAGAACAGGAACAACATTCTGGATACTACCATCCAGAACAAGAACAACATTCTGGATACTACCATCCAGAACAGGAACAACATTCTGGATACTACCATCCAGAACAAGAACAACATTCTGGATACTACCATCCAGAACAAGAACAACATTCTGGATACTACCATCCAGAACAAGAACAACATTCTGGATACTACCATCCAGAACAGGAACAACATTCTGGATACTACCATCCAGAACAGGAACAACGTTCTGGATACTACCATCTAGAACAGGAACAACGTTCTGGATACTACCATCCAGAACAGGAACAACGTTCTGGATACTACCATCCAGAACAAGAACAACGTTCTGGATACTACCATCCAGAACAAGAACAACATTCTGGATACTACCATCCAGAACAGGAACAACATTCTGGATACTACCATCCAGAACAGGAACAACATTCTGGATACTACCATCTAGAACAGGAACAACATTCTGGATACTACCATCCAGAACAGGAACAACATTCTGGATACTACCATCTAGAACAGGAACAACATTCTGGATACTACCATCCAGAACAGGAACAACATTCTGGATACTACCATCTAGAACAGGAACAACATTCTGGATACTACCATCCAGAACAGGAACAACATTCTGGATACTACCATCCAGAACAGGAACAACATTCTGGATACTACCATCCAGAACAGGAACAACATTCTGGATACTACCATCCAGAACAGGAACAACATTCTGGATACTACCATCTAGAACAGGAACAACATTCTGGATACTACCATCCAGAACAGGAACAACATTCTGGATACTACCATCCAGAATAGGAACAGCGTTCTGGATACTACCATCCAGACCAGGAACAGCGTTCTGGATACTACCATCCAGAACAGGAACAACCTTCTGGATACTACCATCCAGAACAGGAACAACCTTCTGGATACTACCATCCAGAACAGGAACAACGTTCTGGATACTACCATCCAGACCAGGAACAACATTCTGGATACTACCATCCAGAACAGGAACAGTATTCTGGATACTACCATCCAGAACAGGAACAACGTTCTGGATACTGCCATCCAGAACAGGAACAGCATTCTGGATACTACCATCCAGACCAGGAACAACATTCTGGATACTACCATCCAGACCAGGAACAACCTTCTGGATACTACCATCCAGAACAGGAACAACCTTCTGGATACTACCATCCAGACCAGGAACAACCTTCTGGATACTACCATCCAGAACAGGAACAACCTTCTGGATACTACCATCCAGAACAGGAACACCGTTCTGGATACTACCATCCAGAGCAAGAACAACGTTCTGGATACTACCATCCAGAACAGGAACGACGTTTTGGATACTACCATCCAGACCAGGAACAACCTTCTGGATACTACCATCCAGAACAGGAACAACCTTCTGGATACTACCATCCAGAACAGGAACACCGTTCTGGATACTACCATCCAGAGCAAGAACAACGTTCTGGATACTACCATCCAGAACAGGAACGACGTTTTGGATACTACCATCCAGAACAGGAACGACATTCTGGATACTACCATCCAGTTCATTTATTTTCTTACAAAAAATCCAGTGATCAGTTTGAATCTATTAAAATTCAATTAATCCGGTATTTATTGATAAACTCTGAGCATATTTACACAACTGAAAGGTTTTCTGTTTCCAGGACCAGCCTCCCTCTCTGAGATGATGCTAAACTCGGGTCGTTTTGTTCCCCAGCTGATCTTCTTCATCTGGAAACTATGTAGCGGCTTGTTACGTTACATTAGCAGCTAACGCTAACACCGCGCTGCAGACAGTGCTCTGTAAACAGGAAGTGATGTCACCCATACCTTCGCACTGATAAATGTCGACAGCCATCTTTCAGAAGTGCAAGCACACGTGTCGGTTCAGATTGTGAAAGTAATCTGATTACTCCCAGATCTCTGATTTTAATGCTCATATAAACAAATAGACTTGTTTTTATCTGGTTATGTTAAAATAAAAGAAAAAAGATTTAACAGAAATGACTCGATATCAAACGGATTTAATGGATTGAGGCGTTTTGTGGGGAACCGGCTTCTAGTGATACACAAAGCGAGATCTTCCTGCCTCGCTGCTGGTTTTTCCACCACTGGAACTGGCCTTCCAGTTTATTTACTCGCTGTATTTGCACACAGTCATGCAGGTCAGTGCTCTTTAGCTATGTGTGCTGAGGAACTTTGTAGACCAGATTATTACTGAATAACATGACGCCTCCTGCGTGGCTCACACAGGAATGTGCTCACCTTGTGAATAAGTGAGACTCAGCCTGCATGGCTGACCGCAGGCCGACTCCTCCTCCTCCTCCTCCTCCTCCTCCTCCTCCCTGATGAAGAAATCTCCGGCTGTGGAGCCAGTCATCTGTTTGGAAAGACCGATTTGACGGGGAAGTGTCTGGTCTTTTCTTCATAAGCTTTGTAAATATTTAACCAAATCCAGCCTGACAAGCATCAAACACTGAGTGGGCGGCTTTGTCCTCGTCTAACCCCTTCTCTGAGGCCTTCAGCGCTCATCAGCGCGTCCTCACCCCGTCGATTTTCCCCTTTTTCTCGTTTACATGGAGATCCTGATGACAAGCAGTGCACAGAAGGCATTGGACTTTAATCCTGGGTCTTTTCGGGGGCGTGCAGAGATGAACGATGAGCATTTTCGTCTTTTCTCGTGCAGGAAACGAAGCTCGTCCTGCTGTGGAGTGGTTGGGCATTGTAGCGTAGCCATTTCTGCACCATGCCACCTTTCAGTCGGACATTCCTGTGTGTTTGCCGGCAGCTGTGGGGAATTTGTGAGTCAGCCCTAATCAGGCCACTCTGCGTGATTAAGCATTTGGGAGCTTGTCTGTTTGTACTCATTAAAATAGAATTACTTGGAGACCCCCAGTCTCCTTTTACCCCCCTCTGGCCTAACATTCGGGATGCCTTTCGCTCCTTCTTCTCTGCCACTGTGCTCCTCTTGATTGGAAGAAATCAGACGGGTTTGTGAAGAAAGAAAACTGTCAAATGCCTTCTGTGCATCTAATGAGAGAATGATTGTTATATATCCTTCTTGGATGAGAGCTGCATTGGGTTAAATAACTTTCGTGTGTTGTGCGATGTTTGCCTCCCTTTAAACCCGGTTTGGTCTGTATGTATAATAGATGGAATTACTTTTTCAATTCTGGTTGTCAGTACTTATAATTTTAATATCTGTATTTAATAATGAAAGAGGTCTATAACTATAAAGTGCAGGTGAGTTGGATCTTTTCTGGTTTTTAAAAGTACTGTAATTAATGCTGTATTTACTGTAGGTGGTATGCTATTAGAAACGTGGAACTCCTGAGGAAGAAAACTTAGTTTTTGGTGTAATTCTGTTGGGTCTGAGTCAGGTTTTGTTTTTCAGGACCACCTCTCCTGCAGAATATGATCTGATAATTACATATTCACTTTATTCTTCTTTGTCACCATACTGGGCCCTGAAAAATACACAAAAATAATTAAATCTGGAGGGAAAATAGTTTGTTACAGACAAGTTTCATATGTTTTGGAATAAGTAAACATAGGTGGCACATATGAACACCGACCAGGCACGGCGGGGGAAGGGGCTGGGGGGGGGGGGGGCAAAGCCTGCTCATCACGGCTTTTTAAATTATTCATTCATTCATTCATTCATTCATTCATTCATTTTCTGAACCGCTTAATCCAATTCAGGGTTGCAGGGAAGCTGGAGCCTATCCCAGCTGGCTTTGGGCGACAGGCAGGGTGGTACACCCTGGACAGCTCGCCAGTCCATCGCAGGGCCTTTTTAAATTATTTACTTTTAAATATTTTTATTTTTTGGTTAATTTGTTTGTGTCAGTGAAGCAGCAGACTGATCCATTTGGGCCCCCGTTAGCTGGTTAGCTCCCGTTAGCTGGTTAGCTCCCGTTAGCTGGTTAGCTCCTGTTAGCTGGTTAGCTCCCGTTAGCTAGTTAGCTCCCGTTAGCTCTGTTAACTCCTAGCTACAGGCAGGTCAGAGTTTGCTAGATGCTCCGTCCAGCTTTTATATCCAGTCTAAACATATCTCTCATTATTTGCTGTTTAGGATCTTTGATGAACTCATTCTGTCATTTAAATAGAAAGTAAAACGTAACCAGAAAACATTTTACGTTGTGTTGAATCTGTGTTGATGTCGGATTTTAAAGGCAGCAAATGTTTTTTTCTTTTAATAGTCCAGGAAAACACTTCTGTTTAATTATATTCTGAACCTAATCTGCTCCTACATGGCCCAAATGGTGAATTATTAAACTGGAATTTGTGCTCTTTTAAAATCTGTTTGCCTGATAAATGCAGCCTGTCTGCAGAGATCAATATCCCGGCCGCTAGGACATTCTGGCACCGGGACTCTATGAACAAATAACGGTAAAATGATGATACAGTAAAATTCTACAGAAACCACATCACGTTAAAGCATGTAGGCACTTTTCTCTCAAGTTGTTTCACATCCAGTTTTCTCAGATTGCTGAATTTGAGATAAATCAATGATTTTTATTTATTAAATTGATCTTTTTTGGAGTCAGGCTCCATCAACATCAATCAATGAGGAGAAATATGAGCTCTGAGTTCACAGCTTCGCTCCAGGTGACCTAATTTTGTTTCAGAAAACATCACATCATGTGAAACCTGCAGGTTAAATCAGTAAATGCAAATTAAAAGTTTGTGTCGAGATATTCTCCTGTTCGTACCTGCAGACTCCACCTGAGTCCAATAGAGACCAATATTCAGTCTTTCAAGTTCAGCCAGTTTCCCAGTCCCACATTTAGCTGGAAGCTCAGTTTGCCTTCCTTCCTCCATCCTGACTCGTCCTCAGTTGTTCAGATTCATGCTGCGCCGCCTCGTGTGTGCAGAACTACCCCGTGTGTGCAGAACTACCCCGTGTGTGCAGAACTACCCCGTGTGTGCAGAACTACCCCGTCTGCAGACTGGACCCACTCCGACGTTGGTGTGTTTTCCACCCTTAGTGATTTATTAAGTCTAATTTAAAATCAGCTGGTATGAAAACATGACGATTATCCTCTCAGGAATCAACATCCGACACAGAATGTCTCATTTAGTTCAGTTATTTAGTAAAAAAGTCCTGTTTTCTGTTTGTTGCTGAAGCCTGAGGCTGCACATGTCGATGCATCCACGTCGCAGCTTTGCTCACGCTGCCGTATGGCTGCACGAGGGACGCCAAGCCTCACTGATGTTAGCATGAGTGACTGAACATCAACAGGCTGATTCTGTCTGCAGTGGGACAGGTTTCCGGCTTGTCCCTGCGTTATGTCACCATGGGGCTCGCCAGCACAGCTGTTATCACAGAAAGTTCGAGCCGAAAGCACGCCTGACAACTGACGAAAAAACACCAGTTCTTCCCGTTTCATCCGAGAGGGAAAGTTAAACTCTGAGATGGAGGAATGTTGGCTGGTGCTTCTGTCTCGCTGGTGTTTTCTTTACACAGTTGACTTTAATAAGCTCACATTTTCATATCGAGCTTCTGTGTTCCTCTTGGCTCATGTTCTGCTTGAGTGAAAAACAGAGTTTATTAGTCAAACTGGTGAGGATTGTTCATGGAGTAGCGGAAAGATTTCCTCCCATGCCTCTTTAAAAAAAAAAAAAAAAAAGAAAGTGGGCTCAAACGGATGCAGTGTTAAAACACAGCTTAGTGAAACGGCCTGGGAGGGCAGCTGAAGCTTTGAAACTGAGTAAATAGGCAGGTTTTAACCTGCCAAAAGCACTAAGCATTGATCTTTAAGCCTTTTTCCACAACAAAGAGGCCTGAAACCTGCTTTAGTGGAGAGAAGAGGCTGCTGTCTCTCCTCAAAGTCTTCATCCTCCTTTATAACAGCTACCTATGAAGGAGTGTGTGTTGTAGAAGTGCCATTTCCTTCATGCACTGAAGCTGGGCTGAACGGAGCTGCTGTCACATGTCCGTAGTGTTAATATTAAATGTTATTTTGGTTTACTTATGGAGTAAATCTCATCTGTTCTCATGTCCATAAAAACCAAAATGTTCCCAAACACTGCCTTTAAACCTGATCAATAAATCTCACAATCAGTAACAGGAGCTGCAAGGCGAGCTGCTAGCTTCCTGCTAGCTCTGATTCACTATAGGGACGGACCGGTCCGTCTCCCTAACATGTCTGGGCAGCAGCACGACTTATTTCCATGCCACACTTTACAGCTGAGTTTCTGTTATTTAATTATAGCAATTTTTGAACATTTACAAATCGTAGCTGCATCGGTACAGTGACGGTTTAGCTCAGGTGTTTTACGTCTCTTGTTTTGTGGCTGAAAGTTGTAGCTGTAAAAGTGCAAATCGCACACTGCTAGCCATTTCATGGGTCTATAAAAGCTCAAGTTTCACCCCGTCAGCTGTGACACACTGCACGCCCCTGGCACGAAGCTACCTACGGAGCGAGGATCTCTGCTGGTTATTTAGCTTAACTTTAATAACAAAGACGCGTGTTTGTTTGTAGATAAACTATCAAACTATTTGAAAGAACTTTCAACAAGAACAAAATGAATTTTTGAAATAAAAGCAGAATTTTAATATTCGAGGCTGGAAGCAGCAAAACGGCTGCAGGCAGAGCAACAAGGAAATACTGGCACATAATTAAAATGTCTGTCTCTAATGAATTATTAATGGATATTCCATTAAATGAACATGTTTAGGTGCGGTATTTCCTCCAGGCATGTGGGAAAGTTTCTCTTATTACGTCAAGTACAATGTCGTTTGTTTTTAATTTACTTTACTGCAAACGAAGAACAAATGTGGAAGCCGTTCACAGCATGGAGAGAGCCGCGATGCTTGAGGAGGGCAGCATGTAGCGCCGTTACATTTACTATCTGCTCTTTATTTATGCATACATGCATTTAGTCATGTCAACATGAGAAACAGGCGCACTGAAGTTAAAACTGATCATCAGAATGAGGAAGAAAGAAGATTTAAGCACCAGTAGAAGATGGAGAAACCTTGTTGGTCTCCACATTCACATGTTAGGATCAGAATCTGCTGGAAACATCATGACAACATGGATCCTGCTTTGGAGGCTGCTGGGGGACATTGTACTTGACGCTTTAACCACCACAGCCTACCTTGCTGACCATGTCCATCCCTGTATGAGCTGACCTTGTTGAATCTGTGACTGGATGTAAAAGAGGGTCCAGCCTGGTACGAGTGATGTCATTTCAGATAACTTCATCAGATGCATCGAGAATTCAGATGTGATGTAAAGACACGGATCAGAAGATGCTGCTGATCAGTCAGATCAAGACGAATGTCGTTAAGATCAGCTGGAGTAAAACATGTATCATAAAATCTGGGTGGAAACTGATTATTCAGGCCTGTGATGTCAGGGCAGTCACTCCAGTTTATACTGGAAGAAATGGGAGGATCGACACAGAACCAGTCGACATAACACATTCTTCTTCCGCTGCTGTTTCCAGAAAGTCAGGCAGTTCTGCACACGATTTATTCTGCTTGAACATGGGATGCGAGTAAACACACGTTGTGGTCGGAATGACGACGCAGGTCTGACCAGCATCGAGTCATGTAAACATGGCTACTGCTGCTCCGTGCTTTTCTACCTGTGTAGTGAGCTGATTGGTCAGAAAGCAGGTTATTTTTATGTTGAAAATAACCTGCTCCAGAGCATCAGTTGCCATGGTAATATAGTCCAAGTTTCTTTTTTAAAAAAAAAAAGTCATTATCCAGTTAGAAATGAATGGGATTGGCGGGGTTTTGTGGTTTTTCCAGCAGAGTTGTGATGCGAGGCGTTTAAGTGCCTTAATAAGCAGGTCATCAGCAGCTTTTCAGCTCTGAACCTGTTTGTAGAGAAGCAAGCAGACCAACTGGTTTGTGGTTTACGTATTGTCCGTAAAGACGGGTGTTGCCTTGTTTAAACACAGATCAGAGAGATTTGGTGTGATGTAAACGGAAATGTTTCGTTCCACATCATCTGGACTCGGTGTTGAATCAGCAGTGTAATATTGCCGACCCGTCGGGTGACATCTGGGACTTTTATGCTCTCTGTTTTCAGATGCAGGGCGTGTTGCGTAAACAACAATGTAATTTCCTGGTTTTTACCTGTTGCTTCAAAGTGCCGAGTGAAAGTTAAATGTGGGGGGGGGGCATTCCTGTCATACCTACACAGAGGAAGGAAAGTGGCGTGGTAATTCACAGAGCGGCGGTGTCCTGTAGCCTGCTCTCCTCTCTGGGTATTAACCTTTGCCCGTGGCGCCGACAGCCTTCTAAAACATTCATAGCCAATGAGACTACTCTGCTCAGCGTGACTGATTGGATTTTCAACGCAAGCTGCCCTGGTTGACTTTCTACACTTTCCCTTCCCCACCTCCATGTTTATTTTTTTATATTTCATATTTCTCCTTTTCTTTCTGCCGTCTTTCCAGTCCGAATCCAATTCCAGTCAAACGCCGGCTGTCAAACATCTCATTAGCAAATCTGTCCTTGAGCCTGCAAGCATCCTCAGCCGCTTCTTCAAGCTCATAAGTAAACATGAGGTATATCAGCGTGTGGCCTCTGTTTTTCCCTCCTTTTCATATCTGTCCTGTTGCCAAATGCAAAGCGTCCTGAGCACGACGAATGGCTCGGTGTCACCGGCTCTTTCTGACCCCAGGCCTGGACTTATCATGCTTGTGTCGGCATGAAAGGTCACACAATCTACGTTATCTAGAGGGCAGAGAGTGCGCTGGAGTTCTCCCTGGGCTTCTTCCGGGACAGCCTTGAATGTTAAGGGTGCAGCAATAACATCTTCACCCTGTATGAGATATATTTAGACTTATCATTAGCTGGGCGTGAAGATTGCATCAGCGCTGGTATGCTGGTACTTGTTGTGGGTAAAAATTTATGCCGTCATGTCAGTGTGGAGCGAAATCTCTCAGGAATGTTGCAATGCAGATAATTAAGGCAGCCCTGAAGGAGGAAAGGGATAGGACCGCATAAGCAGGTGAGTGATTGACAGGTAGTAGCAGAATGATGTTTTAAGTAGATGATATTAAAATAACATTAAAAAGCAGGACGGATGAGTTCTTGCAGCAGATTTAGTTCAGTATGAAGAGTCAAACTGCAGCCCAGAGTGGGAAATGCAGTCCCATACTGCTGAGGATTTAATCCTGATCTAAGCTGACGAGCAGGATGGTTTTTATTTCACTGCTGGGAAGTTTGGCTCGGTTTTAAGAGTCGATTTTTTAAAAAAAAAATTTTTTTTAACTCTGCTAGGAAGAGTTGGCTCTTACTCCTCTGAGACTGACACGTAAGCTTCAGTCTGACACTTTGGTAGAAGTTAAGGGTGAGACACATAAGTAACTTTTAAATGCAGCTTTTAGCAAAGAATCTAGTACTCATGAGTCAACTCTTATCATGGTTTGTTGGAGGAATTCAGAGAAGTTTGATAAATACAGTTGCTGGTAAACTCTGATGTTTGAGGCTGAAACAGGTGGAGACATCTTAACCTGAAATAAGGATCAAAGTTATTAGCTTGAAAACCCCAGTGAGATGTCAGACCTCCAGTCAGCTCACTTCCAGTCGATGTTCTGGTCCTACATTCATCTTATATGGATCCACAATCAGATTCCAGATCCACTGATAATAAATCCCATTGACTGTATATAAAGAGATGGGCGGAGCCTCCGTGACGTAACCCGTAGGTTTCTGAAGAGCTGAATTGAAGCTCAGTGGGCGGTTCCTAATGTCACCATGTTGGCAGCGTCATGCGCGTCGTCGCGCTCGGAAAATACAAATATGGGCTGAGAGGGGGGCTGTGAGCGTCATGGTGGATGATTGACATCGAACAAACACTGAGCTTTCTGTAGCGAAGAGCTAACCGAGCTAACCCGGAGATAACAGGAGCTAACCAGCTAACGGAGGTAAGCGGGCTAAAGCTAAGTCACGTTATTCACCGGCTAAAAACCGCGGTTATTCTACGTTCTTCTGACTTGAAACGGGAGATTGGTACCTGTCAATCAAAAGGACACGCCCCTAAATATGCAAGACTTTGAGATTAAATTACTTTTAAACGGGCGAGTTAGAAAAAAATTCACTCACCCCACAGTTGTCATTAAGGCAAACCTGAACTATAAACCAAAAATGGATTTTTGAACCAGGCTGTTAACATGTTTATTTCTGCCGTGAAGTTGGCCTTTTCAGGGCATATTTAGGACAGCCCAGTAATAGAGAGTTACAGTAATCTAGTCTTGAAGTAACAAAAGCGTGAACCAGTTTTTCTGCATCACTCTGAGACAGAATGTCCCTAATTTTGGCTATATTACGTAAATGAAAGAAGGCTGTTTTAGTAACCTGCTTAATATGTGGACCAAAGGACAGGTCAGGGTCAAATATTACTCCAAGGTTTCTCACTGTAGCACTGGAAGCTAAAGTAATGCCATCCAGGTTCATTACAAAACTGGAAAATTTAGCTCTGAGTTTTTCAGATCCAACGAGAATGACTTCAGTCTTATCTGAGTTTAAGAGGAGAAAATTTCTAGACATCCAAGTCTTTGTCTATGAGACAATTTTGTAGCCTATTGGGCTGATTTGTTTCATCTGGTTTAAAGGATAAGTATATCTGAGTATCATCTGCATAACAATGAAAGTTTATTCCATATTGTCTAATAAATTTGCCTAAAGGGAGCATATATAGTGTGAAGAGTATTGGTCCAAGTACAGAACCTTGAGGAACTCCATGACTTACTGTAGTTTGTGAGGAGGACTTGTCATTTACATGGACGAACTGAAGTCTATCTATCTAGATAAATATGATTTAAACCATCTTAACGCTGTACCTGTAATTCCAATCACCTGTTCTAGTCTTTGTAACAGAATGTTATGATCGACTGTATCAAATGCAGCACTAAGATCAAGCAAGATAAGTACGGACACAAGTCCTTTGTCTGAGGTCATAAGAAGGTCATTAGTAACTTTCACCAATGCCGTCTCAGTGCTATGATGAGCTCTAAATCCTGACTGAAACTCTTCAAATAAATTATTTCTGCTCAGGTGGGCATGTAGCTGAGCTGAAACTATTTTCTCCAGAATTTTGGACATAAACGGGAGATTAGATATAGGTCTATAATTTGCTATCACCTCTGGATCCAGAGATTGCTTTTTAAGTAAAGGCTTGATTACAGCAGTTTTAAATGATTGTGGTACATATCCTGTCACTAAAGACATATTGATAAGATTTAGTAGTGATGTATTAATTAAAGGGAAAATGTCCTTAAAGAGGCTCGTTGGGAGAGGGTCTAAGATACAGGTGGATGGTTTAGATGAAGCTATTATTTTATTTAATTCAGAGGGTTGGACAGGACAGAAACTATTTAGACCCAAGTCAGATCCTGGTTCTAAGGATGCTTCGGAGACCACAACAGGCTCAACATTATAGGTAGAAGGAAGAGTATTGTTGATTTGATCTCTAATAGTGTCAATTTTATTCCTGAAAAAATACATGAAATCATCACAGCTAAGTGAGAAAGGAATACATGGCTCCACAGCGGTCCGGCTCCTAGTAAGCCTAGCTACAGTGCTGAAAAGAAACCGAGGGTTGTTTTTGTTTTCCTCTATCAATGATGAATAATAAGCTGTTCTTGCCGTATGTAAGGCTTTTTTGTATACAATTAAACTTTCTTTCCAGGTTAAGTGAGACTCCTCTAGTCCTGATGAACGCCATCTGTTTTCCAAACGCCTTGATGCCTGTTTTAGAGCTCGAAGCTGGGAATTAAACCAGGGAGCCTTCATAATCTTACCTAATTTCTTCTTCTTTAGGGGAGCAACATTATCCAAGGTTGTACGCATTGAAGCTGTTATAGTATCAGCATGTTGATCAATCTGAGCAGGAGTAAGGCTTAAAGGGGGACTCTCAGTCATGCTAACACATGGTAGAGGGGAAAAAATGGATTCAATTGATTGTTTAAATTTTGTAATATTATTGTCTGATAAACATCTACTATAGTAGAATTTATTTTTGGTCAGTGAGTAATCAAATAAAGTGAATTCAAAGGTTAATAAGAAGTGATCGGACAAGACAGGGTTTTGAGGAAATACTTTGAGCTTATCAGTCTCAATACCAGATGTTAGAACCAGATCAAGAGTATGACCATGAGAGTGAGTGGCTCCATTGACATTTTGTGAAAACCCAATTGAGTTTAGAATAGAGCTAAAGGAAATGTTTAAACTATCATTTTCATCGTCAACATGAATATTAAAATCACCTAGTACAATGAGTTTATCAGTAGTCAGCACTAACTCAGACAAGAGATCAGAGAATTGGGTCAGAAACTCGGAGTAAGGTCCAGGTGGGCGATACACTAATGCTAAAAGGAGCGGTTTCTCTGAATTCCATTTTGGATGAGATAAATTTAATGTCAGGAATTCAAAGGATTTATAGTTAGTTTTGTGCTTAGGATTAATTAAAAATTCTGAGAATGTTGTTCCTGTTCTGGATGGTAGTATCCAGAATGTTGTTCCTGTTCTGGATGGTAGTATCCAGAAGGTTAGAGAAAGGCGTAACCACCTTGCAGAAATGATCGCCACCCGGCTGCCAGTTTGGTTGAGAACGACCAGTAGCAAGAAGAACCGGTACAGTTTTCACAGCGATAGCAAAATCTTAAAACGATACCAAAGATGAGTTTTTGAGAGAGAGAAAATGTTTTCAAAGGAAAGATTTTCACTGACAGAAAGAAAACCTATATTTGAGTGGATTTTTTATTTTATTTTAATGATATACATTTTTTAAATGTCGAATAATTTTTCTCATATATTCAATGACAGAGTATTTTTTCTGTTTTACTATCAGATATAACTGTCTTGCTGTCGGTGTGAACAGCTTCCACTGATATGTACTTTCCCTGAAGAAGAACACACATCTAACTTGCATGTATGTTGTGCTTTTGTGGCTGTTGAAGGAAACATTTTTCCTGCCACACAGTTGTCTTTTGTCGACCCACAACCCGCACTGTAAAACGAGTTGGCTGTTTATTTCTGCAGAAACGAGCTCTGGAACGTGTCGGCAGGAGAGCAGCCTTCGGATGTGGCTCGTGTGAAATTGAATCTGTTCTCTGCGGTTGTTTCAGTGTCATCATCTGGACGGCAGCCGTGTTTATGCGCCGTAGACCTGATACTATAACCTAGATTTTCACGTCCATGCATTTCCTCCGTCACGCTCTTCAGCTGGAAGCGTAAACGAGCCTTGAACGCTGAGCTGAATGTGCCCGGCACCAGCTCTCAGCTGCTGGTGGGGGGGTTTAGACGGTGCTTAGCATGACTCATGGTCTGGTTTGGTGTCTGCCAGTGAGCAAACACAATGGCCTCTCCACACAATGGTCCTGCTTCTCTTCTGCTGGAATGCTAAACATGCTTCAATGGTTTCCGACGCTGTATATGCGAGGATTGCGTTACAATGCGAGACGGGCAAGGTGCTCTTCACAGCAGAACCCCCACCTACAGTGTGCTGGGATGGATTGTTTGGCCTCTGTGCTTTAAGAAAAAGTGCCTTTTATTTGTATTGCAAATAAACATGAACTGTTTGGTTGCATGAGCTGGAAGCCGACCAGTGGAATCAGCTTTTATTGGTTCTGAGAGGACAGGAAACCTTCTCTAAACAGGAAGTGTTAACATGGGAGAGTAGTGCTTGGAAGTGGAGTTCCTCTGGGAACTGTGGCAGTCATGAACGTTTACTGGGATGATTTAGCCTCATGAACCGGTCCCGTGTGAGCTGCAGGCTTATGAGATGTCTTTGTGTCCCTGCCGTCTTCAGTCCAAGTTTACGAGCAGAGCTTAACGATGAGAATGCAGTTAGATGAGGACTGAGCAAGTCCCGGCATGCAGGAGGGAGGAGCTGTTGTATCATTTCATATTGCAAGTACTGTTGCATCGGTAAGCAGGTCCAATTTGCAAGTGTCTAGCTGTCTTTTTAAAATATTTCCAGCAGGAGTCCCAAACATGGACATGTCCTAATGCCTGGACCTGCCGGGTGCTGTCTAGACTCCGGTGCTTTCCATTAATCTGCTGGTGTTTCCTCATCTGTATGCAAAGCTCTTCCTCTTCAAACATCGGGACTGCCCTTCCCTCCTCACACGACACTTCAAAGAGCCGATGAAGAGCTGGAGAAAGAAGCGGCTCCAGCCTGCTGCTGCTGGTTGTACATGATGTGTCACGATGTGGCGAAGACCAGAATTTAGTTTCCCTCTGAAACTCCAGCAGAGACGTGTCAAACTGGATTCTGTCTGATGGGAATAAACAGGTTTCAGACCTGCTTAGCTGTTAGCCTTGGGCTCCAGTGAGGTTTCAGGATACGCCTCAGTGCACATTCGTTTGCTTTGTGCGTTTTGTCTTTTCTGCACGCCCCCCCTCCACCCCCACATTGCTCTGTGATGAGCGGTTGGGTTTATTCCAAAGATGTCGGTTGCTGAAAAGCTGAACTGTTTCTCCTGTGTGAGCAGAGAACAATCAGTCGCTTGGACACGTGGATGTTCTGTACTGGATTATTTGTAATTCATGCCTGGTTTTGGTCCCCTCTTATTTTCTGACGCAGATTTCAGCTGAAAGGGATAAATGGAGGGTCGGGAGAGAAAAAAATCATTTCAAGTAACTGAGACAACAGTTTGGACGTCTTGGTTCCTCCTCGGCTTTGGAGTCTCTGCAAACGGCAGATTAAAGCCTGGAGACACTAAAATGAGTCCAAAGACACGTAGACGAGTCCACTTTCAAGCTGCCAGGACGACGCAGTTTGATGATGTCATCGAGTGTGCGCGGACAGACGTGTACCTGAACGTGCATGTCTAACTCAGGTTTTAATACCTGACAGGGTCCATGTCTTTAAAAGCCACCTGCTGCATAAACTTTTGTATTTTTCTCATCATCACTTGTCAAGTAAACCCATAGACTGTATGTAAAAGATGGGCAGAACCTCCATGACATCACCTGTAGGTTTCTGAAGACCTCAACTGAAGCTTGGCAGGGGCATGCGTGTCGTGTCTCCCAGAAAATACAAATATGGGTAGAGCGGTAGAGCTGAGAGGGGGGCTGTGAGTGTGTGTGTGGATGATTGACATCTTGCGAACTCCGACCTGCCTGTAGCTAAGAGCTAACTGAGTTAACCTAGAGCTAACAGGAGCTAACAGCTAACAAAGGTAAGAGGGCTAAAGCTAAGTCACGTTGTTAACCGGCTAAAAGCTGCAGTTGTTCTACATTCCTCCTTCTTGAATAAGATAACAGGTACCTGTCAATCAAGAGGACACGCCCCTAATTATGCCAAATTTTGAGATTAAATTACTTCTAAACGGGCGAGTTAGAAACAAATTTACTCCTCCCACAGTTGTCATGAAGGTAAACCTGACCTATTAAACCTAAAATGGATTTTTCTACCAGGCTGTAAACGTGTTTATTTCTACTGTAAAAATGTTTTATTTCTGCTGTAAACATGTTTATTCCTGCTGTAAACATGTTTATTCCTGCTGTAAACATGTTTATTTCTACTGTAAACATGTTTATTCCTGCTGTAAACATGTTTATTCCTGCTGTAAACATGTTTATTCCTGCTGTAAACATGTTTATTCCTGCTGTAAACATGTTTATTCCTGCTGTAAACATGTTTATTTCTGCTGTAAACATGTTTATTTCTGCTGTAAACATGTTTATTCCTGCTGTAAACATGTTTATTTCTGCTGTAAACATGTTTATTTCTACTGTAAACATGTTTATTCCTGCTGTGAAGTTGGTCTTTTTAACATGGGAGTCTATGGGGATTTGCTCTGTTTTGCAGCCCCTAGTGGATGAAGGGGGAACTGCAGTTTTATGCACTTCTGTATAGGCTTCACTTTTAGCCATCGTAGGTTGCCGCTTCACTAGAACTCAAAATTTAACCTGCATTAGCAAAAAATATGACGCAGCAACTGTCCCACCTTAAGCCCGCCCACCTCAAATATGTGACCAATCACACGATACTTCTCAGAGCTCCACAAGAAGAAAGTTCTGCTTGGTTGATATGTCGAGAACAAGCCGCACGATGTCCTTAGTTGCATATGTGACAACAAATGACATAAAGATGGCGTTAACAATAAAAACCGTGTAGCAGGTTTCAGAGCTTCAGGCTGCTTGTTAAACCTCTAGAGGGTCAGACGCCGGCCCACCTGCTGTAACAAAGTCCTGATTTATGTCTCCCAAAAGCAGCTTTTGCAGCTACATTTGCTGTTTGTCTGTCTTTATGCAGGTGGAAGAAAGTTCCAGTAACTGCAGGCAAACAAACCATTAAAACCAGCAAATCGCTGGAGACGTGCAGAGAGACGAGGGCAGCTGTAACTAATGACAGATACTCTTATTTATGTGTAAATAGAGAAGAGCTGGAAGGTAATGAAAAAGACATTTAGTCGTTGCCCCCAGCTCATCCACTCTGTGTGCGGCGCTGCACCGGGTGGGGTGGATTCAGAAGGAATGCACTAATCATGCAGCTAAGCCACCCTGCAGCCGCCAACCACCCTGCCTTTTGTCTCCAGCTAGAAACAGAAAGCTGTCATGGTTTCAGCATTTCTCTTTTTCTTTTGACACGGTGGCAGAAAGGAAAATGTTTCATCTTCCAGGAAAACCTAAAAACTCCCCCAGACCTCTTCCTTTTTCAGCCTCCTGTCCTGTAACTATGACGGGAATGTCGTGACAGTCGGCGCTGCAGGACGACCTGGACAACAGAGAACAATGTACGGTGTTCAGCTCACGTCTAAACATCCTCGGTTGGGAAATAATTTAGCCGTTTTATTATAAAAGTCACTTTGCTGCTGGGAAACAGATGCAGATCCTCTGTGCTCGCTTAGAAATGTTTATGGGACATTAAACTCCACAGTTAAATAACCGAAAAGCTCGATGGTTCACATAGCAAACAAAGTCAAACGGTGCTGAGGTAAAAGTACGCTGCAGGTCTGGTAAAGTCCTGTTTTACCTCCATCAGACCAAACACGTCCACTCGTATCACTTTATCAACAGCTTTGTAAGTAACGACACTGTGGAACGCTGTGGGGGGGTTTAATGGTAAGCTTACCCTTTATCAGGGATCCTCCACTCCTGTCCTCAAGGCCCATTGTCCTGAAGACCTTCCATGTCTCCCTGCTGCAACACACTTGACTCAGATTAATGGCTGAAATGGCACACTTGTGTTAGACTCCATTTCATTTGGATAGTGTGAGTTGCAGCAGGGAAACATCTCATGCCTACAGGATGGCGGGCATTGAGGATAAAAACTAGAGATCTTCTGCTGATCTGTGGTGGACTTCCAACATTTCTATCCGTCCAGGAGGTTTACAATCCAGACACAACATGTAGTGTTTATTCAGAGACTCTAGATTGTAAATCCACCATTATTTATCACATCTTCATCACCATCACTACCATGTTGCTAAGAGACCTCTATTTCCACCTGGACATGATGATGAAGACCCTTCCTGTCAGACTTTCCACGTTGGAAACGTCACGTTTCCATGGAAACATCACGTCTGCATGGAAACATCACGTCTGTGCAGAAACATCATGTCTGCATGCTGACTGGTATTAAAAGGCTTTGGCTTCTACATGAATTTTTATATAAAAAATAATGGTTGTACAGTAAATAGCATGTTAGAGTTTGATCGTCACCATTCTTCCATTATTTCCCTCCTCAGTGTTTGGATTATTTTTCGAGCAGCCATCAGCTGCAGATCTGTGAAGTGCTGTGAATATTTAAATGTTTTCTGGCTCAAGGCGCTGTCAGTAAATTGAGTCGTAACAAGTTAATTATGTTGGTTTTGTTAACATATTGGGAGGTTTAAACTGTTTGCTCTTATCAGGGGAAAATGACTGCAAATATATTTTCCTCCCTCTCCAGCCCTTCAGTTTGCTGTCTCGGAGTTTTTTCTCCTTAAGTTCAGCACAGTTTGACATTAAAGACACAGTGTGTTGCTGCAGATGATGTTTGACTGGAAGCAGGAGTGTCACTGACAGACTGAAGTAATGAAAGCTGTTAATTCCGGTCAGTCTTTTCCTGATAATACTGAGTGTCTTTTCACCCATCTGCCTCTGATTAACCCATAAAAACCCATCCATCCATTTTCTGAACCGCTTGTTCCAGCTAAGGGCCATGAGAACCCAACATGACATACATGATAGGTACGGGTTTTGAGACGTTTGGTATCACTTTATGGTGAAACACTTTGCTTAATGGACACCAGAAAGCAGAAGATTGCACTATAAAATGTTGACATATCACATGATAATAAATGGTAAATATGCCTAAAAAATTACTTTATTTTAAATTTTGTTAAAAGGAAATAAATACCTTTTATTAGAAAAACTGGTCTTAAAAGATGCATTACCGAATTTTCTGGCCTTAACCCCTGGGATCCACTGAGTGGGGAAGCGTTGTGGGAGCGTTGTAAGAACGTTATGGGAGCGTTGTAGGAGCGTTGTAGGAGCGTTGCAGGAGCGTTGTAGGAGCGTTGCAGGAGCGTTGTAGGAGCGTTGTAGGAGCGTTGTAAGAACGTTGTAAGAACGTTGTAAGAACGTTATGGGAGCGTTGTAGGAGCGTTGTAAGAACGTTGTAGGAGCGTTGTAAGAGCGTTGTAGGAGCGTTGTAAGAACGTTATGGGAGCGTTGTAGGAGCGTTGTAGGAGCGTTGTAGGAGCGTTGTGGGAGCGTTGTAGGAGCGTTGTAAGAACGTTATGGGAGCGTTGTAGGAGCGTTGTAGGAGCGTTGTAGGAGCGTTGTGGGAGCGTTGTAGGAGGGTTGTAAGAGCGTTGTAAGAGCGTTGTAGGAGCGTTGTAGGAGCGTTGTAGGAGCGTTGTAAGAGCGTTGTAAGAGCGTTGTAGGAGCGTTGTAGGAGCGTTGTAGGAGCGTTGTAAGAGCGTTGTAAGAGCGTTGTAAGAGCGTTGTAGGAGCGTTGTAGGAGCGTTGTAGGAGCGTTGTAAGAGCGTTGTAAGAGCGTTGTAAGAGCGTTGTAGGAGCGTTGTAAGAGCGTTGTAAGAGCGTTGTAAGAGCGTTGTAAGAGCGTTGTAAGAGCGTTGTAAGAGCGTTGTAAGAGCGTTGTAGGAGCGTTGTAGGAGCGTTGTAGGAGCGTTGTGGGAGCGTTGTGGGAGCGTTGTGGGAGCGTTGTAGGAGCGTTGTAGGAGCGTTGTAGGAGCGTTGTGAGAGCGTTGTAAGAGCGTTGTAGGAGCGTTGTAAGAGCGTTGTAGGAGCGTTGTAAGAACGTTGTGGGAGCGTTGTAAGAGCGTTGTAGGAGCGTTGTAGGAGCGTTGTAGGAGCGTTGTAGGAGCGTTGTAGGAGCGTTGTGGGAGCGTTGTAAGAACGTTGTAAGAACGTTGTGGGAGCGTTGTAAGAGCGTTGTAGGAGCGTTGTAGGAGCGTTGTGAGAGCGTTGTAAGAGCGTTGTAGGAGCGTTGTAAGAGCGTTGTGGGAGCGTTGTAAGAGCGTTGTAGGAGCGTTGTAGGAGCGTTGTAGGAGCGTTGTGGGAGCGTTGTGGGAGCGTTGTAGGAGCGTTGTGGGAGCGTTGTGGGAGCGTTGTGGGAGCGTTGTGGGAGCGTTGTAGGAGCGTTGTGGGAGCGTTGTAAGAGCGTTGTAGGAGCGTTGTAAGAGCGTTGTAAGAGCGTTGTAAGAGCGTTGTAGGAGCGTTGTGGGAGCGTTGTGGGAGCGTTGTAAGAGCGTTGTGGGAGCGTTGTGGGAGCGTTGTAAGAGCGTTGTAGGAGCGTTGTAGGAGCGTTGTAGGAGCGTTGTAAGAGCGTTGTAAGAGCGTTGTAAGAGCGTTGTGGGAGCGTTGTGGGAGCGTTGTGGGAGCGTTGTGGGAGCGTTGTAGGAGCGTTGTGGGAGCGTTGTAAGAGCGTTGTAAGAGCGTTGTAGGAGCGTTGTAAGAGCGTTGTAAGAGCGTTGTGGGAGCGTTGTGGGAGCGTTGTGGGAGCGTTGTGGGAGCGTTGTGGGAGCGTTGTAAGAGCGTTGTGGGAGCGTTGTAGGAGCGTTGTGGGAGCGTTGTAAGAGCGTTGTAAGAGCGTTGTAGGAGCGTTGTAGGAGCGTTGTAGGAGCGTTGTGGGAGCGTTGTGGGAGCGTTGTAGGAGCGTTGTAGGAGCGTTGTAGGAGCGTTGTAAGAGCGTTGTGGGAGCGTTGTGGGAGCGTTGTAAGAGCGTTGTAAGAGCGTTGTAGGAGCGTTGTAGGAGCGTTGTAGGAGCGTTGTGGGAGCGTTGTGGGAGCGTTGTAAGAGCGTTGTGGGAGCGTTGTAGGAGCGTTGTGGGAGCGTTGTGGGAGCGTTGTGGGAGCGTTGTAAGAGCGTTGTAAGAGCGTTGTGGGAGCGTTGTGGGAGCGTTGTGGGAGCGTTGTAAGAGCGTTGTAAGAGCGTTGTAAGAGCGTTGTAGGAGCGTTGTGGGAGCGTTGTGGGAGCGTTGTAGGAGCGTTGTAAGAGCGTTGTGGGAGCGTTGTGGGAGCGTTGTGGGAGCGTTGTAAGAGCGTTGTAAGAGCGTTGTGGGAGCGTTGTGGGAGCGTTGTAGGAGCGTTGTAGGAGCGTTGTAGGAGCGTTGTGGGAGCGTTGTGGGAGCGTTGTAGGAGCGTTGTGGGAGCGTTGTGGGAGCGTTGTGGGAGCGTTGTGGGAGCGTTGTGGGAGCGTTGTGGGAGCGTTGTAAGAGCGTTGTAAGAGCGTTGTAGGAGCGTTGTAAGAGCGTTGTAAGAGCGTTGTAAGAGCGTTGTAGGAGCGTTGTGGGAGCGTTGTGGGAGCGTTGTAAGAGCGTTGTGGGAGCGTTGTGGGAGCGTTGTAAGAGCGTTGTAGGAGCGTTGTAGGAGCGTTGTAGGAGCGTTGTAAGAGCGTTGTAAGAGCGTTGTAAGAGCGTTGTGGGAGCGTTGTGGGAGCGTTGTGGGAGCGTTGTGGGAGCGTTGTGGGAGCGTTGTGGGAGCGTTGTGGGAGCGTTGTAAGAGCGTTGTAGGAGCGTTGTAAGAGCGTTGTAAGAGCGTTGTGGGAGCGTTGTGGGAGCGTTGTGGGAGCGTTGTGGGAGCGTTGTGGGAGCGTTGTAAGAGCGTTGTGGGAGCGTTGTAGGAGCGTTGTGGGAGCGTTGTAAGAGCGTTGTAAGAGCGTTGTAGGAGCGTTGTAGGAGCGTTGTAGGAGCGTTGTGGGAGCGTTGTGGGAGCGTTGTAGGAGCGTTGTAGGAGCGTTGTAGGAGCGTTGTAAGAGCGTTGTGGGAGCGTTGTGGGAGCGTTGTAAGAGCGTTGTAAGAGCGTTGTAGGAGCGTTGTAGGAGCGTTGTAGGAGCGTTGTGGGAGCGTTGTGGGAGCGTTGTAAGAGCGTTGTGGGAGCGTTGTAGGAGCGTTGTGGGAGCGTTGTGGGAGCGTTGTGGGAGCGTTGTGGGAGCGTTGTAAGAGCGTTGTAAGAGCGTTGTGGGAGCGTTGTGGGAGCGTTGTGGGAGCGTTGTAAGAGCGTTGTAAGAGCGTTGTAAGAGCGTTGTAGGAGCGTTGTGGGAGCGTTGTGGGAGCGTTGTAGGAGCGTTGTAAGAGCGTTGTGGGAGCGTTGTGGGAGCGTTGTGGGAGCGTTGTAAGAGCGTTGTGGGAGCGTTGTGGGAGCGTTGTGGGAGCGTTGTAAGAGCGTTGTAAGAGCGTTGTAGGAGCGTTGTAAGAGCGTTGTGGGAGCGTTGTAAGAGCGTTGTAAGAGCGTTGTAAGAGCGTTGTGGGAGCGTTGTGGGAGCGTTGTGGGAGCGTTGTAGGAGCGTTGTAAGAGCGTTGTGGGAGCGTTGTAGGAGCGTTGTAGGAGCGTTGTGGGAGCGTTGTGGGAGCGCTGTGGGAGCGCTGTGGGAGCGTTGTAAGAGCGTTGTGGGAGCGTTGTGGGAACGTTGTGGGAGCGTTGTAAGAACGTTGTAGGAGCGTTGTGGGAGCGTTGTGGGAGCGTTGTGGGAGCGTTGTGGGAGCGTTGTAAGAGCGTTGTAAGAGCGTTGTAAGAGCGTTGTGGGAGCGTTGTGGGAGCGTTGTAAGAGCGTTGTGGGAACGTTGTGGGAGCGTTGTAAGACCTACCTAACCTCTTCAGGCCCAGGCATCTTCATTTACATGCATTTTTTATTCCATCTTGTTATTTTGGCTGATTTGAACCTGATTAGAATGAAATCAAAGAATCAGGTTTTGATATTCTGTCCTTTTAGAGAAAAACGATGTCCACATATGTGGACTTGTGTCATGCCGGGATGAGACAGACGTCATGTTGCTATGCTACATGTTAGCATTGCTGCGTAATGTTTGCAGACCTGTTCTGTGCAGCTCATCTCGCAGGCTGAGCCCTGTCCAGAGAGACTCCCATCAGGAAAAGGTTAAAAACTGCTGCTAAATGAGGCCTGATGTCTGTATCTTCCCTCCGTTCTCTGATTGGTACAGTTATTAAATCAAGCTAACAGCGTCTGAGCTGCTCGGGTGAAGATTAAAGTCTGCAGCATGTTGAACTTCAGTTCTTTCAGCAGATTGTGACCAGGATGTATTAGATTCCGGCTCAAACAGTGTCGGGTAACTGAGAACTTTCCCTTAGTTTGACCCGATACGCTCCATACTAGATTATTCTGATAATGCTGCATGTGACCCACATATATTCTGACCATCGTGATGCACAAAACGGGAACCGTGTGTGTGTCATCATATGAATCCAGTAAAGAACATCCCCGCTGATCAAAATCTATCATTTAATTTATAAAAATAGGATTAATTTATAATTCCTTAAATAGTTTTTGGTTCCGTTAATGTTGGAATGTTATTACTAGAGATCTAATTTTCTGGATGTGACCAGCAGCTCCCTCTTCTCTCTGCTCTCCTGCAGCACACTTCAAACTGTTTGTTGGCAGATGTTTGTTTTAGGAAGATTTTAAGTCACGTAAAAAACGTGTGTGTCTTTTATTCACGTCTGTGTCTCTGAAGTTCAGGCAAAATATCTGAGACCTTTCTCCTCATGGTTCACTGAGCCTGGTTTCTCACATCTCTTCTCTCCCAGTTAAACCAGCATCTTCATTCCAGGAGTAAAGGAAGAGAAATTACCCCACATTAACCCAAAATTACAATAACTGGTTGATGCTGAGGGAGCACAACATTTAGCTAGACGGTAATCACGGCTTTCAATTATGTTCAATTTCTGCTCGAACACGGAGGAGTCGTCGTCTAACAAGCAGCTGCAGTTTCTCCTTTTTCACTTCTGGTCATGTGTATTTATGAAACTGGATCTTGGTTCATTTTTTTGGCTGGTTTTGTGAAATTGTTAAGTGTCTGGAAAGAACCAGCTTGTCTGTCCAGGTTGCTGATACCAGACTGGACCCCATTTTCCTTCAGGACTGCCTTAATTTTTAGTGTCATAGATCCAACAAGGTGTTGAAAACTTCAGTCTTCATGACTAGCAGTGTTGAGTTGCTGCCATGTGATTGGCTGGTTGGATATTTGTGTTAACAAGCAGGTGGAGCTGATGATGTGGTCGGTGAGTCCATGTTAAGCTCTTTTATTTCTATGGTAAGCATCTTAAACAATTATGTCAGTATAAATGTTTGTCTTTCCTCTTCCATCTAAACCTTTCTGTCTGTTCCTGTTCAAAGTCTCTTTTTATCAGTCATTTTATGGCTTCTATAAATACACAAAGCCAGATATGTAATTATGTAACACAGAACTGATCTATGTGCAATACAGAGAAGGAAAGAGGGATCTAGAACTGCTCCCGAGTGAAACAAAACCTTTTAGCATCTTGGTCCAGAACGTTTAGGAGGGACTTGCACTGGAGTCCCATTCCTTGACGGCAACAAGCCGCATGATGTTACAACTATCTCTGATGGCAAAGCTTGTTGGAAGCAGCATGTGAATATCAACAACTACAAACACATAGGTGTAATAATCAGCTGGTTTCAGTGAAGAACATCAGCATGAATCATGGCAAGTCCTGCACGTCTTTGCTTTGATCATGTGATTGGATCACCCTGTTGGGAATGAGCCTAACCTGCTCGCTACGGTTCCTCCATAGAAACTGGTTCCACTTTTTATCTGTAGGTTATTCTGGGATACGTCGTCAGCTTGAGACTTCAGAGTCCAAACTGCAGCGTGTCCACAGGGAAGTCTGTTTAAACACTGTTTTATGGTTGAATTTGCAGTGTTGATTGCCTAGACGAGAGCAGATGATAGCCAGTGTAGTCTAATTTTCCTTCCCTTTTTAACTCTTGAAGGCTGAGCTACCCTGCTTGGGAAAACCAGGTCTGGGCTCCCAAAAGATAAGGACCCTTTTTGACCTGATTAGTGCTGGGAAGAATGTAATCGGCATCCAGAGAAAGGGTGAGAGAAGGCCGCTGGCATGCAGCAGCGAGAGGCAGACCATTGTTACCTCAAGTGGAAATTGCATAACCACACGCTGCTGCTGCCAAACACACATATAATCCTCCTTCATCTGCCTCGCTTTGTTTACAGCTCCCAGTGATGCTTCACTTAAACGTAAAACATCCAGACTGCATATGTCATGAGTGGCCCACAGAGGGACACTGCACTTTTCATTTGACTTTTGATTTGTATATTTAATCATCAGGGCGTCGTAAACATGACTTCCTGAGAAGAAGAGGCGGTAAAATCTACGTTTTCATCTGTGTACATCCTGTGTTGGCAGGAACCATGCAGACTGCTGCACCAGACAGACTAAACTGGCTTTCATCTTGTTGTCAGATACGTGCCTGTAGAAGTCAGATAAGACGCTACCTGCCAGGCAGAGTGACACCCGTGTCCAGCTTTGTTTATTGTTAGACATTACCTCGTATCTATCGCCCTTATTGTACAGAGATTCTGTAGAGGAACTCGCAGTGTGTCTTGTCATATTAACCTGACACAGCTGCAAAGTCAACATCTTCTCTCAGGTTTGGCTTTACGCCTTTGCCTGCAGGGGTTTTATACGTTACTCAACATCCTCGGACATGTGCTGCTGGAGAGCTCGGCTACTTTGGCCGGAGCGGTCAGTGGCCACGCGGCTTTCTTCCTTCTGCCAGATGTTAATTTCATGTTCGGCACTTTCACAGAAAGGAGAAGAAAAGAGATTTTTCCAAAGTGTCTGCTACTCTGCTGGCGAGAAGAGCCGACTCTGGACAAAACACGATGGAACCTGCCAAAGCAGGCTCACAGAAACCTGATGAATGTCCCACTGCCGTGGCTCTGGGGATCAACTCTCACTTTACTGAAATTCCTCTGATATTAGGAACAAAGTTGGGTCTTTCTTCGCTGCCTCAGACTTTAATTCACATTCACAAGTTCCTCTTTAAAGCTTATGTCCTGTAAATGATCATTTCAATCTACAATAAATACTGTCACAGTCCGTAGACCAGGGGTGCCCAAGTCTGGTCCTGGAGATCTACCATCCTGCTGTTTTTAGGTGCAACCCTTCTCAACACACCTGAATCAAATAAGTCTCGTTAGCAGCCTCTGCAGAGCTGAATGACATGCAGAAGAGGAATTCAGCTGTTTGACTCAGCTGTGCTGGACAGGGGTTGCATCTAAAGGTTGCAGGATGGTAGATCTCCAGGACTGGACTTTGGGCACCCCTGCCGTAGACTGTCTGACATTCTTCAGCCATTTGCTTAGATGTTAACTCACATAACTTTGTCACCTTTCTGGACTAAACTTTGTTGTGTAAAGTAAAACAAAAAGATGTTTTTATCAAAAGGGAAGAAGAGAAGGGTTTATATTAAGGCACAGCGGTTAAAAAACCCTGATTTCTTTGCCCTGCGGTTTAACCATGTAACATTACCAAGTAAATACACGACTTCATTCTCTTACTAATGATATAAACTTTATTTATAGACGCTGTTTGAGGCATAAACATCACTGTATAAAAGACAATAAATTCAGTCTGGTTTAAAGGTAAAACCGGTTTTGAAAGGAGGGTTTTGGTGTGAGACAGGTAGAGCGGGGTGTCATCTGCGTAGCAATGAAACTGAATGTCATGTTTATAGAAAACACAACCACCAAGGAGAATGTGGCCAGTGAACCAGGGTCCCAAGCACAACCTTGGGGTGTGCCAGAAGAGAAGGGACATGTTTGAGTTAGATAGTCCAGCGATGTCTTGGATGTCTGGACAAGTTTTCCACCCAAATCCAGGAACTTTCATAACCGACGATGTATTTTCCTGGTAATCTGCATCTTTGGACTTAATCTATGCATTTCCACCACATTCCAGGGTTGTGGAAAACTGAGACCAGTTGTTGGTCCGGCGTTTAGACCCTTTTTTAGCTGTTGAGATTCTTCGTACTCTTTAATCTTCTTTCACTTTCAGTCTCTCCAGAAGTGTTTCTTGTGTGTCCCACCTTCTTCCCCATCTTCCAGTCGTTTCCAAATTCACATCAGTCTGCTCAAGCCGAGATGCTTCTATATGCTAGTTTTTAATACAGAAATGCTTCTTGGATGCCTGTTCCCCCTTTTTATGTCTATATATACTATACGTTTGTTTTGATGAAAGTAAACTTAAAGTCTTAACAATTTTACTTTGAGAAACTTTTTCTAAAACTGTTTTACAATTTTCAGACCCAGTTTGTGTCAAACTGGTGAAACTGTGTCCATCTTTCCATTTGAGAGACTCTAGCTGTGTTTCCACTACACCTAGAATTGCGCAAAAACTAAATATCGCAACAAAAAACTGCAAATGGAAACACCTAGATTTTGAAAATAAGTCTGCAAAATTGCTAAAACGTTTTTACGCCCTCATGAGGTGGTTTTACAGAAGTTTTGATATAGAAATGTATCACAAAATGTAATGGAAACACTTTTTTATGCATTTACGCATCCCCGGACGTGACGTTGGGGGTCAGGACCAGTTCATTTCCAGGAGAGATGGTGCGGTGTGGAACAAAGAACAGCAAATTTCAGAGTTTTAGAAAAGAAAATGTGGGAGAAAAGCTTCTAAAAGTCGTAGCAAATTCTCCGCGGCAGCTAGAAAACCCCAAAATTATGCTATGTGGCTACTTTGCATAAGCTGTAAATCACATAAAATCAAAATTTAACGAGAACGGAGGCTTGTGTGCTAAACATTGTTCAATGGAAACACCTGCAAATCACAACAGTTGTTTGTGGAAACTTACAGATAAAATAAATGTAACGGAAATGCAGCTTCTGTGTCTCTGGACTTTGCACCGGTTCCTCCTCCAGCCTGGTGTTGCTCCTGTTCCAACGTTTTACAGATGCGTTGCTGCATCACACTCATAGATCAGCCCATATTTTCCATATCAATACTTTTCATCTTCTTTCCTGTTTGGTATTTTACTTACTAGGAACAGCATGCCAAACATCACATCTGTACTTTGAAGGGTTTGGGAAAATCGAATCTAAAAATTGGAAATCGGGATATTTTTGCTTCACAATTTTAAAATAGATTTTTTTTTTGTTAAAAATCTTTTTTTTTTTTCAGACAAATAAAAATAATCCATAATAAAATTTTTAATTTTATTGTTTTTATTGATCTTTTTACTTGTCTTCTTGAGTATTATAGCAGCAGAATGATGGTCTGGCAACTGTGTTTTTTCCTAATTGAAATCGAGAAAAACGATGAGAAAAACAAAAAAAAGTTTTGGACATTTTGTTTTTAATCTACAGAAATCATCAAAATCGAAGAATTGTAAGGAATCTCAATTTAAATCGATCAGCACCCAAAAAATCGTAATCAAATTAAATTGGGACAAAAGCATATTTTCCCAGCCCTAGTACTTTGCTACGTTGCTCAGTCAGGCTAGTTGTTGATGCTTTGAGTTAACGCCCCTCAGCGCTTCGACTGCTCTGCAATTATCAAAGGAAAGATGGATGAAAGACCGGACACCGTTTAAAAGCAAAGATAATGGTTTGGAAAATAGTTGAAGTTTTTGCTCTACGGGCTCTTAAGATGGTTTAGTGCAGCTTCCAGCTGCCAGGCTTGTCGTGACGTAAGAACCCAGATGGCGTCGGCCTCTTTTTATTTCTGTTTTTATTTCATTTCTTTTGTGTGTGTATATCTGCCGTCCAGCATCCCTCCTCTCTTTCATCCTCTCTCAACAGGAGTTATCATGAATAGAAATGAAATGGAGGGAAATGGAGAATAGGCTGGCAGACTCAGGCTTTAAATAGAAGTGTTCCCTGTGTGCGCTGCTCATTGTTTTTCTCTGTAAGCCGTGTCAGTCAGAGCTACAGTAGTCTCAGAGGCCCCGTCCCGCTGTGCCGTGCGGTAGGTAGATGCTTTTCCAGCTATTTGTTTAGACGAGCTGCTTCTTTGGGCTCAGCTGTGAATTCCACATATGGGTTCAACTGCATAGGTTGTCATGCGATATGAGGCCCAAATGGGAGCTGAGCACCTGATCTTATGAAGTAAATTAAACTCTGCTTGTTGCATTGAATGTTTTTCTGCCAGTTAATATCGAGCAGATTTGAGGTCTGGCGTGAGTTGGATGATTTTCTTCTCTCTGCTGGTGTTGTGCTCTCCAACGAAGAAACGTCGGACCCTGAATGCATCATCGTTCCTGTGTTATTATTCAGCATCAGATTTGTTTACAGTCAGACAGAGATAAAAGTTGTCTGGTAAACCTTCCAGCGAGTTTCTGAAACTTGACTTTGTAGTGGTTTCTGTCTGAGCACTGGGTGGGAGTTTTGAAAACGATGCCAGTTCGGGAAAGTTGGTCCAATTGGGCGGATTTGTGACAAGTTTCCCTCCTTCCTTTGGTGTGTTTGGTGTTCAAACTGCATGTAGGTCCGCTAGAGTTAGCAACTGGTCGCTACGGAGCGCGACTTCCACAGAAACACTGTTTTACGAGGAAAAACTACAGATGAAATATTAAGTGCAGGAAGATCACGGGATCTTCACTTTTTGTCTTATTGTTGTGGACATGACGAGTGTTTTCAGGAGCCTTTACTGTGGAGCCCTGCAGGATTTCCAAACCCGCGCTTGTTGTGAGGAAAGTTCTCGCCATCTCATCCGCCAGCGAGACACTCTTTTACTTTTGGCCTTTAAATGGTGAAATGTTCTGGTGCCTTGGTGTCTTTCTGAGCTTCTGCACCGTCATCGTCCTGTCAGAGCCCAGAGACCTGAGGACCAGATCGTCCCTTGGACTCGAGGTTTTTCCACAGCAGCCCCTGAACTCTGGAACGGTCTCCCCCTTTCTGTGAGGTTTGCTCGGACTTCAGGTGATTTTAAGTCTCTTTAAAAACTCATCTTTTTACGGTGGTGTTTAACTCCACAGAGCAGGACTGGATTTATTCTGCTTTCTTTGTCTTTTATTGTCTTTTATTATTTACCTTCATCACTGCACAAAAAAATGTTTTTTCCTCATAAAACTTCATTCTTTTTCACAAACAGAAAATAAATCCTGCCTACTTGTTTCAAAAGCAACCCGACTTGGTCGTCCTGCTCTGTTTGCATCTTTTACTTGGTCCGCATACCGGTTAGTCTCGCGGACGAACAGAGCGATGAGCTCTTCGTTGAAGAATCGCTCAAGCAGTTCTCCTTCAGACACATCATTGTCTTCTAAATGTGGCCCTGCAGGTTCACCAGCAGGGAACTGTGTTACTGTATTTCGGTGCATTCATGCACCAGAAGATGTCGAGCGCTGGCAAAAATCGGGCGCATGAATGCGGCGGCAGTGTGTTGAAGGTTAACTGTGGTTTCCTGCTATTCGTGTGGATTTATATGATTTACCTGTTCAGCACTTTGGTTACCTTGTGGCATGTGAAAGCAGTCTATTAATAAAGTTTTGATTGATTTGTTTTTTTCTGCTGGTTCTCTGACTCAGGATGAAGTCAGCTGGAACCAGCATGGTGGACAATGACCCAGTGGTTCCAGGCGTTATAAACAAGATCAAGTTCTGCTTAAAATAAACCTTCAGATATTTTTACTGTTGTCTTTTCCTTTTTATTGTAAATGTAGACGACGACAAAACAACTCTAATCACGTCTGTTATAAGAAGGAATAAAGTAACGTAAGGAATGGATTATAACTAACCGGCTTGTGGGTCGGGTTGGCTCCAGGTTCTGGTGTTGATGCTGGATCCTACGATGCCTGGAAGCAGATCGCCGTCCGGTTAAACAGCAGCAGCGTGAAACTGCTCTTATTCATTTATTTTCTAATGACTGACTGGGTTTTATCACATTCCTCAGAAAACAAACCGTCTACTTTGATGGGAATCATGTGTTTATATAAAGAGGAAAGATGGAATAAATCAAACGCTGTCACGGTCTGCTGTCGATTCTTCTGTTTAAGTCCTGCATGAGGAGACAGTGAACCGTCCATCAGAACCAGGACCAGGACCAGGAAAGAAGGCCATGTATCTCTACGTCATGTCTCTGACTGGAGATTCCTCCATCTTCATCAGTATTACCTCAGTATTGGGGAGGATGCTGGTCTTGGTTTCTGGCTGCATGACTTCCACTAACTAGTTGTTTGGGCCTCATTTAAAACCCGGATGTCTGCAGACAGCAGGAATGCCATCATGCTGAACTTCAGCTTTACTTCCTGAACCGTCTTCGTCCATTTTCACCGCTCTGCGTCTCCAGTAGCAGAGCCGATGTTAGGGGTGGGAAAATCAAATCTGAAAATCGAAAATCTGGATTTTTTTTGCTTCACAATTTTAAAATCTTTTTTTTTTTTTTTTTTTTTTTTTTTTTTAATAAAACAAAGTTTCTTTTTTTTTTCCAAATAAATAAAACTAATCCATTATAATTTTGTTTGTCATTTCAAGAATTTTGTTTGATTTATTGATCTTTTAACTTGTCTTCTTGTGCATTATAGCAGCAGAATGATGGTCTGGGTTGTTTTTTCCTCATTGAAATTAAGAAAAAATGATGAGCAGTAAAAAAAAGTTTTATACATTTATTTTGTTTTTAATCTATAAAAATCAGCAATATCGAAGAATTGCGAGTATCACAATTTAAATCGAAACAGACCCAAAAAATCAGAATAGAATAGAATCGGGAGAAAAGCATATCGTCACAGCTCTAGCCGATGTGCTGTTGCTTTACTGGTGCAGTTTACTGGTGCAGTTTACTGGTTCAGTTTACTGGTTCAGTTTACTGGTGCAGTTTACTGGTTCAGTTTACTGGTTCAGTTTACTGGTGCAGTTTACTGGTTCAGTTTACTGGTGCAGTTTACTGGTGCAGTTTAGTGGTGCAGTTTACTGGTTCAGTTTACTGGTTCAGTTTACTGGTGCAGTTTACTGGTGCAGTTTACTGGTTCAGTTTAGTGGTGCAGTTTAGTGGTGCAGTTTACTGGTGCAGTTTAGTGGTGCAGTTTACTGGTTCAGTTTACTGGTTCAGTTTACTGGTTCAGTTTAGTGGTGCAGTTTACTGGTGCAGTTTAGTGGTTCAGTTTACTGGTGCAGTTTACTGGTTCAGTTTAGTGGTGCAGTTTACTGGTGCAGTTTACTGGTTCAGTTTACTGGTGCAGTTTACTGGTTCAGTTTACTGGTGCAGTTTACTGGTGCAGTTTAGTGGTGCAGTTTAGTGGTGCAGTTTACTGGTGCAGTTTACTGGTTCAGTTTACTGGTGCAGTTTACTGGTGCAGTTTACTGGTGCAGTTTAGTGGTGCAGTTTAGTGGTTCAGTTTACTGGTGCAGTTTACTGGTGCAGTTTCCTTCGGCGCCGCCTTCATCACCTTCACACCTGCTTGTCGGACAGGAAAGATCTTTTCATCGTATCTGCAAACGTACCTCGCTCATGCTCGTAACTAGCAAAGAGTTTTGGATTATTTCTTAAATTCTGGTGAAATGTATCTCAGAAAAGCCTGAAGAAAAGAGAATTAGTGGAGATTTCTGAAGGTTAGTGGAAGCTGCACCAGAAGCCTCCGACACATCTCTAACCCACCAGTTTTAAACATGGTTGGTTGTGCGTAACTTGATCATTTCCCAGCGATAGACTCACTGCAACCGATGTCCTTCAGCTATCCCCTCGTGTCCAGAGACGGTCCATGTGTTTAGAGTCATCCGCCGGCCAGCCGCAGACGCAATGAGCTGCACAACCAGTGGCAGCGCTCAGGCTTCCAGTTAGCTCAGATCCAGGCCGATCGCCGCTCTTTCCACACGACAAAGCGATGAAAACTTCTTCAGTGTTCACGTGACTTCTGCTGTCTTCAACTGCATCAGTCTCTGGTGGTGATCCCAGTTCCCCAGTAAAGACTGGATTCCCTGTGGGGTTTTCCACGGACAGCAGAGCTGTGGGTCGCTGCGAACATGTGCAACTCTGTCTGTCACCACTGAGCTTTATGAAAGTAGTTTCAGAGCGTAAACGTTGTGAGATGTGGACGTGTTCAGAACGACTCTTTCTGCAGCAAAAACCTCACATGATGCAAACAAACAAACAAGCCATGTCCTGTTACTACTTCAGTTTTTTGGGGTCTTTAATGAAGAAGTGAATAAATCAGATGCAGTTGAGCAGCAGGACAGACCTCCCAGTGGGTCAGGAAGTCACCATGTCGCAGATTTTAGAGCTGAGCAGCTTTAACTGAAATGCGCTTGATGTTTATTACTTTCCAGTCATATTTCAAAGGAAAATGGAGCCTTTTTCCTTTTTCTTAAAGAAGAAAACATGTGGTGGGAGATGCAGAATGATCCAGAGCCAACAAGACAAAGAAAGCAATTAATTTCCCCTAAAGCAGCTTAATCCCACGGTTTCTTTAAAACGGCCTTTGCTAGCACGCCGTTCTGTCTAAAATAACTGAATTGTGACCTGATTTGAAGCAGCCAGGTGTGCCGGCTTGGTTTCTTTCTACAAGACATTATCTACTTAATGAGGCAGAGATTTAGGCTCTCAGATGCTTTACGAACAGGCCGAACCCTTTAAAAAGACCAAATGCAACAATGTCAGGAGGAAATCTCTGCTTTCCAGGACATTCTTCACTAATGACTGGATCAGAGCAAACAACAATAGCCAACAGCTCTGGCATCTCGAGTGTGTCACAGCGGGGTTGTTCTGTGTTTGGTTAAACGTTAAACTGACTCACTTTGCTCTGATAGAAACCATCCCACCTGTGGAATATGTGGTTATTTCTATGTATCTAAAAATCTGCTTTAGTATCAACACTAAAGGTGACAAATAAACTAAAATCATGATGATAAATTCAGTAGATTTCAGATTTATCAGTTTATCTTTCAGCTTACTGGGGAGGTTGGTTTGTCTCTGTTTGGCCTGGTCATCGTGCTGGTGACACTAGACCGGACTGCTTGACCTCTAATCCCACAGGTCCTCTATGAGACCAACCACGAGCAGTTTGTTTGTGGTAAATGAAAGAAAAGAGTTATTGTTTACGATATGAAAGCAGCTACAGAACTGGAAACGAGCGACAGAAACCAGCTTGTAAAGTGAAGGAACTGGTTGAGACCAGTGGTTTTCGTGTTGGCAGTGGTGGAGCTGGAGGAGCCGCCAGGTGGTTTGTGCAGGTGCGTGTCAGGATAGCGAAGCGCTGCCATCAGGTGCACCCAGGCTGCCACTGCTCTCCAGCGGCCCAGTCAGGAGTCTCAACAACACACCGATACGCCATCAGACTGAGGCTGAGTTCCAGTCGCCGCTTCCTTTTCTTCTTTAACCCTCACCAGCCGCCCCTCGCTGGAAACGGGACACCTGACTTCCAGGCAAAGCTCTGACTCCACCCGTCCATTTCTACATCAGTTTGAAGCCCAGCTGGTGTCATCAGAAATCCTCCAATAGAAACAACTTCCTGTCTGAAAGGCTAACTAGCTATGATTATTATCATTTTCAGGGTCCGAGCCATACGAAATATGGCAGGGCCTTATTGTTATTAAAATGTTTATTCTATATTATTCTCCTCAGCACAACTCAGTCATTTTTGACCCCCTTAGCCCCAGTGAAAAGTTGCAAAACTTGGCACACACCTCAAGTTATTATTATTAATGATAATAATTTGTTTTAGTTTTTCCAAATATTCTTCAATTTTAATTTTTCAAATATTTCTTCATTCTAATTTTTCTTGTTCTGTTCTCGTCTACCCAATTCTTCTTCTTTTTTTAATCTCTTCCCTTCACATTTAATGTTATTATTGATTATTCTCGGGGATGTGAAGCCCCAGTCCACCAACACACACACCTTTTTCCAGCTTCCTGACTTGCTGTTATGATTTGTGCTGCTGTTTTACTTTGTTTTTTTTTTTTTTTATTACATTAAAATAAAGTATTTATGTTTGAAAGACAAAAATTCCAAAAAAAAGAACAAAAATGATGTGCATAAATTCTAATTTTAACCGCAGACCAAAACCACCAAGAGGTGGAATTTAGACCAGCGCTAGCAAGCTGCTAAAAAACACACAAGGGTATTCAGTTTCTGCTAAACGTCAGACTAAACACGTACCAGGGTGTTGTGAGACTGGTCTACTGGGAGCAGAATCAGCTGTTTAAACACGTGGAGCAGAGACATTGTTAACTTGACGACAAACGACGGCGACAGCAGAAATTTATCACCCCCGGGTGAAACCCAAAACACGGGACACGACAAACATCAGGAACGGCGTCAACGTTTGGCATCGCGCTCTCGGTTCGCTTGTCTCCAAGACATTTGATTGGCGATGATAATGGAGGGAAACAGTATGGAGGAAGACTTTGCTGGAATCTTGCTGTTGACTGAAAAGAAGACGACCTGCTGGTTCATGTCGTCATTCAGACCTCCAGACTGATCCAGATCAGTACAGGTTCGACTTAATCTCTCAATAAAACCCTCTCTGATTGGTCGTAATGGCATGCGACGTCTGGTGGACCAGCGTGATATTTCACATGCACGAACGCCGCCTGTCTCTTGGCTGGAGGAGGGCAGCGACTTTTACCTCATCGAGTGAGTTTTATATGAGATGAATGAAGAATGCGCTGCGTCGCCGCCAAGCGGCAACCTCCGGCGGTTAAAAGTGAAGCCTATGTGGAAGTGCATAAAGCTGCAGTTCCCCCTTCATCCACTAGGGGCTGCAAAACAGAGCAAATCTCCATAGACTCCCATGTTAAAAAGACCAACTTCACAGCAGAAATAAACATGTTTACAGCAGAAATAAACATGTTTACAGCATGAATAAACATGTTTACAGTCTAGTTCAAAAATCAATTTTCGGTTTAATAGTTCAGGTTTACCTTCATGACAACTGTGGGGGGAGTGAATTTTTTTTCTAACTCACTCGTTTTAAATTAATTTAATCTTGAAGTTCAGCAAATTTAGGGGCGTGTCCTTTTGATTGGCAGGTACCAATCTGGTTTCAAGTAAGAAGAACGTAGAACAATCGTGGTTTTTAGCCGGTTAACAACGTGACTTAGCTTTAGCCCGCTTACCTCCGTTAGCTGGTTAGCTCCTGTTATCTCCTGTTATCTCGGGGTTAGCTCGGTTAGCTCTTAGCTACAGAAAGCTCAGAGTTCGCTAGATGTCAATCATCCACCGTGACGCTCACAGTCCCCCTCTCAGCTCCACCTCTTTGACCATATTTGTATTTTCCGGGCGAGACGACGCGCATGACGCTGCCAAGATGGCGATGGTAGGAACCGCCCACTGAGCTTCAATTCAGCTCTTCAGAAACCTACGGGTGACGTCACAGAGGCTCCGCCCATCTCTTTATACAGTCTATGGTCGCCGCTCATGTGTTGAGCCCGCAAGACAGCAGCAGCTTGCAAACTCTACACATTCGGGGGGTCGATTCCTCAGTGTAGCTGGAGGATATGGTGCACAGTCATAGAGTAAAAAACCTGTCTTTACTGTAGTCATGCTAAAACTTTTGTACCCTGTGAATGAGCCAGCAATAAGTAGACAAAGTAGACCCACAGGCTGAGTTCGGTCGTGTTGCAGCTCTGTAGGTACAACGTGAGGGTTGCTTCAGAGCAGAGGATAAACAAGCCTTCCTGTGCCGTGCTGCAGGCATCGTACATGTGTGCAGATGCCAGACATTCCAAGGAGGAAGGTTGTGGAGAATTGGAGGCCGTCAGCCACAGCTTGAGGTCAGAGGTCATGTTGTAGTGCTGTGATGAAATACCCACAAGATAAGCCGTTAAGTCCAAGAGAAGTACAAGATATTCTTCTCCTTTATCTCTGTCACAAGGCAAACGGGTCGGCTGGTAGGTGGACTGTAGGGAAAGTCCTGGAATGAGAAGTTTTAACCCCTTAATGCTCTGCAGAGGCAGTCTTCTAGTGTTCAGGGTAAACTAGTAGAAGTTAACCTGCCGGAGTCTTTGTGTGGAATGTAGAGCCAACATCAGGATGATGCGTTTATGTTTTCATGTTTTCATCATCAAACTAGAAAACTTCCGAAGTGCCAAAGCAGCGACTGCCTGCTCCCCAGTGTGGCAGCCGTTTTATAAAGACAATAAAGGTCTAAATGAGTGTGAGGGAGGAGCTGTGAACAGACTGACAGGTACACACACCTACGGTATGATGTAAGGTGTGTGTGTGTGTGTGTGTGTGTGATAAAGAGAGATGTCTGTGTATAGACACTGAATCACTGATGTACATTTTTAAAAAAAACACCAAATGTTCCTCTGAATTAAAATCATTACTGAGTCTTGAGAGGTGTGTGCGTGATTCCAATCTTACACACACAACTTCTCCAGGCCGCTTGTTAACTTTTTTACAACGACAGTAGTTTTGTTTCCATAACCCCAGAACTCCCCAGAACCTAAATATCACCATGAAACTGCCAGTGGAAGCAGCTCCATCTCAGAACAGCTCTCTGATATCAATAAAAAATGGTTTCATGCTGTCATGAGGCGGTTTTCAGACACGTCCAGAGAGTAGAAAACCTCAAAAAGTGTAACAGAAATCCTTTCTTCCCATTTACATGTCGTCAGAAGGGGTGTAGGGGTCATGTGACCGGTTCATTTCAAGTATAGATGAGCGGTGTGCATGGACGGGAGAGAAGATAGAAATTTAATGAGCAATATAACCTGATGGTAGCAAACTGCAGTCGTAGTCTGTAAAAATAAAGCTTTTATTTTACAATAAAACTGTAGCGGAAACACAGCGAGAGACCTTCTGTACCTGCTGAAGCAGATGAGAGACCCCCCCCCATGTGTCCGAATGTCCACACCATTCCTAAACCTCGTTTCTGGGTCCAACATACAGCAGACTGTTAGAACTCATTCTGTTGGCGATTCGGACACGAAGCTGGCTATTTCCTCCTCGTCACAGATCATGTGACCATCAGCTGTTACCTTGGCAACCACCGCTCATCATTCCAGATTTAATCCAAACTGGTGTGAAAATATTTCCTTTTATTCTGGCTTAGTTACTACATATTCACCAAGCAGCAACCTTCAGGTGGTAAAAAGTGAAGCCAATGCGGAAGTGCATAAAACTGCAGTTCCCCCTTCATCCACTAGGTGCTGCGAAACAGAACGAATCCCCATAGACTCACATGTTAAAAAGACCAACTTCACAGCAGGAATAAACACGTTTACAGCAGGAATAAACATGTTTACAGCAGAAATAAACATGTTTACAACCTGGTTCAAAAATCCATTATAGGTTTAATAGTTCAGGTTTACCTTCATAACAACTGTGGGGGGAGTGAATTTTTTTCTAACTCGCCCGTTTAAAAGTCATTTAATCTTGAAGTTCGGCATAATTAGGGGCGTGTCCTTTTGATTGACAGGTACCCGATCTCCCGCTTCAAGTCAGAAGAACGTAGAACAACCACGGTTTTTAGCCGGTTAACAACGTGACTTAGCTTTAGCCTGCTTCACTCCGTTAGCTCCTGTTATCTCCGGGTTAGCTCGGTTAGCTCTTATCTACTGGCAGGTCAGAGTTTGCTCAATGTCAATCATCCGCCATGACGCACACAGCCCTCGTCTCAGTCCCACCTCTTTGACCATATTTGTATTTCCCGGGCGAGACGACACGCATGCCCCTGCCAACATGGTGATGGTAGGAACCGCCCACCGAGCTTCAGTTCAGCTCTTCAGAAACCTACGGGTTATGTCACATAGGCTCCGCCCATCTCTTTATATACAGTCTATGATATTCATTGAATAAATAAAGATGTAAAAATAATTAATTTATAGTTATTCTTTTACCTGCTTTGACGTTCGTGTCACTGAGCTCCTGCCTGCAATGCATTGTGATCTATCAACCCATCTACTGACCATCTATTCTCACTACTTTATGAGATTATGCATTATGAGATGCATAAGATGCATAAGATAAGATGCATTGTGAGTAATTTTGAGGGCTCTGGACAGTCGGACATCTGTAGAAAATGGCGTGAGCTCGATGTAGGGAGTGGACCTTCAGACAGTCTACTGGTAGAAAGTATTAAATTGAGCCGATTGTTTCCATTAAATGTGTGATGTTTATGTTTTACTGGGAATAAAATGTTACGATATGATTAGTAAATCATTGTTCTGGTTTTATTTACATTTTAAACATTCTCTTAACATTTTCAGAATTACCATTGTTTTGAACTTTTTTCTCATCTTGCTAACAGTGATTTCTGCATAAAAGCCTTTTTTTTCAGTGTTTTATTTCACAGTATGTGTTCCCATTTCCCAAAAATTCAGCATCTAAAAACATCAGTATTTTCACATTATTTGTGTTCAAACTAGAGCAAATAAGGAGACATAATAAGGAGGAGCAAATAAGGAGGCTTCTGGTCGTGGTTGGTGCCTTTATTAACAAGCTGCTGAGGTAATTTGCTTGTAAAGTTTTCGTAGCTGAACTTTGGAGTTGAAGTCGTGACGCAGCAGGATGTGTGATGCCGTCTCATTGTCTTCTGGCTCCTCTGGGATCCCAGGAAAACACAGCAGTGACTCAGCTGCTGCATGTTGTTGTAAAAGCTGATGAACAGCGAGAGAAGCACCGTTGTGCTGCAGCTTTAACTAAAACGAACAACGCCGCGCTTTGTACCAACTGTTCCAGAAACTTCAGGACAGGAAGGAAGAAGTGTGCCTGCCAGCAGCCGGGCCAAAACAAGATTAGGCTTTTAGACAAAACACAAGGTCACTTCCTGCTGCAGCCTCGGTGCAGCACACAGAAGGAACCCCGTTATTACTGCTGCTTGCAGGAACTGCTGGATTGTCGTAAATCTGCAGCAGCCACGACCACAGCCAGGCTGAGTTACAGTGATTATGGTCTGTGGTCGAGACGTACAGATGTTAAAACTATTTCACCTCATTCAAGGAAGAAGAGGCAGATTTTTTACATGATATAATGTTGAGAGGATGATTTACTGCAAGGACTCATGATGAGTGGCGTGTTGCATTCACAACTTATAAATCAGCTGAGAGAGTCCTGATTGGATTTATAAAGACCAGTCCAGCAGCAGACCAGTTCTCCTGTTCCACCATCAGGATGTGGTCCTGCTGGACCAGTTCTCCTGTTCCACCATCAGGATGTGGTCCAGCATGGTGGAAGGTCTTCCCTGAAAGAGACGTTGTCTGGATGGGAGCAGATGTTCCAGCATTGATGGAGCTTCCCAGATGTGGAAGCTGCCCACGCCATCGGCACTAATGCAACCCCATCCCATCAGAGATGCAGGCTGATAACAAGCTGGATGCTCCCTCTCCTCTTTAGTCTGCAGGACACGCCGTCCATGCTGTCCACAAACTATTCCACATCTTCATCCAGGTTTCCACTCAGAACATTTTAAATGAGCTTTGGTCCAGAGAAGACGGCGTGTTTCTGGATCCTCTTCACATATGATGGAGCTTTAACCTGCAGGTGTGGATTTCAGCCTGAACTGGGTTCACACTGGTTTCTGGAAGCTTCCTGAGTTCATGCACTGGTTTCCAGTAGAAAACCGTGTCTGGTTTAATGCAGAAGATGACCAGCATCCAGTTTGACCTTCAGCTTTGTCCCGTCCATACAGAGATTCCTCCCACTTCTCTGAAACGTTTCATATTAGATGGTGGAACAATTTTATGTTGTGGAACATTTTTCTGAAATTGTTCCACATTTTTTAAACCCATTTTTTCTCAAATTGTCAAACTCTGTCCATGTTTACATCTGAGAGACTCTGAAATGCTCCTTTTATATCCAGTCATGTTCCTGATCTGTTGACATTTAACAAAATTAAGTGTCAAACGCTCCTCCAGTTGTTTTTATTATATACTAATTATTTTTCCAGCATCATTTCTAAATGAGCTCATATTTACAAGGAAAAGTTAAATATCTGAGTTCTACTCTGAAGAAAATATGTTTTGATGACGGTTTTTAACCATTTAATTCTGTTTTTGTCCACATTTTAGGTGACTGTTTTTTTTAATAAGGGTTGTATTTGACTTAAATAATCAAAAAGGTTAAAAGCATATCCAGGGGCGCTGGGATGATGGTGTTTATGTCTGCAGTGCGGCTGTGACAGGATGCTTTTGTCCCGATTTGGTTTAGATTTTTCAGGTGCCGATTTAGATTTAAATTACTGATTTTTGTAGAATATATTAAAAGAAAAAAATGTACAAAACTTTTTTTGCTAGTCATTTTTCTTCATTTCAGTTAGTAAAAAAACAGCACAGTATCCAGATCATCATTCAGCTACAACCCCCAGGAAGTCAAGTATAAAGAACAATAAAAAGGACAAAAATCATTATTTTCATTTATTTATAAAATATAATTGATTTCTTAAAAAATCCTGATATTAGAATTTTAAAAAATTTTTTATTTCCAACCCCTAGTCACCAGGAAACTCAGTAAAGAACAGACAGACATCGGTTATATGACATGAAATGCACAGCGACAGGTCTGTTTGCATTTGTTAGTGATGGGAAATCTTTACTTTTTATTCATATTTTTGCATTTTATTTTCAGACTTTCAGGTAAATAATTAGGTCCTGATAGGATGGTATAAACTCGGTAATTCTGGTGGATGATTTGACATTTGCCCTGTCATTGTTCCAGTCGTTGCCGAAAACGTTCAAACACCTGTTAAATGTTTACCAAAGATGTAAAAATAAACCTGTAATTATGCCGTTTTCTATGTTTTGAATAATTTCCTCACATTAAATCTCACCGTCCATCAGCGGTATTTTACAGCTTGTTAATTTCTCTTGACTTTTATTGCTGCACATCTCACCCACAGCTGGTTTCCACTCTGAATTTCTAATAATTGCTTTGCACCACATTGACAGTCTAAATGTGTCCGTCAGATTTGTGCGGCGAGTCGGTGGATTGACATTCAGCTGCGCTCACACTGAGCCCCCCAGTGGTGCTGATAAAGGCTCGCTGAGCCTCCGTTACTTTTAATCCTGTCTGGACATGCAGAGAGGTCACAGTCAGAAGGCTTCTGTGCTCCGCTGGCGGTCAAGTCGCAGCAAAAGGACGCACCGAACTGCAGCGGTACTTTTCAAAGTAGATGGAAAAAACAGAAAGGAAGGAGGGAATCCGTTGAAGCAGAAGCCTTAATTTAATAATTTCCTGTAATTTGCAAGAGTTCAACAAGCTTCGGAGCCGTGAGATGCTGCCTGGACAGTTGCTATGGTTACCAGCCTGTGGATGATGGTGTCCTGTGGAGCTGTGGATGGAAAGCTGAAGCACAGCAGAGAGGGAGGGACCACTTTTCATCATAAAAGTACAAAGTTCTGCCTCAGATTACAATCAGTTTTGCCTCCAGCAGTTTGTGAATATTCAGATTTTTAAGCACATCTTTCACATCCAACCCAGGAATCTCCTTCCACCTGCTTCCTATGAAGGTCTGCTGTTTATTTTCTGTTTGGGGCAGGGCGGACTTCCCCGTAGCAACGTTTTGTCCTGCACTGTGGTGGTTTGTGGGTGATTGCAGGAGCCACTGCTGAGCTGTTTGCAGCTGTGAAATGAGCATTCTCTCGTGCCTTTCTGCCTCTGACATGCTGCTGTTAGTGCAGGATTCACATGTTAAATGTCCTGGAAACCGAGGCTGAAGCTTTTCCTCAGTTTTGTGTTGTTAACATAAAGAGCTGCAAACTGGTAGCAGCGAGATGGACCTGTGAGAGTCCAGTAAGTGTGTACTGGAAACCATTACTTTTCCACAAATATGTTTATTGAATTTTGTATTTAGAGAGAAGAAGAAAAAAAATATATAAAAATAACGGTAATAATAATAAAACAAAAACCCACACAACAACAAAAGACAATATCAAATAAAACAAAACATAAGATGAAACCCACCCACCCACCCATCCCAGAACTCAGTATTCACTCAGTTTGCAAAAACTTTTTGTCTTTCACAAGGCGTAAAAAGGGAAGCCAAGTGTCTTCGAAGTCCTCCTGTTTGTTTTTGGCCACATAAGTCAGTTTCTCCAAAGCCAAGTTACTGGACATCAGATTGATCCACTGGTTCACTCCAGGTCTCTCAGTGTCCTTCCATTTTAAAGCAATGACTAATTTTGCTTGTAACAAGCAAAAATTTACAAGTTTTCTTTTGTTTGCAGTACATTTAAAACCAGTGGGGAAAATATGCAAAATACACAATTTACTATCAATAGGCATTCTACATTTAATAAGGTCTGAAATTATTGTTATGATTTCCTTCCAAAAAATATTAATTTTTTCACACTGCCACATACTATGATATAGTGTTCCTTTTTCTTTACCACATTTGACACAGTCATCAGGAATATTGGGGTTAAAATGATGAAGTTTTACTGGTGTAATGTAAGTTCTGAATGACCATTTATACTGCAATAATCGGAATCTTGTATTAATGGTCTGCTTTTGTGCAAGTAAACAAGAATTATTCCAATCCTCAACTGAAATGTCTGTTTCCATATCAGCTCTCCAGGCTTGTAAATATGAAAGAGAACTTTCTTTTGAGGCTGCAAGAAGAATATTGTAAAATTTAGAAAGCAGACCTCTGTTTTTATAATGGTTAACTGCAATGTTCTCTATGGAGGTCAAAGGGGGTTCTGCAGTTGACTTCAATAGATTGGTAATGAAACTTCTGACCTGGAGGTATTTAAAGAAATGTTTCTTGGGTAGATTGTAGTTGTTTGACAACTGCTCAAAAGACATTAGCACACCATCACTGTACAAGTCCCCGACCCTATGCAGACCTTTATTCATCCACATTTTAAAGCCCATGTCAGCACGTGCAGGTTTAAATGCGTTATTGCCCCATATAGGTGAGAGAGCAGAGAGCCTAGACTCCTCATTCAAAGCCACATGGGCCTGGTGCCAGATGGAGATGGTGTTTCTGACAAATGGATTTTTTGTGTTTTTAAGCAATTGTTTGATTTCAGCTGAGTAAATATATGATTTTAAACACAGTTCCAATGTGTAATTTTCAATATGGATCCAAGATGGAATATCAGTAGGAGAAAAATAGGAAGTAGCAGCACATAGTTGAGCCGCCCAGTAGTATAGCTTCATGTTAGGTAGTCTAAGCCCTCCTCGGTCGTAAGGTAAATACAGAAGTGAAAGGCGGAGCCTGGGGCGTTTGTTATTCCATATAAATGTGGCAAAGCTTTTATTTAAAGATGAAAAAAAGGATGCTGGGATATGCAAAGGTATGGACTGAAAAAGATAGAGGAACTTTGGGAGTATTGACATTTTAATTATATTAATGCGACCTATCATGGAGATTGGCATCCCTCCCCATCTTTCCAGTGAGTCCGTGACTTTACTTACTAATGGGTCATAATTGAGGGGAACAATTTTCTTTATGTCAGGATTAACCTGGATTCCTAAGTAGGTGAAACCTTCATACGTGCAGGTAAACTGTGTTTGGATGGGAGGGTTATTTTTGCTTAGAAATAACAAGGAGCTTTTCTTCTGGTTGACTTTATAGCCAGAGAAGAGTCCAAAACTTTGCAGAATATTATCCACTGCATTAACAGATTTCTCTAAATTGGTCAGAAATAAAACAATATCATCTGCAAAAAGTGACAATCGATGTTCTGTTTCTCCAATTTTAATTCCAGTCACTTCAGGGGAGTTACGTATAGCCATAGCGAGTGGTTCTATGGCAAAAAGGAAAAGCAGGGGACTTAGGGGGCAGCCCTGACGGGTGGATCTACAGAGTTTTATGGGTGTTGATGTCTGACTATTTGTTACGATTTTTGCAGTCGGCTCTGTGTATAATAATTGAATCCATTTCAAGTAATTTTCCCCCAAGCCAAATCTCTTGAGAGTTTCAAAAAGGTATCTCCACTCTATTCTGTCGAACGCCTTTTCGGCGTCTAATGACAGAAAGGCGTGGTCAACGGCAGATTGCTTTTCGTATAATATATTCAAAAGTCGTCTAATATTATGAAAACCTTGGCGTCCAAGAATAAATCCGTTTTGATCATTGGAGATTATTTTTGGTAAATGTGATTCAATCCTTCTAGCCAAGGCCTTACACAATATTTTGGTGTCACAGGACATGAGTGATATGGGGCGATATGAACCCATTTCTGTTGGATTTTTGCCTGGTTTTAGAAGAACAGAAATGGCTGCCATTTGCAAAGATGGTGGTAGGATGCCTCTCTCATAGGACTCATTAAACATTTCAAGCAGGTGGGGTAATAATTTATCTGAGAATTTTTTATAAATTTCTATTGGTAAGCCGTCAGGGCCGGGGGCTTTGCCACTGTTCATATGGGAAAGTGCCTCTTTAAGTTCCTCAATACTTAGTTTTTTATCAAGTTTATTTTTGGTCTCCTCAGATAGGGCTGGGAATTGGAGTTGATCCAGGAACTGCGTCTGTGCATTATCGCTTTCGGGATATTGGGATTTGTATAAGTTTTCATAGTATTTTGCAAAAGCATTGTTAATTTCTATTGGGTCTACAACATTCTCTCCACTGTCAAGTGTAACTGAATTTATGGCTCTATTTGTTTGTATTGTTTTGAGTCTCCAGGCCAGGAGTTTTCCTGCCTTCTCACCCTGATCATAGTATGATTGTTTCAGCCATAACAAATTAGTAGCAATTTTGTAGGTGCTGAGTTCATTATATTCTGCCTTTAATAAGAGGAGTTTTTTATATTTTTCTGTATCATCACTGTGATATAACTGGTCCTGTAAACATTTTATTTGTTTGTCAATGTCCTTTAATTTATTTAAGTGCAATTTAGATTTGCTTCTGGTATAACTTATTATTTCTCCTCTTAAATAGGCCTTAAAAGCCTCCCAATTTATTGATGCGCTGGTTTGGTTTGTATTGAAAGAAAAATAATCTGTTATTTTCCCTTCAGTAAATTCTGCAAATTCAATAGATTTTAACCATTTTGCTTGGAATCTAAATGAGGGTGGGTTTGAGAAACAATTTGGAAGTTTAATGGATAAATTAATCGGGGCATGGTCAGAAAGAAGTATAGATTCATAAGAACAGTCCTGAACCATAGATGTTAAGCTGGAGGAGACCAAAAAGAAATCTATGCGCGAGTATGTTTTGTAGGTGCTGGAAAAGCATGAAAACTCTGCCTTATCAGGGTGGAGTTGTCTCCAAATCTCCACCAAGTTAAGGTCTTTCATAAATTTCCCAATAGTTTTTCTAGTTTGCTGGTGGGAGGTATCAGAGCTATTTGATCTATCAACTGCAGGATTAATCACACAGTTAAAATCACCCCCAATTATGTACTGCCCATTGTAAGAAGCCATAGTTAAGAAAAAATGTTGGTAAAAAAAACAGGGTCATCCCCATTAGGGGCATACAGACAGACCAAATTAACTAAAGTAGAAATTATAGTGCCATTAAGTATAATAAATCTCCCAGATGGATCCAGGTATTTCTCTCTTAAAATAAAAGGGAGTAATTTGTGAATTAGTATCATGACCCCTCTAGAATGCGAAGTATAATTAGAGAAGACGACTTGTCCAGGCCATCTCGACCTTATACGATTCAGATCTTTGTCAAGTAAGTGTGTTTCTTGTAAGAAGCACACTGTGGTTTTCATCTTTTTTAATTCTGCCCAATACTTGTTTGATTTTAACAATTTTATTCAGGCCTCGCACATTCCAGGAGGATACTTTTATAATAGAGTTACCAGACATACCCTAACTTTTCTAACATATCATTATCACATTCAAATTTTGTAGAAACATCAAGAAGAAAATACCTTGAGTGAAGCTCCCAAAATAAAAAACCGCACATTTCCCCAAACGAAATGTGCCCATGAACCTATTCAATCTAAGAACTTGGGTTAAATAAAACGTTTCATCCACACTGTGGGTAACGTAAAACTGAGTGCACATAATACTCGCGTGCTCGCTCTTAACAGTATCTTAACCAAAACTAAAAAGTATATATATTGAAAATATCTCCAATGCTTTAACGAATGAAACCAAATATTTAAAGTTTTATAACATTAGTCAGTCACTTACTAATTTGTCCATCAGAACATCATGGCTTTTGCTCCCCAGTGAAGATCAGTGGATCTTGTGGATCTTGAGTAGTCCGTATTTCAGTCCTCCTCGTTTCCAGGATCTGGATGAGATCCCATTTTCTTAACGTAGTCGTCAGCCTCTTCATAAGACTTAAACACAATGCGCCTGCCGTTGTGGGTGATGACCAGCAGGGCCGGGTAAAGCATACCATAGCGGATGTTAAGAGTGCGAAGCTTGGCTTTCATTCCATCGTAGCGTCGCTGCATACGGCGGGTTTCAGGCGACAGGTCGGGAAAAATACTGAGCCGGTGACTATCGTAGAAAATCTCCTTCATTTTCCTGGCCGCGCTCATGGCCGCCTCTCGGTCCCGGTAGTTCAGGAACTTTATAATCACTACCCTTGGCGTTGTAACTCCAGGGTTAAGTGGCCCAATCCTATGCGCTCTTTCGATGACTGGCGGCGAGGTAAAACAGTTACCGAGCGCCCCTGGGAGCCACTTCTCCAGAAATCCACACATATCTCTTCCTTCGGTTTTCTCCGGTAGCCCCACCAGACGGAGGTTCGAGCGTCTGCTCCGGTCCTCGTAGTTAGTGATTTTATCACATAGGGACATCACTGTCTGCTCAAGTTGTTTAACTTTTCCTCGGAGAGAAGTGACATCATCCTCTGCTTGTGATAATCGCTCCTCCGCCTCATTAAGTCTTCGCGAATGTGTCTGTATATCCCCCTTGACACTTCTGATAGCTTCCAGTGTGTCCGCGGAATGCTTTTCCATGTCAGCTCGTAACGAGCAAATGGCTTGGAGGATTTCACTATTTGTTGTTGTCCCTTGAGTTTCAGCTCCATCAGAATGAAGTTGCGGTGGCTGTGCTGCGACGCTAGCATTAGCCGAGGCTGCATTCGCTTCCTTGTCTGGTTGAGTTCTCGCCGTTTGTTGACTAGATTTTGAGCTTCTAGGTTTCATGATGTGCACGAGAAGATATGCACTGAAAATATGTTGCAATATGAAAGTTGGTCAAAAGTTTAGGATAAAGTTTAAAGGATTTTGCTGCGAGCTCTCACACGTGCGACCTCTTAGCAAGACGCCATAACCCCGTTTCCACTGGAAACCATTACTGGTTCCAGTTCACCACAGCCTGATTGGATATCAATTGTATTTAATTTTGATTCCCAGATGTTTATATAACAATGCCAGTTTTTCTGAAATATTTTAGATATATTTGATAATTGTTTTTGTAAAACATGAGTCCATTTCCATCAAATCAAACTTTATTCATAAAGGACTTTTAATGCAGCAGCAACAGAAACAACAGTTTCTGCATTTCAAAATAAAGCAAGGAAATAACATGGTAATGTAGAAACACACACCTCATAATGACCTCCTTCACAAACATCACACGCACGAAGAAAAAACACATTTACCCACAATGTCTTATTCTATTCTATTCTATTCTATTCTATTCTATTCTATTCTATTCTATTCTATTCTATTCTGCAGTCATTTCACAGATGCTTTTATCCAAAGCGACTTATGTGAGAGTGAGAACAACACAAGCATGAAATCAACCAGTAGAGGACGTCATAGGAGCTGGTGCTGGGGGTTTTACTGAGACATGACATGTAATCATAGACTGTATATAAGATGGGCGGAGCCTCCGTGACGTCACCCGTAGGTTTCTTTTCTTTTTTTTCTTCTTTTTTTTTCTTTTTTTTTTTTTTTGACTGACTAGTGAGAATAGATGGTCAGTAGATGGGTTGATAGATCACAATGCATTGCAGGCAGGAGCTCAGTGACACGAACGTCAAAGCAGGTAAAAGAATAACTATTAATTATTTTTACATCCTTATTTATTCAATGTGTGAATATCATAGACTGTATATAAAGAAATGGGCGGAGCCTATGTGACATAACCCATAGGTTTCTGAAGATCTGAACTGAAGCTTGGTGGGCGGTTCCTACCATCACCATCTTGGCAGGGGCATGCGTGTCGTCTCGCCCGGAAAATACAATTATGGGCAAAGAGGTGGAGCTGAGAGGGGAGCTGTGTGCGTCATTGTGGATGGTTGACGTCTAATAAACTCTGACCTGCCGGTAGCTAAGAGCTAACCCGGAGCTAACAGGAGCTAACCAGGTAACAGAGGTAAGCGGGCTAAAGCTAAGTTACACAAAAACCGCGGTTGTTCTGCACTCTGTCGTCCTGAAGCAGGATATCAGGTACCTGTCAATCAAAACAATACGTTCCTAATTATATGTTAAATTTCAAGATGAAATTACTTCTAAACGGAAGAGTCAACATGTTTATATCTGCTGTAAACATGTTTATTTCTGCTGTAAACATGTTTATTTCTGCTGTAAACATGTTTATTTCTGTTGTGAAGTTGGTCTTTTTAGTCTTTTTAGTCTGTGGGGATTTGCTCTGTTTTGCAGCCCCTAGTGGATGAAGGGGGAACTGCAGTTTTATGCACTTCTGTGTAGGCTCCACTTTTATCTGCTGGAGGTTGCTGGTTGGAAGTAATGCAAATATTCACCAGGCTTTTGTGACCCACATGTTGCAAATCAAGACCATCCAAACTCCAACTCAGCTGTTTAATACCCCACTATTATAAACATCCAGAAAAAATCAGTGGTTAAAGAAGATGTTCCGTCTCAAAATGGGTTCAAGTCTCCACCAAAAGCTACCATGACGTCTGTTTTAACCGCTGCTGCAGCTTTTTGCCAACATTAAACCCAAATCCCCTATTCAAGAAAACCTTCAGATGTTGCACAAATAAAACAGGAAAAGACCTCATTTGTTTTTGATTGCTAATTTTTACTTTAAATATTAGTAAAATAAAGATTTAATGTTAACAAATGATCCATGATTGCTGTTTTGTCCCTCTGCCACTCGGTCCTCAGATTTATCACCATTCCCACAAAGGCCTGCATCCAGTAGACTCGTACAGAGGACTTAATGACCTGTTGGAATTAATCACCCATCACTTGCCACGGCACGGTGACTTCATTAAGATGATCCATTAGAGAGAAGAGAAACTCGCTGGCTGATGCCCACTCTGTTTTAATCAAGCCTGCCAGTCATCTCAGATGACCCGAGCAGCGCCGTGCACAGGTATGGCAGAGATCAGAGTGAGGACATCCACCCAGGAGCTGCCGGCTGATTAATGTGACACGAACAACTGCCAAGGTCGGCAGCGGAGCCACGCCAACGCCGAGGAAGAGTGAAGCTGTTTCTGACAGATTAAAAAAGGTGTGAGTGGATCATGGCTGCTTTAAAGCAAAATAGATTTTAATCCTTTAAAATGCAGCATCATTTGGCACCTGTTGGAGACTCGAACAAAACCAGCATAAATCCGGCGCTTTGTTGTTTCATTCGGGTCATCGAAGCCCCCGCAGGAGGTGTGATGATTGGTTTTGTGGGACGGAGATGAGTCTGGCCTCGAAGCCTCAGGCTGCTTTCTCTAAAATGTTCCGTCTATCACCTACAGTCCTTCGGATTCCTAGCTGTGAGATGGAACTGCAGGATTTTAATCAGCAGTAAACTAGGCCTTAAAATGAGTTCCCTAACGCAACAGGGGTCTCTGGCTGCGATGCTGACCCACAGCATCGCAGCCTCTTCCAGCTTCCTCTGGATGGGCCGACCCAGAAGCCCGAGGGCAGGCCAGCCGGGCTCAGCAGAGCAGGGAAGAACCTCCATCTGCGTCGATGGGAACCAGATCTGTGTGTTTACCAAGCATCAACCTCTGGTGGGTAAAAAGTAAGCCAATGCAGAAGTGCATAAAACTGCAGTTCCCCCTTCATCCACTAGGGGCTGCAAAACCGAGCAAATCCCCATAGACTCCCATGTTAAAAAGACCAACTTCACAGCAGAAATAAACATGTTTACAGCAAGAATAAACATGTTTACAGCAGAAATAAACATGTTTACAGCAGGAATAAACATGTTTACAGCAAGAATAAACATGTTTACAGCCTGGTTCAAAAATCCATTTTAGGTTTAATAGGTCAGGTTTACCTTCATGACAACTGTGAGGGGAGTGAAGTTTTTTCTAACTCGCCAGTTTAAAAGTTATTTAAACTCGGAAGTTCGGCATAATTAGGGGCGTGTCCTTTTGATTGACAGGTACCCGATCTCCCGCTTCAAGTCAGAAGAACGTAGAACAACTGCGGTTTTTAGCTGGTTAACAACGTGACTTAGCTTTAGCCCGCTTACCTCCGTTAGCTGGTTAGCTCCTGTTATCTCCGGGTTAGCTCGGTTAGCTCTTAGCTACAGAAAGCTCGGAGTTCACTCGATGTCAATCATCCACCATGACGCTCACAGCCCCCCTCTCAGCTCCACCTCTTTGCCCATATTTGTATTTTCCAGGCGAGACGACACGCATGCCTCTGCCAAGATGGTGATGGTAGGAACCGCCCACCGAGCTTCAGTTCAGCTCTTCAGAAACCTACGGGTGACGTCACAGAGGCTCCGCCCATCTTTTATATACAGTCTATGGTGTTTCCAGGTTTCCAGACTCGTTCACTACCCGTTCGACATGAAGCTGCAGGAGCTTCAGTTGCACTTGGACAAAGTCTTGGTGATCTTGTGCACGTTTGCAAGAGACTGTTTGCATCGTCTCCTGCTGCTCTGGATAAATGGGAGGTAGGAGTCCAAAACCGCAGACCTCCTCAGAGCTCAACAGCTCCTGCTATGCTCTGCACTCAGTAAGATGGCTCACAGCAGAGCTGTTCAGATAGGTCGGGCTTCAGACGGTGCAGACGGATTCTTCAGGGTACTATCGGCCTGAATATTGGAAACAAGTCCCACCCTCACCAAACATGTAACTACTGTACATGAAATGCATGTTTGATTCAACACAAAGGCCCATCTGTGCTCGACGTAGAAGACAGTTATGCAGATATTTGTCGAAATTACAATTTTTGCTTTTATTTGGGATGAACTGTACTGGAAACCAGCTCGAGCTAACAGCGGCTGAATGAGTGGACCTGAGTAAACGTAAAGAGATGCACTCAGAGTTTTACACCACCATGCAGCGTTACTTCTCCAGGCTCCAAGCAAACCGTCTGCAGACTCGATGCATTCTTTGCAGTCAAAGATGGAGCTTCAGCATAGATGAGTTATCATTTTCCTCCCCTAAGAGCGACTTTCCAACCACAACAGACTTTCCAGCAGACCGTGAAGCTCTGCTCCAGATGTAGAGCCTTTCATTTTTCATGTGTGGAGTGACAGGCGTGGGTATTGGAGCTGCAGCGGTGTTTTGCTAACGTAAACTCTCTTGTGAGGCCCTGACACTTGGACCCACTGTAAACAGGAAGTGACTTTTTAATCTCTTCTACTTGCTAGTGGTCGTCGTCGCAGGATTAAATGTTTTTAAGTCGTGGTGGGAGTCGGCTTTTGGATACATTTTACTTACAAATCTTCATGATGTTATATAACAGCCCAGGATCAATAATTACATCATTTGACATGCAGGAATTTGTCTGGGGGCTCTGGTATTGTATAACAAGTACTTCCATGGTGCAGTAATTAGTCACAGCTGGGCAGCATGATGTGCTGTTAGAGCAGGAAGCTAAAATGACCTTTTTTGGGGAATAAAAAGCAACATGTCTGCACTTAACATGATTTAACTTTCACCCTGCTGCAAAATCATCATGCAGGACATTAGATATAAAGCAGATGGCGTACTTTAGTTGAATAAAACAATCAAAACATATAAATAATACTCTGATTTGCCTTACCAACGTTATGCAAAGACTTTGATTCTGCTTGAAACAAATGGATGCTTTTGTTTATTTGGAGCACATGCGCAGCTGAAGTGAGAGTGAAAGCATGGCACATCCATCCTTCACTGCTTGCAAGAAAGCAGCCAGAAAATCTGCATGTTTCTGATGAAGTCGGGAGCAGAAACATTCCTTATTTGGAAGCAAACGGACCCCTTTCCCTTTATTTGGAGCAGATAAAAATGCAAAGCAATTTGGAATCCGAGAGAACAAAACGGGCTCCACTTTAATCCAAAACAAACTCTTAGATCCCCGTTTCCACATTTCAGGGAAGTGTTTGCATAGCAGAGCGGTTAGTCACTGCCCTGTTCACCCAGTGTTGACACAGTCAGACTTCTGGTTAAGGTATTTGTTTTTGGTTCCCCCAGAACCTCTGGTTTCCCACATCTCGTGATGTTTAAGTGACAGGAAGTTTGAAAGATTTTAAAGTGAAGAAGTAGCTGCGAAGTGCAGTCCGGTGCAAGAAGAGGAGATTCTGAGGCCGGCCTCGTAAATGAGCCAGTGTTTATTGCATGTGGGAGTCAGAAAGAGAAGGAGCTGGCATTTTCCCCAAGGACAACTGATAAACCGTTTGGCAGGAAAAGCCTTGCAAATGACTGCATTCCTTGTTACGGCGTGAGGCTATTTTTACCCAGCAGGCTCGGCAGGGCTTTGTTCACCCTGAAGCAGGGATGGCCGCTTTGCATTGTGCCCCGCTGGGAGTTTGACCCCTCATCCACATGTTTATGAAGTGTGTCTTCAGCGCTGCTCGCAGACGAACCCTCTGACTTCCACGCTGAGGTTACGCTGAGGCCGTACGTGCACTTTAACATGCAGATCATGTGGCATGAAGGATTTCTGACCAACATCTCTGGCTGAATACGTAAAGCTAACTCCCGTCTGCACACTGCGGGATGTTTGCTCTGTGTGTTTACACACGGCGTTTATTGAAACATTCCTCTGGTGAAAATCCCCTCCGACTGTCCCCAGGAGGTGAAAGCCTGTTTTCCTGCTGCCATACCAGAGTCCATCTGGTGTTGCTGGAGTATCCGAGCTGCAGCTCCTCAGGGAGTCCTGAACGTCAGCGACCATGTCTCAGATCAGGGTTTTTGACCACTGTGTGCCCTGAGAAATGACCAATTTCACCTAATTGGTCTAAAAAGCCTCTCTGTGTTCATCCAAACAGGTCCCAGTGAAGGATAATAAAATTCCTTCTTGTGTTTATCTGGTTTCTATTCAAGAGGATTTGATGAGATGGACTTCATATTAATTATATGGACTTTTTAAAAAAAAAAAAAAAAAAAAACATTTTGTTTTGAGGTGTGCCTTGTGATTTTTCAGTAAAAAAAAAAAAGGGCGCCTGCATTGCTTCTTATCTTGGACAATTCAAGATTCCCAATCAAGCAGCAGCGTAAATTGTGGTTGGCTTGCATGGCTGCAGCTACAAAGTGAATAGTCCAGAGGTGGCTGCCTCCCCATGACCTCTCAGTAAAACATCTGTTGTACACCCGGTTGGATATTTTGCACCTGGAATTATCTTCAGCTAGAATTAACCATGCTAGTTCGCCTACTGTTCACACCTGGTTAAAAGGAATAGATGAGGCTTCTTAATGCTGTCTGACTAGTATACTATTTAATCCTCCCATGTTGGCTCTTCTCCATGACACTAAAAATGTAGATCTGTAATGTGTTGGTTGGGTGGAGGGGGGGGGGGGGGGGGGGGGGTTCGGTTCTATAGAAAACTGGGTGTCATTTGTTGTACTGAACTGCCTCTGTTCCACTGTTGAAAATGTTAATAAAAATGACTTTACAAGAAAAAATGGTGCCTTGGCTCAAAAAAGCTTGAAAAACCCTCGCGTTGAGCCTACAGTCTAAATCGTTGCTGGTATCTTGTCATCTTTTTCAGGGTGGAGGGAGAGCTTATCTTTGTGGTGTTTACCTGCTTCTTTAGCAAAACTGCAGCAGTTTGGAGTCGTAGTCGGTCCTGAACCGGTTCAGACCCGTCGTCTCCGTAAACGTTTAGCGTGTGGGGAAATGATCAGGCCAGACGAGACGTTGAGCTGTTCGTCTCCTCAGACCTGAAGCGGAGCGGCGGTGTGAAGAGCCGACTTGATGCTAGCCTCAGATCTAAAACAAGGTCATGAAAACGTTCTTCACGTTAAAATCTGGGATTTAAAGTTATTATTTAAACAAGTCATTGTGATTTAAGTCAAGTTGTAGCTCCAGACTTATGAATCATGTCTTGCTTGGCTTTTAAAGGTGCATTACGTAACTCTGTGTGTTCCTGACTCGTTTGCAGACAGTGACGGTTAATATGAACGTTTCTGTAGCGTCCCGGGGATGAGAACCGGAACCATACTACTCTTTATTCCAGAAAGCAACAGAGTTGCTGCAGAGTTTAGCTTCCCACACCGCGTCACAAGCTAGCAAGCCAAAATACACACTCTGGCTGTTTCAGGAACGTCTGTGGCTGATTCAGCAAAGAAATGTAAGAAGACTTTATCGTAGGAAGAGAGGAGAAGAAAGAGAGAGAACAAGGGATAAGACGAGTCAATAAGACTAGAGGGATCCCAGTGCAGGTAGGATGAAGACGGAGGCTGGATCAGCCATTGGTGCAAAAGTTCTGTCCTTCATCTTTAAATAAGTCTTTTATATATTTACCAGAATTACTAAGATGTAATCAGCTGTTGCTGCTGCTGGGATGATGTTTATTTCCTGCCTCATACTGAAACCTCGCTATGATTGCTCAACAGGTTGAACAATCCTGTTCCTTTAAGTAAAGGTTTACACCACATTCTGGGCTTTTGTTATTCCAGTTATAGAGAATCATGTCTGCTTTTAATGTGAAAGGTCACCAGCATTCATTTTGACCTTTAGTCTTGTCCTGTGCATACAGAGACTCCTCCCAAATCTCTGAATCTTTTTATATCTTTTGACTATTTTAGAGATTAAATTCAAAGTCAAAATCAGTTCATATTTTGTCTAAAATGATAAAAATGTCTGTTTCAACATCTGAAATATGTTTATTGAAAGAGATTTATTGTAAGTTCATATTTTTCCATCTTCCCAGACGATGGAAATTTAATCACAAAATTAATTCTAATGATTAAATTAAATTTAGAAAGATTTAATGATATCAATGTGGGTCTAATTATGCACACATCAGCTGATGCAGCGCTCTGACGGCAGGAAATCTGTTACAGGTCACTGATCCAATTCGTGTTTGTTCCAGAAAGAATCCACAGGAATCGCCGTTTGATGACGTGTCAGTGGTGGAGACAAAGATCAGAGTTACCGCTTACCAGCTGCCAGTCCCACCGATCAGTTTCCACCTCACTGACCAAATTATTCTCTTTTTACCTGCCGTCAGAGCCTGGATGAGCTGGACGATGACGATGTCAGGGATAAAGACAGAAGGGAGGAAGAGGAGCTGGTCCAGGCCAATACGTTCCAGAATGAGGCCATGGCAGCCGACCCAGCCACTGGGAACCTAATGGTAAGCTGTGAAAACACTGAGGAAGATGGAGTTTTCCAGCATGTTTGTGCCTGTCAGGCAGACAGTTGCATGAGTTCGGCCAAACAGAGGCACTGTTGCACCGGGAGACGCCAGGAGGGCGCAGCAAGGAGACCGGTTTCTGGGAAAAACTGCAGTCAGTCACAAAAAAGTGTCTCAGTGTTTCATCATCACTCACAAATCGAGCCTGGAAAGGAAAAGGAAGACGTGAAATCTGCCTGCTCTGCTGCATCACGGTGGTGCAGACACCAAAGATTTCATTCCCTGTGTTCAGAAAACATTCAGTATTATAAAATATTTACTGTCTAAGCAGCACGTTGACAGAGAAGGTCAGGAGGGATATTTACTGCTGCTCATTGTTCTGCAACAGGAACACAATGTTTAACCTGCTCAACAGTGAATCTCCAGCATTTCTAACAGGACACACTCATGCACCTCCTGGGGAAAAAGCCCTTCGATGGGAGCACGCGTCTCTTCAGTGGCTCCTCTATACAGGCGTGGCTTTTCTGTCGTTGGAGGTTCGAGACAAATACAAACATTTCCTGTAAATCTCAGTTTAAATATTCATAGAATGAAATGCAGTATTTCTGAAAGAAGGATGAAATTTTCAGGATTTATTAGTTAAAAGGAAACAGGTTAAATGTTGAACGAATGTTAAATGTTAAACATTTAAATGAATGTTAAACCTATGAAGCGTCTTCTTCCAGACTCCGAGGGATTAAAGTCTGATGTGCGTTTCAGCCATCAGGTGTTTCTCTGCTGGAAGAGACAAAAACAGGATTACAGTCTCAGATCTTCTATAACCCGGGGGAGGACCTGATGTTTCAAGAGAAAAATAAAGATTAAGACCTGAACTTGTGTAAATATTCTGTTCATCTAAAACATGAAATGACCAGTCAACGGGTGATGTTTAGTTTACTGGCATCCTGCTGGGCGATATGGCCTAAAAATAAAATCCTTCATTTTTTAAAAATCGAATCTGATTTCCGTAAATAATCGACCCCACACGTGTAAAAAATAATAAACTACAAACGTAAAAATAATACTTTTTGAAAGAATGCTTTTATTGTAGTCAGCCTCAGAGTTTACCTGAATTTAAAGTTTAACTAAACAAGCTTGTAGAAAGAGATGGCTGCCACTGTAAAGAATAAAACAAACGCGTTTACATTTCCAGCTTTTCCACTGTGAGCTCGTTTTTAGGTTTTCAGAACGTTTAAGAATACGCCTCACTTTCCTTGTGTTACTTTATTCTAACATGAAAAAACTAATATTAATAAATAAAAGTGCCTCCTCTTGGAAGAAAAATAGTTTTTCCTTTTAGAGTATTTTGACAATAAATAACCAAAACAATTTCATAATAATAAAAATAGTTAATAAAGTTTAGCAGTTTTGGGAACAAGCTCTTGGGAAACCAGAGGTGGGGTGGGGGGGTGCGCTGATGTCACAATGATCTACGGAAGCCCAAAAGGTGCTGGCAGCCAAAAAAAACATCTGTTTTCATTAAAATAAATCCTCATAAACAGCAAATTCGGTTTAATGGATTAAAGCGATTAATCACCCAGCACTGCTTGCTATGTCACCACAGAGTCACACTAGTGGCTGTCAAGGATATATGTCAGAGTGTACATCTTGTTTATAGACCAGCTTTGATGGAGCTCAACACGCTTGGGTTTTACTGAGTTTGGTCGACGGGAAATCAAATAGAGATTAAAAGCATCTCGTCCCAGCCCTACTTCTGGGTCCTATGACCTTGTTTTCCTTTCTGCTTTTGTTCTGGACACAAACTGGAAAAGAGAGAACGATCCTCATTGTATCTTTAATTTTGCTTTAGGAAACTAAAACTGGGGGGGGGGAAGTGTTTTTTCAAGGTTTTTTTATTTAAAAGGTCAACTTAAACTGCCTGAAAGTACACAGAGCTGCAGAACGGTTCTTTTTATACCCAATCCTGACACCCTCACAGTGTCACCATGTAACCTGCTTAATCCTCTTTTATCCACTTTTTTTAAATGTTTTTTTTTATGTTTCTTTTTGTAAGTCTTGCATCTAACTTTAAAATGTGTAAACAGGATAAATGTGGTCAGTAAAGACAGTGGATAACTAATCCTGACTAATTACAGAATCAGTCCTCAAACCCTGTGAAGGAAATTAGCTGGGAGACGTATGATGATCTCCAGCCATGACATCTGGGAAGGAAAAGTATTTTAACTGTGTGAGATGTTTGTGTTATGTTGAGACTTTTACTTTGAAATCCTCGTTAATCTAATTAAAAGCCATAATATCAGTATTTCTCATTGCTTTACCATAGCTTGATAAAATGAGGTTTTTCATCATGTTTGCATTCATTTAGAAGAAAAGTTGTCATGTTTTCTCTCCAGTCTAGATGGTACCAGAGGTCATTTTAATTCTAAAAAAGAGGGTTTTCCATAAAGTCTGCTGGACTTCAGGTTTACTGGTCACTGTCTGACTAAACTGGGTAAATTATATGATGTGAAACATCAGTGGTAATTACTGGCACAATCACTTTTACTGTGATTTGAAACGGGGGGGTCCGCCTGTGGTATAAATCTGCCTCGAGATCGTTTTGTTCAGTCTGACATCATACAAAAAGTCATAATTTTCTCAGTTTTAATTGGGATTTACTAAATCATGACATAAAGAATGTAAAAATCAGATTGAAAAAGAAAATAAGTTCATCCTTTCACTGCAGTTTAAAGTTTAGAGCAGGGGTCCCCAACCCCTGGGGCGCGAAGGTTCCAGTGACAAAAACCTGAATCATCACATGTAGTATGTAATCTGAATGCAACAATTACACTTTATTTTAGGCACATTCATGAACTATTCCACTATAAAATCAACTCACCAAGATGTAGAATGAGTGGGCCTGTTTGCCTGCAGGTAGACGTCCCATCTGGGGGTGATGGGAGACACTCGAACTGTATTCCTTATATCCAGTCTACTCCGAAGTCTTGGTTTTGTTTTAAGTACCGGTTTCTGTCCTTTATGCTCCCGTTTTTTTCTTTCAAAATATTCTAAGGGCTTTTCTTTCAATGCTGGGTGTTTTGTCTCCATATGGCGGCGAAGTTTTGACGGTTTCATGGCTTCATTAGCGAGTCTGTCCGAGTGGGTGTGGGGAATGTGAATCAACTCAGGTGGGAATCTTGGTATTTTCTTTTAAATGCAGCTTTCTTTTTGACCCTTCTGCTGTCGCATCGTTGTCTTGTTTACCTTTTCCACAGAAACTCTCTGGTGCACTCTGTTTCTGACTCATTTTGCAAGGGCTGGCTGGCATGCTGATGCAGGATAGATACGCGCCAAAGAGTCAAGCGCGGAAGTTAGGCAAAGGCAGAGGTGGTTGTCTTTTAAAATATGACACCTGGAAGCAAAAACATATATATATATATATATATATATATATATATATATATATAATTATTCATTCTCTGCAGCCCAGTACAAAATGATCCACGGACTGGTACCGGTCCGAGGCCCGGTGGTTGGGGACCGCTGGTTTAGACGACATGCATGCAGTAAATCAGTCCCAAGGTAACTGGTTGTTACTGGCCAGCAGGTGTGTGTTGCTGTGTGTAAATGGTTGTGATGGACAACGTGTATCGATCTAAATGATCAGCATAACATTAGCTATAAAAAAAATCCTCTAGATCTCTGGCGTCTCTGAGCACAATGGCTCGTATCATCATCATCATCATCATCATCAGTGACTCAGGATGCTAGTCTGTAACTCTGTGACGGTCATGTGACCCTCCAGCTGGTCTACGGAGGTTTTCCAGCGTTTCTATCCGTCCAGGAGGTTTACAATCCAGACACAACATGTAGTGTTTATTCAGAGACTCTAGATGGTAAATCCACCATTATTTATCACATCTTCATCACCATGACTACCATGTTGCTAAGAGACCTCTATTTTCACCTGGACATGATGATGAAGACACTTCTGTTGTTCTAGTGTTTCTGTTTTTGGTCCCATCAGCTGTTCAGATGAAAACGTTATTGTCATTGTTTGGCCACGTTGATGTGTCTGAAGGCAACAACGCTGCAGATCACTGCCAGGCATGGCGGTGGGAGTATAGTGGTTTGGGGATGCAGTCTGCCGTGGACGTTTCAGCATGACAATGACTAAAGCAAAGAAGTTTTTAGCTGAGAAAAATACAGGGATTTAGGAGAAATCATGCCAGAATCGGGACTTGGATTCAAGTTAGAATTCACTGTTTCATACATGGAGGGTCCAAGTACCACCTGGAAGATGTGGGGACAGCTTATAATGTCAGTATTTATTGTTACCATTTGTTTCACTGTAACTGTCTTGTAGTCCATCCCTCATCCGTCTCTCCTGCACACACGCAGAGTCAAAGCGCATGTTTTAGGCAGCGTGTGACAGAGCCTCTGTTCCTGCAGCAAACTTTTATTCCGGATTAAACAGACGCACTTTTAACAGACGCGTCGTCCACCAAGACATCAGCTCGTTCTTAGATATGTTTACAAGTCAGTCCTTCTTACTACGTGAATTCTTCTTTTTAAACTTTTAAAAGGCAGAAATTTGCAACCGGTTGAGAATAGTTTCTCCACACATTGAGCGCGTGCACAAACACGTCCGCTGCACCAAAGTATCATATTTTAAAACACTTGCCTCGTGCATTATGTGTACTAACAACACATGCTGCAGCTTCACAAATACACATTTATAGATTTACTTTGGTTGAGTTTCTAGGATTTGTTTTACAAATTATAATTTTAAAAAAATATAATCGTTAAGAGTACTCGATTACTCGTAGAAATAATCGACGGAGTACCCGATTCCAACAGTACTCCATAGTTGCAGCTCTAATTCTGGGTCATAATGATGATAATCATGATGGATTAAATTAATAAACGCTTCACGTTGTTCCCGTTAATCATTCACTCCTGATTGGCTACCTGCGTCGCCACGGCTACCTTTCTAACTGAGACGACAGAACCAGTTCTTAGTGTTTAATCAGTGTTCATGTGAAAAGGTTTTTTGGGATTCACATCAGTGAATTTCAGCCCAGTGAGGCGGTTTCAGTGTGGAGAGAAGCTCGCTGGCAGCAGCAGCCAGCTGCATCGTACCAGCGAGCTTCCCAGTAAGACACATGCTCTGAATTCAGGACAAAATGTCCAAATCATAACCAGACAGGAGTCCTGTGTTGTAACTTCTGCATAGGACCAGCGATGAAGACCTCCTACTGCTGATGAGGATGATGAGGAGGATGATTGCTTTAGTTCCAGAGGACGTGGAAACAGTCAGAGTTTTAGATGAATGAATTTATTTCCACAAGCAACATGAAAATATCTCACATCTGACCTGTGACACGCTGAAGTGGCTTTTCTCGGCCACTTCATCAGGTGACTGCAGGAGCAGACATCAGACGCTCTGGTTGGAGGTCAACTGACTGCCTGTCTGCTTCTGGCCTCCAACTTTCCTCCTCCTGCCTCCTCGTCCAGGCACCGCTCGCTCCACCAGAAGGATCTTCTCTGGTTGATCACAGAATGTGTCCGGAGGATGGTCTCACCTCCAGCAGCAGGTTTTAGGCTGCAGGAGTCATTTACAAGTTGGAATAAATAACAATAGGTCATCGTTTTCCCTCCTACGGATCTGCAGAGGAAGCTAGATATTAGCATAATGACCTGGAGGCCTTCCCGCCTGGAGGACTTGGAGCTCGTTGTAAACGATAAATGGTCAGAAATACCAGTGGAGACTAGACAAAGCTGCTCAGCCATTAGAAGCAGTGATTGGTTGTTCTAACCTGCTAAATCAGGAGGTCCAAAGTCTGTCCTCAAGGACCGCTGTCCGGCAGGTTTTCCATGTATCCCTGCTCCAACACACCTGAATCACAATGAATGCATCCTGCAGCCTATTCTGCACAATGACTGTTTGGTTTGAGGTGTGTTGGAGCAGGGAAACATGGAAAACCTGCAGGATTGTGGCCCTCGAGGCCCAAATCGGGACACCGCTGTGCTGAATGGATCATTAAGAACTGAAAATAAATAATTTTGTTTGTTTAAATGCAAATAAAAAACAGAGAAACAACTTTTTCTCTCCCTTCTGGACGGTTTTCTGGTCTCACATCTGATCAGAAACCAGAACTTGTGGGTGAATTAAAGTCTTTTGAGGCAGCGTTGCAGTTCGCTGCCGCTTGAAATGATCTCTGAAAAATCCTGTTTTTATTTCTCTGGAAAGAAAATCTCTCTGTCATGAGAACTGCTGTTGGGAGAAGGTCTTGGTGTCAGCCTGGCTTCTCTGCTGGGTGAAGCAGGGAGTGGCGTTCCACATGGTTTGGCTGGAACGCAGCAGCACGCTGCTGTTGTTTTGGGTCTGAACCGTCTGAGGCTGTTTACACGAAGCCACGTCTTGTGGATGAAATCCGTACACAAACAGGAAGAATGTGGCAGCACCTGCTGAGACGTGGCCTTGATTAACGAAAAATACCTGAAGCCAGGGATTCAGCTGATTGCATGGAGGATGTGTAAACACACAGCAAGCAGTTGAGTCGGACTGGCACGTCACGTCGGCCGCTTTAGACCCACGTCGGCCGCTTTAGACCCACGTCGGCCGCTTTAGACCCACGTCGGCCGCTTTAGACCCACGTCGGCCGCTTTAGACCCACGTCGGCCGCTTTAGACCCACGTCGGCCGCTTTAGACCCACGTCGGCCGCTTTAGACCCGCGTCGGCCGCTTTAGACCCGCGTCGGCCGCTTTAGACCCGCGTCGGCCGCTTTAGACCCGCGTCGGCCGCTTTAGACCCACGTCGGCTTTAGACGTCACGTCGGCCGCTTTAGACCCACGTCGGCCGCTTTAGACCCACGTCGGCCGCTTTAGACCCACGTCGGCCGCTTTAGACCCACGTCGGCCGCTTTAGACCCACGTCGGCCGCTTTAGACCCACGTCGGCCGCTTTAGACGTCACGTCGGCCGCCTTAGACCCACGTCGGCCGCTTTAGACCCACGTCGGCTTTAGACCCACGTCGGCGGCTTTAGACGTCACGTCGGCCGCTTTAGACCCACGTCGGCCGCTTTAGACCCACGTCGGCCGCTTTAGACCCACGTCGGCTTTAGACGTCACGTCGGCCGCTTTAGACCCACGTCGGCCGCTTTAGACCCACGTCGGCCGCTTTAGACCCACGTCGGCCGCTTTAGACCCACGTCGGCTTTAGACGTCACGTCGGCCGCTTTAGACCCACGTCGGCCGCTTTAGACCCACGTCGGCCGCTTTAGACCCACGTCGGCCGCTTTAGACGTCACGTCGGCCGCCTTAGACCCACGTCGGCCGCTTTAGACCCACGTCGGCTTTAGACCCACGTCGGCGGCTTTAGACGTCACGTCGGCCGCTTTAGACCCACGTCGGCCGCTTTAGACCCACGTCGGCCGCTTTAGACCCACGTCGGCTTTAGACGTCACGTCGGCCGCTTTAGACCCACGTCGGCCGCTTTAGACCCACGTCGGCCGCTTTAGACCCACGTCGGCCGCTTTAGACCCACGTCGGCTTTAGACGTCACGTCGGCCGCTTTAGACCCACGTCGGCCGCTTTAGACCCACGTCGGCCGCTTTAGACGTCACGTCGGCCGCTTTAGACCCACGTCGGCTTTAGACGTCACGTCGGCCGCTTTAGACGTCACGTCGGCCGCTTTAGACCCACGTCGGCCGCTTTAGACCCACGTCGGCCGCTTTAGACCCACGTCGGCCGCTTTAGACCCACGTCGGCCGCTTTAGACCCACGTCGGCCGCTTTAGACGTCACGTCGGCCGCTTTAGACCCACGTCGGCCGCTTTAGACCCACGTCGGCTTTAGACGTCACGTCGGCCGCTTTAGACGTCACGTCGGCCGCTTTAGACCCACGTCGGCCGCTTTAGACCCACGTCGGCCGCTTTAGACGTCACGTCGGCCGCTTTAGACCCACGTCGGCCGCTTTAGACCCACGTCGGCTTTAGACGTCACGTCGGCCGCTTTAGACGTCACGTCGGCCGCTTTAGACCCACGTCGGCTTTAGACGTCACGTCGGCCGCTTTAGACGTCACGTCGGCCGCTTTAGACGTCACGTCGGCCGCTTTAGACCCACGTCGGCCGCTTTAGACCCACGTCGGCCGCTTTAGACGTCACGTCGGCCGCTTTAGACCCACGTCGGCCACTTTAGACCCACGTCGGCCGCTTTAGACCCACGTCGGCCGCTTTAGACCCACGTCGGCTTTAGACGTCACGTCGGCCGCTTTAGACCCACGTCGGCCGCTTTAGACCCACGTCGGCCGCTTTAGACCCACGTCGGCCGCTTTAGACCCGCGTCGGCCGCTTTAGACCCACGTCGGCCGCTTTAGACCCACGTCGGCCGCTTTAGACTCACGTCGGCCGCTTTAGACTTCACGTCGGCCGCTTTAGACCCACGTCGGCCGCTTTAGACCCACGTCGGCCGCTTTAGACCCACGTCGGCCGCTTTAGACTCACGTCGGCCGCTTTAGACGTCACGTCGGCCGCTTTAGACCCACGTCGGCCGCTTTAGACGTCACGTCGGCCGCTTTAGACCCACGTCGGCCGCTTTAGACTCACGTCGGCCGCTTTAGACGTCACGTCGGCCGCTTTAGACCCACGTCGGCCGCTTTAGACCCACGTCGGCCGCTTTAGACTCACGTCGGCCGCTTTAGACGTCACGTCGGCCGCTTTAGACGTCACGTCGGCCGCTTTAGACCCACGTCGGCCGCTTTAGACCCACGTCGGCGGCTTTAGACGTCACGTCGGCCGCCTTAGACCCACGTCGGCCGCTTTAGACCCACGTCGGCCGCTTTAGACCCACGTCGGCCGCTTTAGACCCACGTCGGCCGCTTTAGACCCACGTCGGCGGCTTTAGACGTCACGTCGGCCGCCTTAGACCCACGTCGGCCGCTTTAGACCCACGTCGGCCGCTTTAGACCCACGTCGGCCGCTTTAGACCCACGTCGGCCGCTTTAGACCCACGTCGGCGGCTTTAGACGTCACGTCGGCCGCCTTAGACCCACGTCGGCCGCTTTAGACCCACGTCGGCTTTAGACGTCACGTCGGCCGCTTTAGACCCACGTCGGCCGCTTTAGACCCACGTCGGCCGCTTTAGACCCACGTCGGCCGCTTTAGACCCACGTCGGCCGCTTTAGACCCACGTCGGCCGCTTTAGACCCACGTCGGCTTTAGACGTCACGTCGGCCGCTTTAGACCCACGTCGGCCGCTTTAGACCCACGTCGGCCGCTTTAGACCCACGTCGGCCGCTTTAGACCCACGTCGGCCGCTTTAGACCCACGTCGGCCGCTTTAGACCCACGTCGGCCGCTTTAGACTCACGTCGGCCGCTTTAGACTTCACGTCGGCCGCTTTAGACCCACGTCGGCCGCTTTAGACCCACGTCGGCCGCTTTAGACCCACGTCGGCCGCTTTAGACTCACGTCGGCCGCTTTAGACGTCACGTCGGCCGCTTTAGACCCACGTCGGCCGCTTTAGACGTCACGTCGGCCGCTTTAGACCCACGTCGGCCGCTTTAGACTCACGTCGGCCGCTTTAGACGTCACGTCGGCCGCTTTAGACCCACGTCGGCCGCTTTAGACCCACGTCGGCCGCTTTAGACTCACGTCGGCCGCTTTAGACGTCACGTCGGCCGCTTTAGACGTCACGTCGGCCGCTTTAGACCCACGTCGGCCGCTTTAGACCCACGTCGGCGGCTTTAGACGTCACGTCGGCCGCCTTAGACCCACGTCGGCCGCTTTAGACCCACGTCGGCCGCTTTAGACCCACGTCGGCCGCTTTAGACCCACGTCGGCCGCTTTAGACCCACGTCGGCGGCTTTAGACGTCACGTCGGCCGCCTTAGACCCACGTCGGCCGCTTTAGACCCACGTCGGCCGCTTTAGACCCACGTCGGCCGCTTTAGACCCACGTCGGCCGCTTTAGACCCACGTCGGCGGCTTTAGACGTCACGTCGGCCGCCTTAGACCCACGTCGGCCGCTTTAGACCCACGTCGGCTTTAGACGTCACGTCGGCCGCTTTAGACCCACGTCGGCCGCTTTAGACCCACGTTGGCCGCTTTAGACCCACGTCGGCCGCTTTAGACCCACGTCGGCCGCTTTAGACCCACGTCGGCCGCTTTAGACCCACGTCGGCTTTAGACGTCACGTCGGCCGCTTTAGACCCACGTCGGCCGCTTTAGACCCACGTCGGCCGCTTTAGACGTCACGTCGGCCGCTTTAGACCCACGTCGGCCGCTTTAGACCCACGTCGGCCGCTTTAGACTCACGTCGGCCGCTTTAGACTCACGTCGGCCGCTTTAGACCCACGTCGGCCGCTTTAGACCCACGTCGGCCGCTTTAGACTCACGTCGGCCGCTTTAGACGTCACGTCGGCCGCTTTAGACCCACGTCGGCCGCTTTAGACGTCACGTCGGCCGCTTTAGACCCACGTCGGCCGCTTTAGACTCACGTCGGCCGCTTTAGACGTCACGTCGGCCGCTTTAGACCCACGTCGGCCGCTTTAGACCCACGTCGGCCGCTTTAGACCCACGTCGGCCGCTTTAGACGTCACGTCGGCCGCTTTAGACGTCACGTCGGCCGCTTTAGACCCACGTCGGCCGCTTTAGACCCACGTCGGCCGCTTTAGACCCACGTCGGCCGCTTTAGACGTCACGTCGGCCGCTTTAGACCCACGTCGGCCGCTTTAGACCCACGTCGGCCGCTTTAGACGTCACGTCGGCCGCTTTAGACCCACGTCGGCCGCTTTAGACCCACGTCGGCCGCTTTAGACCCACGTCGGCCGCTTTAGACCCACGTCGGCCGCTTTAGACCCACGTCGGCCGCTTTAGACCCACGTCGGCCGCTTTAGACCCACGTCGGCCGCTTTAGACGTCACGTCGGCCGCCTTAGACCCACGTCGGCCGCCTTAGACCCACGTCGGCCGCCTTAGACCCACGTCGCCTTTAGACGTCACGTCGGCCGCTTTAGACGTCACGTCGGCCGCTTTAGACCCACGTCGGCCGCTTTAGACCCACGTCGGCCGCTTTAGACCCACGTCGGCCGCTTTAGACCCACGTCGGCCGCTTTAGACCCACGTCGGCCGCTTTAGACCCACGTCGGCCGCTTTAGACCCACGTCGGCCGCTTTAGACGTCACGTCGGCCGCTTTAGACCCACGTCGGCCGCTTTAGACTCACGTCGGCCGCTTTAGACTTCACGTCGGCCGCTTTAGACCCACGTCGGCCGCTTTAGACCCACGTCGGCTTTAGACGTCACGTCGGCCGCTTTAGACTCACGTCGGCCGCTTTAGACTTCACGTCGGCCGCTTTAGACCCACGTCGGCCGCTTTAGACCCACGTCGGCTTTAGACGTCACGTCGGCCGCTTTAGACCCGCGTCGGCCGCTTTAGACCCACGTCGGCCGCTTTAGACGTCACGTCGGCCGCTTTAGACCCACGTCGGCCGCTTTAGACCCACGTCGGCCGCTTTAGACGTCACGTCGGCCGCTTTAGACGTCACGTCGGCCGCTTTAGACGTCACGTCGGCCGCTTTAGACCCACGTCGGCCGCTTTAGACCCACGTCGGCCGCTTTAGACCCACGTCGGCCGCTTTAGACGTCACGTCAGCCGCTTTAGACCCACGTCGGCCGCCTTAGACCCACGTCGGCCGCTTTAGACGTCACGTCGGCCGCTTTAGACCCACGTCGGCCGCTTTAGACCCACGTCGGCCGCTTTAGACCCACGTCGGCGGCTTTAGACGTCACGTCGGCCGCCTTAGACCCACGTCGGCCGCTTTAGACCCACGTCGGCTTTAGACGTCACGTCGGCCGCTTTAGACCCACGTCGGCCGCTTTAGACCCACGTCGGCCGCTTTAGACCCACGTCGGCCGCTTTAGACCCACGTCGGCCGCTTTAGACCCACGTCGGCCGCTTTAGACCCACGTCGGCCGCTTTAGACCCACGTCGGCTTTAGACGTCACGTCGGCCGCTTTAGACCCACGTCGGCCGCTTTAGACCCACGTCGGCCGCTTTAGACCCACGTCGGCCGCTTTAGACGTCACGTCGGCCGCTTTAGACCCACGTCGGCCGCTTTAGACCCACGTCGGCCGCTTTAGACTCACGTCGGCCGCTTTAGACGTCACGTCGGCCGCTTTAGACCCACGTCGGCCGCTTTAGACGTCACGTCGGCCGCTTTAGACGTCACGTCGGCCGCTTTAGACGTCACGTCGGCCGCTTTAGACGTCACGTCGGCCGCTTTAGACCCACGTCGGCCGCTTTAGACCCACGTCGGACGCTTTAGACCCACGTCGGCCGCTTTAGACGTCACGTCGGCCGCTTTAGACCCACGTCGGCCGCTTTAGACCCACGTCGGCCGCTTTAGACGTCACGTCGGCCGCTTTAGACCCACGTCGGCCGCTTTAGACCCACGTCGGCCGCTTTAGACTCACGTCGGCCGCTTTAGACGTCACGTCGGCCGCTTTAGACCCACGTCGGCCGCTTTAGACGTCACGTCGGCCGCTTTAGACGTCACGTCGGCCGCTTTAGACCCACGTCGGCCGCTTTAGACCCACGTCGGCCGCTTTAGACCCACGTCGGCCGCTTTAGACGTCACGTCGGCCGCTTTAGACCCACGTCGGCTTTAGACGTCACGTCGGCCGCTTTAGACGTCACGTCGGCCGCTTTAGACCCACGTCGGCCGCTTTAGACGTCACGTCGGCCGCTTTAGACCCACGTCGGCCGCTTTAGACCCACGTCGGCCGCTTTAGACCCACGTCGGCCGCTTTAGACCCACGTCGGCCGCTTTAGACCCACGTCGGCCGCTTTAGACCCACGTCGGCCGTTTTAGACCCACGTCGGCCGCTTTAGACCCACGTCGGCCGCTTTAGACCCACGTCGGCCGCTTTAGACCCACGTCGGCCGCTTTAGACGTCACGTCGGCCGCTTTAGACCCACGTCGGCCGCTTTAGACCCACGTCGGCCGCTTTAGACCCGCGTCTGCTTTAGACGTCACGTCGGCCGCTTTAGACCCACGTCGGCCGCTTTAGACCCACGTCGGCCGCTTTAGACCCACGTCGGCCGCTTTAGACGTCACGTCGGCCGCTTTAGACCCACGTCGGCCGCTTTAGACCCACGTCGGCCGCTTTAGACGTCACGTCGGCCGCTTTAGACGTCACGTCGGCCGCTTTAGACCCACGTCGGCCGCTTTAGACCCACGTCGGCCGCTTTAGACCCACGTCGGCCGCTTTAGACGTCACGTCGGCCGCTTTAGACCCACGTCGGCCGCTTTAGACCCACGTCGGCCGCTTTAGACGTCACGTCGGCCGCTTTAGACCCACGTCGGCCGCTTTAGACCCACGTCGGCCGCTTTAGACCCACGTCGGCCGCTTTAGACCCACGTCGGCCGCTTTAGACCCACGTCGGCCGCTTTAGACGTCACGTCGGCCGCCTTAGACCCACGTCGGCCGCCTTAGACCCACGTCGGCCGCCTTAGACCCACGTCGGCTTTAGACGTCACTTCGGCCGCCTTAGACCCACGTCGGCCGCTTTAGACCCACGTCGGCCGCTTTAGACGTCACGTCGGCCGCTTTAGACCCACGTCGGCCGCTTTAGACTCACGTCGGCCGCTTTAGACTTCACGTCGGCCGCTTTAGACCGACGTCGGCCGCTTTAGACCCACGTCGGCTTTAGACGTCACGTCGGCCGCTTTAGACTCACGTCGGCCGCTTTAGACCCACGTCGGCCGCTTTAGACCCACGTCGGCCGCTTTAGACCCACGTCGGCTTTAGACGTCACGTCGGCCGCTTTAGACCCGCGTCGGCCGCTTTAGACCCACGTCGGCCGCTTTAGACGTCACGTCGGCCGCTTTAGACCCACGTCGGCCGCTTTAGACCCACGTCGGCCGCTTTAGACGTCACGTCGGCCGCTTTAGACGTCACGTCGGCCGCTTTAGACGTCACGTCGGCCGCTTTAGACCCACGTCGGCCGCTTTAGACCCACGTCGGCCGCTTTAGACCCACGTCGGCCGCTTTAGACCCACGTCGGCCGCTTTAGACCCACGTCGGCCGCTTTAGACCCACGTCGGCCGCTTTAGACCCACGTCGGCCGCTTTAGACCCACGTCGGCTTTAGACGTCACGTCGGCCGCTTTAGACCCACGTCGGCCGCTTTAGACCCACGTCGGCCGCTTTAGACCCACGTCGGCCGCTTTAGACGTCACGTCGGCCGCTTTAGACCCACGTCGGCCGCTTTAGACCCACGTCGGCCGCTTTAGACTCACGTCGGCCGCTTTAGACGTCACGTCGGCCGCTTTAGACCCACGTCGGCCGCTTTAGACGTCACGTCGGCCGCTTTAGACGTCACGTCGGCCGCTTTAGACGTCACGTCGGCCGCTTTAGACGTCACGTCGGCCGCTTTAGACCCACGTCGGCCGCTTTAGACCCACGTCGGACGCTTTAGACCCACGTCGGCCGCTTTAGACGTCACGTCGGCCGCTTTAGACCCACGTCGGCCGCTTTAGACCCACGTCGGCCGCTTTAGACCCACGTCGGCCGCTTTAGACCCACGTCGGCCGCTTTAGACCCACGTCGGCCGCTTTAGACGTCACGTCGGCCGCTTTAGACCCACGTCGGCCGCTTTAGACCCACGTCGGCCGCTTTAGACCCACGTCGGCCGCTTTAGACGTCACGTCGGCCGCTTTAGACCCACGTCGGCCGCTTTAGACTCACGTCGGCCGCTTTAGACGTCACGTCGGCCGCTTTAGACCCACGTCGGCCGCTTTAGACGTCACGTCGGCCGCTTTAGACGTCACGTCGGCCGCTTTAGACGTCACGTCGGCCGCTTTAGACCCACGTCGGCCGCTTTAGACCCACGTCGGCTTTAGACGTCACGTCGGCCGCTTTAGACTCACGTCGGCCGCTTTAGACTTCACGTCGGCCGCTTTAGACCCACGTCGGCCGCTTTAGACCCACGTCGGCTTTAGACGTCACGTCGGCCGCTTTAGACCCACGTCGGCCGCTTTAGACCCACGTCGGCCGCTTTAGACCCACGTCGGCCGCTTTAGACGTCACGTCGGCCGCTTTAGACCCACGTCGGCCGCTTTAGACCCACGTCGGCCGCTTTAGACCCACGTCGGCCGCTTTAGACGTCACGTCGGCCGCTTTAGACCCACGTCGGCCGCTTTAGACTCACGTCGGCCGCTTTAGACGTCACGTCGGCCGCTTTAGACCCACGTCGGCCGCTTTAGACGTCACGTCGGCCGCTTTAGACGTCACGTCGGCCGCTTTAGACGTCACGTCGGCCGCTTTAGACCCACGTCGGCCGCTTTAGACCCACGTCGGCTTTAGACGTCACGTCGGCCGCTTTAGACGTCACGTCGGCCGCTTTAGACCCACGTCGGCCGCTTTAGACCCACGTCGGCCGCTTTAGACCCACGTCGGCGGCTTTAGACGTCACGTCGGCCGCCTTAGACCCACGTCGGCCGCTTTAGACCCACGTCGGCTTTAGACGTCACGTCGGCCGCTTTAGACCCACGTCGGCCGCTTTAGACCCACGTCGGCCGCTTTAGACCCACGTCGGCCGCTTTAGACCCACGTCGGCCGCTTTAGACCCACGTCGGCCGCTTTAGACCCACGTCGGCCGCTTTAGACCCACGTCGGCCGCTTTAGACCCACGTCGGCCGCTTTAGACGTCACGTCGGCCGCTTTAGACCCACGTCGGCCGCTTTAGACCCACGTCGGCCGCTTTAGACCCACGTCGGCCGCTTTAGACGTCACGTCGGCCGCTTTAGACCCACGTCGGCCGCTTTAGACCCACGTCGGCCGCTTTAGACTCACGTCGGCCGCTTTAGACGTCACGTCGGCCGCTTTAGACCCACGTCGGCCGCTTTAGACGTCACGTCGGCCGCTTTAGACGTCACGTCGGCCGCTTTAGACGTCACGTCGGCCGCTTTAGACGTCACGTCGGCCGCTTTAGACCCACGTCGGCCGCTTTAGACCCACGTCGGACGCTTTAGACCCACGTCGGCCGCTTTAGACTCACGTCGGCCGCTTTAGACGTCACGTCGGCCGCTTTAGACCCACGTCGGCCGCTTTAGACGTCACGTCGGCCGCTTTAGACGTCACGTCGGCCGCTTTAGACCCACGTCGGCCGCTTTAGACTCACGTCGGCCGCTTTAGACGTCACGTCGGCCGCTTTAGACCCACGTCGGCCGCTTTAGACGTCACGTCGGCCGCTTTAGACGTCACGTCGGCCGCTTTAGACGTCACGTCGGCCGCTTTAGACCCACGTCGGCCGCTTTAGACCCACGTCGGCCGCTTTAGACGTCACGTCGGCCGCTTTAGACCCACGTCGGCCGCTTTAGACCCACGTCGGCCGCTTTAGACCCACGTCGGCCGCTTTAGACCCACGTCGGCCGTTTTAGACCCACGTCGGCCGCTTTAGACCCACGTCGGCCGCTTTAGACCCACGTCGGCCGCTTTAGACCCACGTCGGCCGCTTTAGACGTCACGTCGGCCGCTTTAGACCCACGTCGGCCGCTTTAGACCCACGTCGGCCGCTTTAGACCCGCGTCTGCTTTAGACGTCACGTCGGCCGCTTTAGACCCACGTCGGCCGCTTTAGACCCACGTCGGCCGCTTTAGACCCACGTCGGCCGCTTTAGACGTCACGTCGGCCGCTTTAGACCCACGTCGGCCGCTTTAGACCCACGTCGGCCGCTTTAGACCCACGTCGGCCGCTTTAGACCCACGTCGGCCGCTTTAGACGTCACGTCGGCCGCTTTAGACCCACGTCGGCCGCTTTAGACCCACGTCGGCCGCTTTAGACCCACGTCGGCCGCTTTAGACCCACGTCTGCTTTAGACGTCACGTCGGCCGCTTTAGACCCACGTCGGCCGCTTTAGACCCACGTCTGCTTTAGACGTCACGTCGGCCGCTTTAGACGTCACGTCGGCCGCTTTAGACCCACGTCGGCCGCTTTAGACCCACGTCTGCTTTAGACGTCACGTCGGCCGCTTTAGACGTCACGTCGGCCGCTTTAGACCCGCGTCGGCCGCTTTAGACGTCACGTCGGCCGCTTTAGACCCACGTCGGCCGCTTTAGACGTCACATCGGCTGCATCAGCCTGCTGCTGCCACACAGCAACACGTCCGCCATCTTGATCTTGGCAAGAAAGCCAGTTAAATGACCGCCAGTCCACGGTCATGTGGTTTAAACTGGATTAAATGTTTCATGCATCCTGAGTGGGAAAAAGCCAGGTGTTTGTCAGCAGCAGACATTATTTGTATGGTGATTCTCTGGTTTAAAACGTGTCCCTATATGAAGCAGTAACATGTAAATGAATCGGTTTCATGGCGATGTTATTAATGTATGTAAAAGTATGCAGAATGTGAGAAACTATTTGCTGTTTTGTAAGTGTCAGATGGAGTCTTGTTGCTATAGAGGTGGATGTTTACATGCTTTTAGCAGTCTTCAAAGTCTCGGTAAACGTTGGATTTTGTCGCTGTGTTTCCGTCATTCTTCGCTTCCGAACATTATAATCCTTCCCACCAGGTTTCAGTCAGCCTTTACCGCCATTGAAAGCCGCGTGTACCGCGACTAGGGAAGTGGCTGAAAGCGCGTAAACATCCAGTTCCACCAGAGACGAACTGGATGTCATGAAGAAATAGCAGAAAAAAAAATCTTTCATCGGTTTATTAAAAATGAAAACTTGAAGCTCATAATTCTGGACTGAACAGTCAGAAGTCAGTTCCTGTTGAGAGACACGAGGCTGATGACGGTCTGCCCAGATCTCCCAGCATTCTCCTTCCTTTCATCTGCTGCTGCACTGAAACTCCAACCTGGATCCCGATACAATCACATGCTTTTCCTTTCTATACAGAAGTCATTTCATGATGCTTTCAGAGATCCCTCTGCAGGCATATGGGACCAGTTAGCAGCCCAGACTTCCCTCCGGTATGAAGTCCTACGAGGAAAACTGTTTGAGAAACATGCAGAACATTCTTTGGGATCATCTGCTTTTAAGGTGGCACCAGCTTTCTGTCTTGCTCTCACCTGGAGGAGGAAAACCGCTGGCGAAATGTAAATATGTCCTGATCAACCAGCTTTAAAGATCCCCTCTGAGTCCGAGTGTGGCGTTGATGCACCTCATGACGTTTCACAAGCAGCAGCTGTTGTGCAAACAGTTCACTTTCCTCCCTGAAACAATATTTGATCACATTCACACCTCTGTTTATTCAGGACTTTGAGGATTACAGATAAATAAGCCAATTTAACCAGCCTGATGTTTACTGATGACATGAACAGAAAAGAGAAAAGAATCAGCTGGTGACGAGGAACTAGACTAAACTTTACATAATTAGTCAAATGTGCAGCTTCGATTCCAGGAGTCGGGACGCTGCGAAAACATCTGGATCACAACTGAATGCAGTGATTTCTAAACCTCATCAAGTCATTTATTCCCAGTAGGAGAAAAACATCATCGATGTTGAGACATTTTATCATTTCATGGAAAATCTGATGCAGCAACACGTCTGTAAAAAGTCGTTCCAGGATGATGTTTAGCATCGTTAGCATCTCCTCTTCTTCTAACATCTGTAAACATCTGGGAAGTGAGGAGAGCAGCTGCTGGAGTTTCAGGAGAGGAATGTTGTCCCATTCTGGTCTGATGCAGGATTCCAGCTGCTCTACTGGACCTTGTTGCTGGATTTCTGCTTCCATGATGCTCCAGATGTTTTGTACTGGTGAAACTGGACTGCAGCAGACCAGTTCTCCTGTTCCACCATCAGGATGTGGTCCTGCTGGACCAGTTCTCCTGTTCCACCATCAGGATGTGGTCCAGCATGGTGGAACCTGAAAGGTCTTCCCTGAAAGAGACGTTGTCTGGATGGGAGCAGATGTTTCAGCATTGATGGAGCTTCCCAGATGTGGAAGCTGCCCACGCCATCGGCACTAATGCAACCCCATCCCATCAGAGATGCAGGCTGATAACAAGCTGGATGCTCCCTCTCCTCTTTAGTCTGCAGGACACGCCGTCCATGCTGTCCACAAACTATTCCACATCTTCATCCAGGTTTCCACTCAGAACATTTTAAATGAGCTTTGGTCCAGAGAAGACGGCGTGTTTCTGGATCCTCTTCACATATGATGGAGCTTTAACCTGCATGTGTGGATTTCAGCCTGAACTGGGTTCACACTGGTTTCTGGAAGCTTCCTGAGTCCATGCACTGGTTTCCAGTAGAGATTCATGTCTGGTTTAATGAAGATCACCAGCATCCAGTCTGACCTTCAGCTTTGCCCAGTGCATACAGAGATTCCTCCTGATTCTCTGAATGTTTTGTTATTAAACTCTGTAGCTAGTTGCGTATTTAAAGTCTTCAGTTTTTTGTTGAAGAACTTTAAAAAAAGAAAAGTGTTCCTCTATTTTTACATCTCTTTCGTCTGATATTCTGTTTAGTCGAAGCAGTTGTCAACAGCTCCTCCAGTTTTTACTTTCCCAGCCTTTTGCTGCTGTTTCAGCTTTTTGAGGTCTTTTTTTGCTGCATCAGATTCACAGCCGGCTCATATTTTCCATGGAATGATAAAATATCTGACATGTTGTTTCTGTTCTACTGGGAATAAAATGTGGCTTGGTGATATTTACAAACCACTTGTAGCAGAGTGCGTTAGCTTTTCTCCTTATAAAGCGATCACATTTTAACTACTCCAGTCAAAACCAAGACAAGATGTTAATTTGACTTTGACTTTTGTCTTATTTTCTCCTTCAGCTGGTCTCAGCTTGACATTTCCAGCTGGAATCAATCATCCAGACACCTTGCTGTGATTACGATGTACTAAAGGCACAACATCTAAAAATAGAGCAACGACAACCTCTAATTTAGCCTGAAGTTATCGTGATGAACACGCTGATAAATAGCAGCAAAAACCTGCAGTGTTTTTCTCCCATAAATGAGTTCCCTTTTGCATCCCAGAATCCTGGAACTATCTTCTTGCTGCGAAGCCTTTGTGCATCTTTAAAATGCCAAGCATGCATCTTATTTCAGCATGTCCCTCCTGGAGTTATTGAATGCCTCCAGTAAAATGGTGATATTTATCAGCAGACAGAGAGCTGTGCTGTTTGGTGACTGGACAGAATGCCAAAGATCAGCTCTTTATGAGCAAAGATGGCCAACCTTTAGAGATGTTTGAATTTAATGAGCTGTCAAGCAGCAAAGCTAGACAACTTAAATCTTCCAGGAAGACGTTAAGCTGGGATCTACTCTGCATTTTAAGTTTTCAGTAAGAGGAGAATGCAGGGATCTGCTCTGAAGAGAGATTTCCTCGATTCAGAGCAAGAAGTCGTCATGGAGCAGATATTTGTTTCTCTGTGTTGGTGGTTACTCTGAGCTTTGCCGTGTGGCTTATGGGAGCTGTCAGCACAGCTCAAGCATGATAAATAAAGTTACACAAGCTTGTACTGTGTGCAGTGAGGTAGTCAAACACAAACTGCATCAACCTTGTCTAACAGATTCATACCCCCGGCAGATGGTGCACGCTGAGAGAGGCTGCTGACAGGTGCTGCGGTGATGTGACGGATGAAGGGAGGGAGGATTTTTTGGAAACAAATGTTATTTTAGTTTTAGATTTCTGACATGAATTTCGCTGTCTAGCTCTGTGCAGGACAATTTTTTCTCAAGACAGTCCAACAATTCTGTCTGTAGCTTCAGACGATTTTCCAGCTTTATACGTCCATCTTTCTTCTTCTGTGGTTCTGTCAGTTGATTGTGAAAAAGTCATGGTTTCCATTAGCCTTTGTTTTCCTTTATTACTACTATTGCTATTTTTAGAGAAGATGTAAAAAGTCCACTCAGCATCAACCATGAGAATCTCCCGTTCCACCTCATCACGATGAGAATCTCCCGTTCCACCTCATCACGATGAGAATCTCCCGTTCCACCTCATCACGATGAGAATCTCCCGTTCCACCTCATCACCATGAGAATCTCCCGTTCCACCTCATCACCATGAGAATCTCCCGTTCCACCTCATCATGATGAGAATCTCCCGTTCCACCTCATCATGATGAGAATCTCCCGTTCCACCTCATCACCATGAGAATCTGCCGTTCCACCTCATCATGATGAGAATCTCCCGTTCCACCTCATCACCATGAGAATCTCCCGTTCCACCTCATCACCATGAGAATCTCCCGTTCCACCTCATCACCATGAGCATCTCCCGTTCCACCTCATCACCATGAGAATCTCCCGTTCCACCTCATCACCATGAGAATCTCCCGTTCCACCTCATCACCATGAGAATCTCCCGTTCCACCTCATCACCATGAGAATCTCCCGTTCCACCTCATCACCGTGAGAATCTCCCGTTCCACCTCATCATGATAAGAATCTCCCGTTCCACCTCATCACCATGAGAATCTCCCGTTCCACCTCATAATGATGAGAATCTCCCGTTCCACCTCATCACCATGAGAATCTCCCAAAGCTGCTCTGCTGGATGTAGATCTGGTGACTGTGGAGCCGTTGGAGGACAGTGAATCGTCATGGTGGAGATTCAATTCAATTCAATTCAACTTTATTTATATAGCGTCAAATCACGGCAATGCCATCTCAAGACGCTTTACAGACAGAGGGGAAAACATAATGAAAGCCAATTCATAACAGCCTATATAAGGAAACCAACAGATTGAGTTGAGTCTAACTCAATCTCCCATCCTGAGCAAGCACACTGGCGACAGTGGGAAGGAAAAAACTCCCTTTTAACAGGAAGGAAACCTCCGGCAGAACCCGGCTCAGGACAGGCAGCCATCTGCCTCTGCTGTGTGGGGGGAAGAGGACAGAAAGACAACAGACAACAGGAACTGCTACTCCCGGCCAGGGAGACCTGCTGAGACAGGAGACATACATGTTAATGATGCAACACTGTTATGGGGGGGGGGGGGGGGTAAAAGAAAGAGATAAAGAGAAAAAGAAAGAAGCTCAGTGTATCAGGAAATGTCCCTCAGCAGTCTAAACCTATAGCAGCATAACTAAGGGATGCTAACCATCCCTAGTTATAGGACTTATCAAAAAGATAAGTCTTCAGCCTAGTCTTAAAGGTGGGGAGGGTGTCTGCTTCCCTAACACTAACTGGGAGCTTATTCCATAAGAGAGGGGCCTGATAACCAAAGGCTCTGCCTCCTGCTCGGCTCTTTGAGACTCCAGGAACCACAAGTAAGCCTGCAGTCTGTGAACGAAGTACTCTGCTTGGTATATAAGGAACAATGAGGTCTTTGATATATAGTGGTGCCTGGCTGTGGAGGGCTTTATATGTAAGGAGAAGGATTTTAAATTCTATTCTAGATTCAACAGGCAGCCAGTGAGATGATGTGAGCTTTGTGACATGTGATGCATTCTTAGTGCCACCTTTGTGGTCTTGTGTTATTATAGTCGTCTTTACTATCTCTACATAGGTAAATGTTTTGCCTTGCTGCAGTGTGATTGTCTGATTTTATATTTTCATAAACAACTGATTGAAAGGCTGAGTTGATGAAGTGAACGGTGTGTGTATTTAGGGGGTGTATTGATATGTTCTTGCTGTCCATGTTCATCATGTTTGTCGCATGCAGCTGCTTTCTGGCTGCTGTTTTTCAGCTTATTCAGCTTCAGTCTGACAGACCAGCTTTGCAGATCAGTTTTCTCTTTAAAGAAACATGTAGGTTTAATTAAAGCTGTGCCACTCTGTGAAAGGACAGATGTAAACACATTTCGACAAAATTTTTTTGTGCACATGTATTAAAGATTAGTGCTATTCTGTCAATCTCCTGGATTATTTAGAGATTTATATTTGGAGTTACCAAGTCTTACAATTGCAATCCAATAGATTTTTACTGTTTTCTGATATATACGATGGGACAATAATAGTTTGTCGATGCTTCATCCAACCAGATATATAATTTAGTTCAAAATCACACATTTTTCTGTCTTAGTCTCCAGGTGTCACATTAAGGTTTTCCTTTAAGTTGATATTATTATTTCAAGAGCTACATTCTGCCCTTCTGCTGGAGATGAAGGTCAGGATTTTATCAGCAGGTAACGGATCGCATGTCAGGGAGATGGAGAAGCTGCTGGATGGAAAGAATGAGGGCAAAGCCGAGCTGTAACCGATAGATCGCAGAGGTGTCATTGCTCTTCCATCAAACCTGCACAGGACCTCGGGAAAGAGGCGACACGTGTTCATTCGGCAGAACCTGCAGCACACTTCTGTTCAGAAGAAGCTCCGTTTTACTGAAAGTCTGCATGAATACTGCAGCATCACTAGAGATACAAAAAACTTTAAGAGCATATAATAACAAAGATAAAAAGTCAGCGTTGTTGTTTCAGAGGTTTACAGGTTTTCACAGCCTGGTGCTGCAGGGCTCCTGGTGAGCCATAAAATACAACAAAACTCATCTATATCAGCTCAGCAGCTGCAATTCCTAAACTTTCATACACTACCTGGAGGCGCTCTGTAAATGATACCATTGATGCATTTCTCTTCTCCTGCCGATGGATTTTTCTCTTTCTTTATTTTATTTTTTCACCCCTCCTGGTAAACCAGTGTGACATAGAGCATATGAACACAAAATGTCTACAGGAGCAGTGTCTTAAATCATTATTGGAGAAATTCAGACCTGAAATTTTTCCCTTTTTTCTCTTCTTTCAGGTGACCCCAAGATCTGAAAGTGGCCACCACAAGAGGTGAGATTCCTTTACCCTGTCTGTAAGTTTATCTGCCTGAGTGTTATCAGCAATATGTCAGAAATGACCAGAAGCCAGGCTGGGAAGAAGCAGCTGAAGTCATTGTAACAATACCTGTAACCTGGTGGATAAAAAAGATTAGATTCCTAAATTTCACAACAGCAACCCATTGCAACACAGTTCACCCTGAAACCCACGAGCGCAGGTTGGTTAAAGCTCCATCACACAAATACAAAGCCTTACGTGAACAGAAATACCGTCTTCTTCTCTGGACTGAAGATCATTCAAATGGAATGATCTTCCCTTACAGGAAACACGAGGCTGGAGCATGTCAGTTACATGACTGGTATAGAAGGAGCATTTCAGAGAGGCAGAGTCTCTCAGGCGGAAAGATGGACAAAGATTCACCAACCTGAGACGAATCAGACGTAAAGATTATGGAGCTCTTTCTGTAAAATGTTCCACAACATGAAGTTGTGAAGACTTTAAATATTCCACCAATTACAATCTATAATGTCAAATGTTTCAGAGAATCAGGAGGAGTCCCTGTATGTTGGGGGACAAGGCTGAAGGTCAAACTGGATGCTGATGCTCTTCTGCATTAAAACCAGACATGATTCTCTACTGGAAACCAGTGCATGGACTCAGGAAGCTTCCAGAAACCAGTGTGAACCCAGTTCAGGCTGAAATCCACACCTGCAGGTTAAAGCTCCATCATATGTGAAGAGGATCCAGAAACACGCCGTCTTCTCTGGACCAAAGCTCATTTAAAATGTTCTGAGTGGAAACCTGGATGAAGATGTGGAATAGTTTGTGGACAGCATGGACGGCGTGTCCTGCAGACTAAAGAGGAGAGGGAGCATCCAGCTTGTTATCAGCCTGCATCTCTGATGGGATGGGGTTGCATTAGTGCCGATGGCGTGGGCAGCTTCCACATCTGGGAAGCTCCATCAATGCTGAAACATCTGCTCCCATCCAGACAACGTCTCTTTCAGGGAAGACCTTGCAGGTTCCACCATGCAGGACCACATCCTGATGGTGGAACAGGAGAACTGGTCCAGCAGGACCATGCTGGACCACATCCTGCATCATCCTGTTACAACAGCAGAGCTTTTCCAGCTAAACTGCTGGAAGGATGATGATGATGATGATGATGATGTGTTTTAACACCGTCTGGACAGATGGAGCTTATCCAGACCTTCACAACCCTGCTGTGGATGTTTTACAAGTAAACGACTGGTATTGAAAGATTTTGAATTAAAAACTAAATCACTTCATGAAGAAGGTTTTCAGCCAGAACGACTGAGGCTGGACTGAGACCCCGTCCAGGTTTCACTTTGCTGTTTTAGCAGCTGGATAACTTCATCTACCTGATTATCGGCGGAAATTAATGTCTGTCTTTGTGTGTTTAGATTAATTTGCAACCAAAGAGAGCAGTTGCATCCAAGCCTAAGCCTGTTCTGTGCCTGACTCTCAATCTGTCCATGTAATCATGGCTGCTGCTCATCAGCTGGCCTTGCTGCACGTGGACGCACTGCGATTTTACCACAGATACCCCGCCAGGTGGGCCTGGCAGCACAAGATGGCTGCAGGTGCAGCCCTACATGTTTAAGTCTAATTTAGAGGATTTTAAACCCGTATGGACACACACGTCCGCCACTTCATGTCCGTTTTGTTGTGAGACAGCTGTTACATGTCACATGACTCAGATATTCTCCATTCTAGTAAATATTAGTTTTATTTCATGTCTTTATTTAAACAGTAGCTTATTTACCATGGAGAAGCAGTCTGGGGACTCCAAGGGGCTTAAGGTCACCAAGCAGCTCCCTGGTGGGGGTCAGGTGGACCTAAGATCTGCCTGGACCAAGGTGGTTTCATGGACCAGTGGATCAGGTCGGGCTCAGACCCCTGCAGAGAGCATGGATGTTGGTCCAGTCAGGGGTCTGCAACATCTGCTGATGAAATACCCTGAGTCCTCCAAGGAAACGTAGTCTAGAGCTGCAAAATTCATTTTAATGTAAAAAAAAAAGATCAACAAAAAGCAACCTGTGCTGCATCACTACCTACTCAGTCATTCAGTCGACTCATCGCGACTGAATCTCCTGAGTCATGTAACGCTCCTAACCTGCAAGAAGACGTCTGTAATTTCAGTCGGTATCTTCGTCAATCATTCCATGTTCCTCCATGGGTGAAAGGTCTTATTCTTTGTCTCAAGTTGCCACAAAACTTTTTTTTTTTTAATCAGTTTAATGTTGGTATTTTTAACATGTTTGTTCTGGAAATGTCTTTCAACGTTACATTATTTATTGATCATTTCTTGGCACAAATCAATCATATTTGGCAGCGAACATAGATGAATCTTCTGGAGAGTGTGAGTCAGTGCAGAAATGCCTCAGGCTGCAGACACCTGGCCCAACATGCCCTACCTGCCTGTTCAGCACCCGGAGAAGACACTGAGACATGACGCGGCTTCACATGACGAGGGAACTACGTCTCCCAGCTGCTGTGGGAACACCTCAAGATGTCCTCTGATTATCTGGAGGAGGCGGCAGACACTGGATTTCTCTGGAAAAGCTGCCATTACATGGTTTCAGATCAGCAGAGAGATGCTGGATGGATTGTTACCTCTGGCATTTATCTGTTTGACTGGAACAACGTTCTGGATACTACCATCCAGAAGAGGAACAATGTTCTGGATACTACCATCCAGAACAGAAACAACATTCTGGATACTACCATCCAGAACAGGAACGACGTTCTGGATACTACCATCCAGAACAGGAACAACATTCTGCATACTACCATCCAGAACAGGAACAACATTCTGGATACTACCATCCAGAACAGAAACAACATTCTGCATACTACCATCCAGAACAGGAACAACATTCTGGATACTACCATCCAGAACAGGAACAACATTCTGGATACTACCATCCAGAACAGGAACAACATTCTGGATACTACCATCCAGAACAGGAACAACATTCTGGATACTACCATCCAGAACAGGAACATCATTCTGGATACTATCATCCAGAACAGGAACGACATCCTGGATACTACCATCCAGGACAGGAACGACGTTCTGGATACTACCATCCAGAACAGGAACAACGTTCTGTATGCTACCATCCAGAACAGGAACAACATTCTGGATACTACCATCCAGAACAGCAACATCATTCTGGATACTACCATCCAGAACAGGAACAATGTTCTGGATACTACCATCCAGAACAGGAACGACGTTCTGGATACTACCATCCAGAACAGGAACAACGTTCTGTATGCTACCATCCAGAACAGGAACAACATTCTGGATACTACCATCCAGAACAGCAACATCATTCTGGATACTACCATCCAGAACAGGAACGACGTTCTGGATACTACCATCCAGAACAGGAACAACATTCTGGATACTACCATCCAGAACAGGAACAACATTCTGGATACTACCATCCAGAACAGGAACAACATTCTGGATACTACCATCCAGAACAGGAACAACATTCTGGATACTACCATCCAGAACAGGAACAACATTCTGGATACTACCATCCAGAACAGGAACGACATCCTGGATACTACCATCCAGAACAGGAACGACGTTCTGGATACTACCATCCAGAACAGGAACGACGTTCTGGATACTACCATCCAGAACAGCAACATCATTCTGGATACTACCATCCAGAACAGGAACAACGTTCTGGATGCTACCATCCAGAACAAGAACAACATTCTGGATACTACCATCCAGAACAAGAACAACATTCTGGATACTACCATCCAGAACAGGAACGACGTTCTGGATACTACCATCCAGAACAGGAACGACGTTCTGGATACTACCATCCAGAACAAGAACAACATTCTGGATACTACCATCCAGAACAGGAACAACGTTCTGGATACTACCATCCAGAACAGGAACGACGTTCTGGATACTACCATCCAGAACAGGAACGACATTCTGGATACTACCGCCCAGAACAGGAACGACATTCTGGATACTACCATCCAGAACAGGAACGACATTCTGGATACTACCATCCAGAACAAGAACAACATTCTGGATACTACCATCCAGAACAGGAACGACGTTCTGGATACTACCATCCAGAACAGGAACGACATTCTGGATACTACCATCCAGAACAGGAACGACATTCTGGATACCACCATCCAGACCAGGAACAACATTCTGGATACTACCATCCAGAACAGGAACGACATCCTGGATACTACCATCCAGAACAGGAACGACGTTCTGGATGGTAGTATCCAGAACAGGAACAACGTTCTGTATGCTACCATCCAGAACAGGAACAACATTCTGGATACTACCATCCAGAACAGCAACATCATTCTGGATACTACCATCCAGAACAGGAACAACATTCTGGATACTACCATCCAGAACAGAAACAACATTCTGGATACTACCATCCAGAACAGGAACAACATTCTGGATACTACCATCCAGAACAGGAACAACATTCTGGATACTACCATCCAGAACAGGAACAACATTCTGGATACTACCATCCAGAACAGGAACATCATTCTGGATACTACCATCCAGAACAGGAACGACATCCTGGATACTACCATCCAGAACAGGAACGACGTTCTGGATACTACCATCCAGAACAGGAACAACGTTCTGGATACTACCATCCAGAACAGCAACATCATTCTGGATACTACCATCCAGAACAGCAACATCATTCTGGATACTACCATCCAGAACAGGAACGACGTTCTGGATACTACCATCCAGAACAGGAACAACATTCTGGATACTACCATCCAGAACAGGAACAACATTCTGGATACTACCATCCAGAACAGCAACATTCTGGATGCTACCATCCAGAACAAGAACAACATTCTGGATACTACCATCCAGAACAAGAACGACATTCTGGATACTACCATCCAGAACAGGAACGACGTTCTGGATACTACCATCCAGAACAGGAACGACGTTCTGGATACTACCATCCAGAACAGGAACAACGTTCTGTATGCTACCATCCAGAACAAGAACAACGTTCTGTATGCTACCATCCAGAACAAGAACAACATTCTGGATACTACCATCCAGAACAGGGACGACGTTCTGGATACTACCATCCAGAACAGGAACGACGTTCTGGATACTACCATCCAGAACAAGAACAACATTCTGGATACTACCATCCAGAACAGGAACGACGTTCTGGATACTACCATCCAGAACAGGAACGACATTCTGGATACTACCATCCAGAACAAGAACAACATTCTGGATACTACCATCCAGAACAAGAACAACATTCTGGATACTACCATCCAGAACAGGAACGACATTCTGGATACTACCATCCAGAACAGGAACGACATTCTGGATACCACCATCCAGACCAGGAACAACATTCTGGATACCACCATCCAGAACAGGAACGACATCCTGGATACCACCATCCAGAACAGGAACGACGTTCTGGATGGTAGTATCCAGAACAGGAACAACGTTCTGTATGCTACCATCCAGAACAGGAACAACATTCTGGATACTACCATCCAGAACAGCAACATCATTCTGGATACTACCATCCAGAACAGGAACAATGTTCTGGATACTACCATCCAGAACAGGAACGACGTTCTGGATACTACCATCCAGAACAGGAACAACATTCTGGATACTACCATCCAGAACAGAAACAACATTCTGGATGCTACCATCCAGAACAAGAACAACATTCTGGATACTACCATCCAGAACAAGAACGACATTCTGGATACTACCATCCAGAACAGGAACGACGTTCTGGATACTACCATCCAGAACAGGAACGACGTTCTGGATACTACCATCCAGAACAGGAACAACGTTCTGTATGCTACCATCCAGAACAAGAACAACATTCTGGATACTACCATCCAGAACAGGAACGACGTTCTGGATACTACCATCCAGAACAGGAACAACGTTCTGGATACTACCATCCAGAACAAGAACAACATTCTGGATACTACCATCCAGAACAGGAACGACATTCTGGATACTACCATCCAGAACAGGAACAACATTCTGGATACTACCATCCAGAACAGATACGACATTCTGGATGCTACCATCCAGAACAGCACCAGAACAAACACCACAACATCGACACTGAGTCCATCCAGCCTATTGGGACGTGTGGATGTTGTATCTGTGACAAACAAAAGCTTCTTTTACCTTTTCAAAAAGAAATAAAGGACTTCAGCTCATCTCAGGGGGGAGATTGAGGTCAAAGCTCAGCTCTTCTTGTTGAGAAGTTTGGAAGTAAATGTTTTGTTCAGATTGCAGAACAACAATGTTTTCCTGTTTTTACTGTGACGAATGCAGCAGGTCTGCAGCCGTTCTGGAGCTGAGATGCTGATACAGCTGAGTCTGTTGCTGTAGCTACTTCTCTTGTTTGTGCATGCTCCCTCCCTCCTGCTGAGCCTTCTGAGAGTGTGCGATTGGCTCAACCTGTCTTCCCCCCCAGACCTCACCCTGCAGGGTGCTAATGGGCCACAGTGTGATATTTAGTCTTGAAGCTGTGGATGTTTAGGCTTGGCTTCAGCGCCTGCTGTGCATCCTGGAGTACTCCTGTGTGTTTGTTGGCTTTGTGTTCCTGGGCACCACCAAAGACATCTGAAAGCGATGGCTCTCGCAGACGAAAAGGAGCCTCGGTGCTTTGTGAGGATGTGCACGTGCCGTGGGTGTGTGCATGCCGATAAAGGAAGGCTGGCCTTGAGGAGCCACGGTTACAGAGACAAATGAAATGCACTTTATCTGGGTGCTGGCGAGCAGCGAGTTTCAAGGACTGTTCTCGATCAAACGGCGCTCACTGCAGCATTCGGCTCGTTGGAAGAAAGAACTAAAATAAACTGTTTTCTACAGAAAATTACTGTTTCTCAGTCCTGGTCCTCAGCGGCTTTAGAAGAAAAACCAGTAACATGTGAAGCTGAATCAGGTGTGTTGGAGTAGGAAGACATATAGAACATGCAGGCAGCGAGTCCTGAGGACCGGATGTAAACAGGAGTCTAAAAACGGCTTGTTTTAGTAAGAAGTTTAAATTCGATACTAAACTGCAGACTTTGTGTTGCTTCTCCTCTTCTTCTAACATCTGTAAACATCTGGGAAGTGAGGAGAGCAGCTGCTGGAGTTTCGGGAGAGGAATGTTGTCCCGTTCTGGTCTGATGCAGGATTCCAGCTGCTCTACTGGACCTTGTTGCTGGATTTCTGCTTCCATGATGCTCCAGATGTTTTGTACTGGTGAAACTGGACTGCAGCAGACCAGTTCTCCTGTTCCACCATCAGGATGTGGTCCAGCATGGTGGAACCTGCAAGGTCTTCCCTGAAAGAGACGTTGTCTGGATGGGAGCAGATGTTTCAGCATTGATGGAGCTTCCCAGATGTGGAAGCTGCCCACGCCATCGGCACTAATGCAACCCCATCCCATCAGAGATGCAGGCTGATAACAAGCTGGATGCTCCCTCTCCTCTTTAGTCTGCAGGACACGCCGTCCATGCTGTCCACAAACTATTCCACATCTTCATCCAGGTTTCCACTCAGAACATTTTAAATGAGCTTTGGTCCAGAGAAGACGGCGTGTTTCTGGATCCTCTTCACATATGATGGAGCTTTAACCTGCAGGTGTGGATTTCAGTCTGAACTGGGTTCACACTGGTTTCTGGAAGCTTCCTGAGTTCATGCACTGGTTTCCAGTAGAGAATCATGTCTGTGTTTAATGCAGAAGATCATCAGCATCCAGTCTGACCTTCAGCCTTGTCCTGTCCATACAGAGATTCCCCCTGAATCTTATGATGATACTATAGACTTTAGAGCAGAGGTGGGCATCTCTAGTCCCCGGGTACAATACTCCTGCAAATGTTAGGAGTTTCCCTGCTGCAACACACCTAACCTCATTAGCAGACTGGTGCAGTGCCTAGCATCAAACTCTGCACCAGTCTGCTAATCAGCCTTTGATGTGACCCAAGTGTCTTGCAGCCGGGAAACTCTGAACACCTGTAGGACTGCAGCCCTCGAGGACTAGAGTTGTCCACCCCTGCTTTAGATGGTTTAAAGTGTTCACAGTTTTTCTGAAATCATTCTACAGTTTTTAGATCTTTCCACCTGAGAGACTCTGCCTCTCTGAAATGCTCCTTTTATACCAGTCATGTCACTGACCTGTTACTAATGACCCTGGTTTTCTACAGCTCCTCCAGTTGTTACTTTTCCAGCCTTCATTGCTCCTGTTCCAACTTTTTACAGACGTGTTTCTGCATCAGATTCCCTTTTCCATCTGGCAGGTGTTGAAACAAGTGCAGACGCTACAACGAAGTTCTGTTTGTTCTTCGTCTCGCCAGCAGCTTTCCCGTCTGTTTCAGCTGCAGAAACAACACCAGCAGCTCCTCCTCAGACAGCTCGGCGAGTAATTCTCATGGGGAGGGGCTTTTACAAACCTGCCACATCCTGCTCCTACCAGGGAGGGGGCGTCGTGGCAGTTTGTTCGAAGTTTTCACCTCAGTGATTATGAGAATAAGCAGGAAAGTAAACGGCACCTCGGTCTCTACGCAGCGAGTGAAAAGTGAAAAGTAGATAAGGTTAATGTTCTGCTTCAGCTGCATTCAAAACCTTTTGAATCCATTTTCTTTTCAGAAACTGAAGAGCAGTGAGGCATCCCTGCCTGTTTGGAGCTGTAATATGGGAATAGTTTCCTAATCAGAATCCTCTTTGCACCAAAGTTGCAAATCCTCATCAGCCTCCTCTCCATTAAAGGAATAAAAGGCAGAAGGGTGTTAATAATGCATGCCTTATTGAAAGGGCAAATGCTCAGAAGATAGTCCCACCTGCTTTTTAATGACGGATGTGTCATCCCGTTGGAGCGTAATACCCCGGCTGTGATTCATACCTTCATACCTGATTCATACAACTTTCTGACTCACTTAAAGTTAAATCAGAGGTTTTCTTGCTTTATATGTGCGATGCAGCTCTGCAGGACACGGGTGTGAGGAGGAGGTCGGCGGGGGCGGCAGGCAGCGACACAACCGCCACGGCAGAAACGGAGGAGCTGGAAGCCTGGAGAAAAGGCTGGAGGAGCTGGAGAAGGTGTGTACACCAGACTGCTGACAATCCCCTAATAAAGGCTTAAAACGTATTATTTTGGACTAAAAGGTGAGTAAATGCAGGTTTGTGGTCTGAGACGAGGCTGCAGATGAGATGCAGCACACAGGCTGGCAGCTTGACCCCCCCCCCGGCTCCCGTTGTTCCTGAGAGATCCGAGTCCTTCCCCGTCAAACAGACCTGAGACTCACTGAGCATCTGCTGGTTGTATCGGCCAGCAGATGATCCACCTTTTTAAGAAGCACGCTACAGGTCTGCGTCGCAACTCCACAATGTTACGACCCCAGTGGTGTCTAGGAGGAAAAGGGGGTTGCAACACAAAAGAGGAGTGGCAACTAAAAGTTCCAATAAAAGGTGGGATTTTATTTACAATGATTCAAACCAAGGAAACTAAAGGGTAGAACTTAAAACATCCTGTGACAGCAGCAAAACCCACTATTTAACAAAACTCCAAAAGGGATAACTCAAAACCTCCCAATACGGCAGAGATAACTTTCTTAATACAATAACACAAAACCCAAAACAGCTCTGTAATCACAGACAAAATCACTACAGGTTCTGTAACTCTACAACAAGTCAAAGAGTCCCAGAAGACAAAATCTCAGCAAAACCCACAAACAGTACAACAGTGGCAAACTGTGTCACACTCAAACACAGCTGCCCTGACTGAGGTTGATGACGTCCCTTAAATAGGAGAGTGGCGGAGGAGGTAGCCAATGAGCCTTCAGTCCTCCACCAATCCTAAAGCACCAAGGGTAGAGGCTGAGATGCGGAAGACTGGCCAATCCAAGTCTTGTGCGGGTGTTGGGACATCTTCCTCCACATTCCAGCAGGCTTGGAATATATAACTATATTCAGTGAATAATTAATTTATTCTCCTCATAGATTAAATTCCGTAGGGAAAAAAACATTTATTCGCAGAGCAGAAATTACAAATAGAGATGTTTCATCGTATTTATTGTTATTTTAACTGCCCTGCTCCTCGAAGCGCCAGTGTTTCCTGTAGCTGCGTTAGCGCCACAGAAAATGACTAACATCACTGTAAACGGTGTTGCTGCAGAGTGAAATAACGGTTTATGTCCTCAGACCCTGACGAGGATCCTGCAACACATAAACCTAAAGAGCTGCAACTTCCTCCAGCAGTTAGAATAACTACACCACCATCCTGCTGACTCATCGTCCACATCGCTTGGTAGTAAAATAATCCAAGCAGCCAATCACATTGGACATATGTGCATTCAGAAGCTCACAGATGTGTCTGAATCAGAACAGGCATCTGCAGACGTTTTATAAAACAGATTAATTTATTTTTAACTGCTGTTTTCCAGTTAAAGCCTCTTTAAATCCTTAACATTCACAGCAAATGACTCACAAACCAAACAATTCAATCTTCCTTTCATTCAGGTTTTTGTGCTACAAAGCCAGCACGCGCACGCCCGCCTCCTTCCACATGGAGGGTGAAATGAGTGCATGTTGTTCCTGTCTGAACCTCTGAATGACCCCATGAGCAGAACAAACATCACATTTACATGCAGACATCATGAAATTCCTGTTTTCTGTCCGCTCAGTTTTCTTTCTTTTGCAGAGGAGAATAAAGTTGTTTCCATAGTAACCAATCGAGCAGTTATAGTAGAAGATTACCTGGGAATGAAGCTGTTCATAACAGAATTTCTCCCTGCCTTCCAAAGGTTTGAAAGTAGATATTTAAAGCTTTGAATTCATACCGAAGCGGTACCAGACGTCTGTGGGGCTTCAGATCTGTCCAGGTGTTTGGTCTGACCCGGTTCCAACCGGAGCTTAATTGACTTGAGAGAGCAGGTTTCATCTAGCAATCAGCTCTGCACCTCTGAGGGTTTTTAGTTCTGTCTGATGGCTGAAAGTTGCAGCCGGGAGTCAGAGAGATTCAGCCGAGAGCAATTTCACACCATCAGACCTGCCGTACGTGTCTGGCTGAATGTGGGAAAGTTAAAGAAAGAAAATAAAGGGTGTGAAATATCGTTTCTGGCCATTTGACCCAGAGGAAGGCCCCAGCAGGGTCACAGCCGCACTTACTTTTAAAACCTCTGTGCAAAACCGGCCGTGGTGACATTTGATTCTGTCTTGAGTTTCTGCCGTGGGAGCAGAGAGGGGTTGAGTGTCTGATAGGTCTGAGCTGAAGGAAAAGACATATCTGAACTGTTAAAGGTCATCTCTCCTACATCATAGAGAGTTTTTCTTTTCAGAGCGGAGCTGCAGTTTTTAGACAGAAAATCCAAACTTTGGCAGCTACACAAAGAACTGAAATTGGAAAATCATCTGAACAAAGCTGCTTTTATTGCAGCTCTAAGCTGACAATCTGGTGGGAGTCAGAGCTCTGAAACACTGATAGGATCTTATTGTCATATGAGATGTCAAACCTGCAGCTCTGCAGGTTTAGATTCCAAAAGATCCGTGGGACAAAAAAAGGCAGGAACATTTAATAAAACTGCCTCATTGTTGACTTACTGACGTGTACATTAAATTGAGAAAGCATGAAGATTTGTCAAGTGAATGTCACCATGAGAATCTCCCGTTCCACCTCATCACCATGAGAATCTCCCGTTCCACCTCATCACCATGAGAATCTCCCGTTCCACCTCATCATGATGAGAATCTCCCGTTCCACCTCATCATGATGAGAATCTCCCGTTCCACCTCATCACCATGAGAATCTCCCGTTCCACCTCATCATGATGAGAATCTCCCGTTCGACCTCATCATGATGAGAATCTCCCGTTCCACCTCATCACCATGAGAATCTGCCATTCCACCTCATCATGATGAGAATCTCCCGTTCCACCTAATCATTATGAGAATCTCCCGTTCCACCTCATCACCATGAGAATCTCCCGTTCCACCACATCATGATGAGAATCTGCCGTTCCACCTCATCACCATGAGAATCTGCCGTTCCACCTCATCACCATGAGAATCTGCCGTTCCACCTCATCACCATGAGAATCTGCCGTTCCACCTCATCATGATGAGAATCTCCCGTTCCACCTCATCATGATGAGAATCTCCCGTTCCACCTCATCACCATGAGAATCTGCCGTTCCACCTCATCACCATGAGAATCTGCCGTTCCACCTCATCACCATGAGAATCTGCCGTTCCACCTCATCATGATGAGAATCTCCCGTTCCACCTCATCATGATGAGAATCTGCCGTTCCACCTCATCACCATGAGAATCTCCCGTTCCACCTCATCACGATGAGAATCTCCCGTTCCACCTCATCATGATGAGAATCTCCCGTTCCACCACATCATGATGAGAATCTCCCGTTCCACCACATCATGATGAGAATCTCCCGTTCCACCTCATCATGATGAGAATCTCCCGTTCCACCTCATCATGATGAGAATCTCCCGTTCCACCTCATCATGATGAGAATCTCCCGTTCCACCTCATCACCATGAGAATCTCCCGTTCCACCTCATCATGATGAGAATCTCCCGTTCCACCTCATCATGATGAGAATCTGCCGTTCCACCTCATCACCATGAGAATCTGCCGTTCCACCTCATCATGATGAGAATCTCCCGTTCCACCTCATCATGATGAGAATCTGCCGTTCCACCTCATCACCATGAGAATCTCCCGTTCCACCTCATCACCATGAGAATCTCCCGTTCCACCTCATCATGATGAGAATCTCCCGTTCCACCACATCATGATGAGAATCTCCCGTTCCACCACATCATGATGAGAATCTCCCGTTCCACCTCATCATGATGAGAATCTCCCGTTCCACCACATCATGATGAGAATCTCCCGTTCCACCTCATCATGATGAGAATCTCCCGTTCCACCTCATCACCATGAGAATCTGCCGTTCCACCTCATCACCATGAGAATCTGCCGTTCCACCTCATCACCATGAGAATCTCCTGTTCCACCTCATCATGATGAGAATCTCCCGTTCCACCTCATCACCATGAGAATCTGCCGTTCCACCTCATCACCATGAGAATCTCCCGTTCCACCTCATCACCATGAGAATCTCCCGTTCCACCTCATCACCATGAGAATCTGCCGTTCCACCTCATCACCATGAGAATCTGCCGTTCCACCTCATCATGATGAGAATCTCCCGTTCCACCTCATCACCATGAGAATCTGCCGTTCCACCTCATCACCATGAGAATCTGCCGTTCCGCCTCATCACCATGAGAATCTGCCGTTCCGCCTCATCACCATGAGAATCTGCCGTTCCACCTCATCACCATGAGAATCTCCCGTTCCACCTCATCACCATGAGAATCTCCCGTTCCACCTCATCATGATGAGAATCTCCCGTTCGACGTCATCATGATGAGAATCTCCCGTTCGACGTCATCACGATGAGAATCTCCCGTTCCACCTCATCACCATGAGAATCTGCCGTTCCACCTCATCATGATGAGAATCTCCCGTTCCACCTCATCACCATGAGAATCTCCCGTTCCACCTCATCATGATGAGAATCTCCCGTTCGACCTCATCATGATGAGAATCTCCCGTTCCACCTCATCACCATGAGAATCTGCCGTTCCACCTCATCATGATGAGAATCTCCCGTTACACCTAATCATTATGAGAATCTCCCGTTCCACCTCATCACCATGAGAATCTCCCGTTCCACCTCATCACCATGAGAATCTCCCGTTCCACCTCATCACCATGAGAATCTGCCGTTCCACCTCATCACCATGAGAATCTGCCGTTCCACCTCATCACCATGAGAATCTGCCGTTCCACCTCATCACCATGAGAATCTCCTGTTCCACCTCATCATGATGAGAATCTCCCGTTCCACCTCATCACCATGAGAATCTGCCGTTCCACCTCATCACCATGAGAATCTCCCGTTCCACCTCATCACCATGAGAATCTGCCGTTCCACCTCATCACCATGAGAATCTGCCGTTCCACCTCATCACCATGAGAATCTGCCGTTCCACCTCATCATGATGAGAATCTCCCGTTCCACCTCATCATGATGAGAATCTCCCGTTCGACGTCATCATGATGAGAATCTCCCGTTCGACGTCATCATGATGAGAATCTCCCGTTCCACCTCATCACCATGAGAATCTGCCGTTCCACCTCATCATGATGAGAATCTCCCGTTCCACCTAATCATTATGAGAATCTCCCGTTCCACCTCATCACCATGAGAATCTCCCGTTCCACCTCATCACCATGAGAATCTCCCGTTCCACCTCATCATGATGAGAATCTCCCGTTCTACCTCATCACGATGAGAATCTCCCGTTCCACCTCATCACCATGAGAATCTGCCGTTCCACCTCATCATGATGAGAATCTCCCGTTCCACCTAATCATTATGAGAATCTCCCGTTCCACCTCATCACCATGAGAATCTCCCGTTCCACCTCATCATGATGAGAATCTGCCGTTCCACCTATTCACCATGAGAATCTGCCGTTCCACCTCATCACCATGAGAATCTCCCGTTCCACCTCATCACCATGAGAATCTCCCGTTCCACCTCATCATGATGAGAATCTGCCGTTCCACCTCATCACCATGAGAATCTGCCGTTCCACCTCATCACCATGAGAATCTCCCATTCCGCCTCATCATGATGAGAATCTCCCGTTCCACCTCATCACCATGAGAATCTCCCGTTCCGCCTCATCACCATGAGAATCTGCCGTTCCGCCTCATCACCATGAGAATCTCCCGTTCCACCTCATCACCATGAGAATCTCCCGTTCCGCCTCATCATGATGAGAATCTCCCGTTCCACCTCATCACCATGAGAATCTGCCGTTCCGCCTCATCACCATGAGAATCTCCCGTTCCACCTCATCATGATGAGAATCTCCCGTTCCACCACATCATGATGAGAATCTCCCGTTCCACCTCATCATGATGAGAATCTCCCGTTCCACCTCATCACCATGAGAATCTGCCGTTCCACCTCATCACCATGAGAATCTGCCGTTCCACCTCATCACCATGAGAATCTCCTGTTCCACCTCATCATGATGAGAATCTCCCGTTCCACCTCATCACCATGAGAATCTGCCGTTCCACCTCATCACCATGAGAATCTCCCGTTCCACCTCATCACCATGAGAATCTCCCGTTCCACCTCATCACCATGAGAATCTGCCGTTCCACCTCATCACCATGAGAATCTGCCGTTCCACCTCATCATGATGAGAATCTCCCGTTCCACCTCATCACCATGAGAATCTGCCGTTCCACCTCATCACCATGAGAATCTGCCGTTCCGCCTCATCACCATGAGAATCTGCCGTTCCGCCTCATCACCATGAGAATCTGCCGTTCCACCTCATCACCATGAGAATCTCCCGTTCCACCTCATCACCATGAGAATCTCCCGTTCCACCTCATCACCATGAGAATCTCCCGTTCCACCTCATCATGATGAGAATCTCCCGTTCGACGTCATCATGATGAGAATCTCCCGTTCCACCTCATCACCATGAGAATCTGCCGTTCCACCTCATCATGATGAGAATCTCCCGTTCCACCTAATCATTATGAGAATCTCCCGTTCCACCTCATCACCATGAGAATCTCCCGTTCCACCTCATCATGATGAGAATCTCCCGTTCGACCTCATCATGATGAGAATCTCCCGTTCCACCTCATCACCATGAGAATCTGCCGTTCCACCTCATCATGATGAGAATCTCCCGTTCCACCTAATCATTATGAGAATCTCCCGTTCCACCTCATCACCATGAGAATCTCCCGTTCCACCTCATCACCATGAGAATCTCCCGTTCCACCTCATCACCATGAGAATCTGCCGTTCCACCTCATCACCATGAGAATCTGCCGTTCCACCTCATCACCATGAGAATCTGCCGTTCCACCTCATCACCATGAGAATCTCCTGTTCCACCTCATCATGATGAGAATCTCCCGTTCCACCTCATCACCATGAGAATCTGCCGTTCCACCTCATCACCATGAGAATCTCCCGTTCCACCTCATCACCATGAGAATCTGCCGTTCCACCTCATCACCATGAGAATCTGCCGTTCCACCTCATCACCATGAGAATCTGCCGTTCCACCTCATCATGATGAGAATCTCCCGTTCCACCTCATCATGATGAGAATCTCCCGTTTGACGTCATCATGATGAGAATCTCCCGTTCCACCTCATCACCATGAGAATCTGCCGTTCCACCTCATCATGATGAGAATCTGCCGTTCCACCTAATCATTATGAGAATCTCCCGTTCCACCTCATCACCATGAGAATCTCCCGTTCCACCTCATCACCATGAGAATCTCCCGTTCCACCTCATCATGATGAGAATCTCCCGTTCGACCTCATCACGATGAGTATCTCCCGTTCCACCTCATCACCATGAGAATCTGCCGTTCCACCTCATCATGATGAGAATCTCCCGTTCCACCTAATCATTATGAGAATCTCCCGTTCCACCTCATCACCATGAGAATCTCCCGTTCCACCTCATCATGATGAGAATCTGCCGTTCCACCTATTCACCATGAGAATCTGCCGTTCCACCTCATCACCATGAGAATCTCCCGTTCCACCTCATCACCATGAGAATCTCCCGTTCCACCTCATCATGATGAGAATCTGCCGTTCCACCTCATCACCATGAGAATCTGCCGTTCCACCTCATCACCATGAGAATCTCCCGTTCCGCCTCATCATGATGAGAATCTCCCGTTCCACCTCATCATGATGAGAATCTCCCGTTCCGCCTCATCACCATGAGAATCTGCCGTTCCGCCTCATCACCATGAGAATCTGCCGTTCCGCCTCATCACCATGAGAATCTCCCGTTCCACCTCATCACCATGAGAATCTCCCGTTCCGCCTCATCATGATGAGAATCTCCCATTCCACCTAATCATTATGAGAATCTCCCGTTCCACCTCATCACCATGAGAATCTGCCGTTCCGCCTCATCACCATGAGAATCTGCCGTTCCGCCTCATCACCATGAGAATCTGCCGTTCCGCCTCATCACCATGAGAATCTCCCGTTCCACCTCATCACCATGAGAATCTCCCGTTCCACCTCATCACCATGAGAATCTGCCGTTCCACCTCATCACCATGAGAATCTGCCGTTCCACCTCATCACCATGAGAATCTGCCGTTCCACCTCATCACCATGAGAATCTCCTGTTCCACCTCATCATGATGAGAATCTCCCGTTCCACCTCATCACCATGAGAATCTGCCGTTCCACCTCATCACCATGAGAATCTCCCGTTCCACCTCATCACCATGAGAATCTGCCGTTCCACCTCATCACCATGAGAATCTGCCGTTCCACCTCATCACCATGAGAATCTGCCGTTCCACCTCATCATGATGAGAATCTCCCGTTCCACCTCATCATGATGAGAATCTCCCGTTCGACGTCATCATGATGAGAATCTCCCGTTCCACCTCATCACCATGAGAATCTGCCGTTCCACCTCATCATGATGAGAATCTGCCGTTCCACCTAATCATTATGAGAATCTCCCGTTCCACCTCATCACCATGAGAATCTCCCGTTCCACCTCATCACCATGAGAATCTCCCGTTCCACCTCATCATGATGAGAATCTGCCGTTCCACCTCATCACCATGAGAATCTGCCGTTCCACCTCATCAGCATGAGAATCTGCCGTTCCACCTCATCAGCATGAGAATCTGCCGTTCCACCTCATCACCATGAGAATCTGCCGTTCCACCTCATCACCATGAGAATCTGCCGTTCCACCTCATCACCATGAGAATCTCCCGTTCCACCTCATCACCATGAGAATCTCCCGTTCCACCTCATCACCATGAGAATCTCCCGTTCCACCTCATCACCATGAGAATCTGCCGTTCCACCTCATCACCATGAGAATCTCCCGTTCCACCTCATCACCATGAGAATCTGCCGTTCCGCCTCATCACCATGAAAATCTGCCGTTCCGCCTCATCACCATGAGAATCTGCCGTTCCGCCTCATCACCATGAGAATCTGCCGTTCCGCCTCATCACCATGAGAATATGCCGTTCCGCCTCATCACCATGAGAATCTGCCGTTCCGCCTCATCACCATGAGAATCTCCCGTTCCGCCTCATCATGATGAGAATCTCCCGTTCCGCCTCATCATGATGAGAATCTCCCGTTCCACCTCATCATGATGAGAATCTCCCGTTCCGCCTCATCACCATGAGAATCTGCCGTTCCGCCTCATCACCATGAGAATCTGCCGTTCCGCCTCATCACCATGAGAATCTCCCGTTCCACCTCATCACCATGAGAATCTCCCGTTCCGCCTCATCATGATGAGAATCTCCCATTCCACCTAATCATTATGAGAATCTCCCGTTCCACCTCATCACCATGAGAATCTGCCGTTCCGCCTCATCACCATGAGAATCTGCCGTTCCGCCTCATCACCATGAGAATCTGCCGTTCCGCCTCATCACCATGAGAATCTCCCGTTCCACCTCATCACCATGAGAATCTCCCGTTCCGCCTCATCATGATGAGAATCTCCCATTCCACCTAATCATTATGAGAATCTCCCGTTCCGCCTCATCACCATGAGAATCTGCCGTTCCGCCTCATCACCATGAGAATCTCCCGTTCCACCTCATCACCATGAGAATCTCCCGTTCCACCTCATCACCATGAGAATCTCCCGTTCCACCTCATCATGATGAGAATCTCCCGTTCGACCTCATCATGATGAGAATCTCCCGTTCCACCTCATCACCATGAGAATCTGCCGTTCCACCTCATCATGATGAGAATCTCCCGTTCCACCTAATCATTATGAGAATCTCCCGTTCCACCTCATCACCATGAGAATCTCCCGTTCCACCTCATCACCATGAGAATCTCCCGTTCCACCTCATCATGATGAGAATCTGCCGTTCCACCTCATCACCATGAGAATCTGCCGTTCCACCTCATCAGCATGAGAATCTGCCGTTCCACCTCATCAGCATGAGAATCTGCCGTTCCACCTCATCACCATGAGAATCTGCCGTTCCACCTCATCACCATGAGAATCTGCCGTTCCACCTCATCACCATGAGAATCTCCCGTTCCACCTCATCACCATGAGAATCTCCCGTTCCACCTCATCACCATGAGAATCTCCCGTTCCACCTCATCACCATGAGAATCTGCCGTTCCACCTCATCACCATGAGAATCTCCCGTTCCACCTCATCACCATGAGAATCTGCCGTTCCGCCTCATCACCATGAAAATCTGCCGTTCCGCCTCATCACCATGAGAATCTGCCGTTCCGCCTCATCACCATGAGAATCTGCCGTTCCGCCTCATCACCATGAGAATATGCCGTTCCGCCTCATCACCATGAGAATCTGCCGTTCCGCCTCATCACCATGAGAATCTCCCGTTCCGCCTCATCATGATGAGAATCTCCCGTTCCGCCTCATCATGATGAGAATCTCCCGTTCCACCTCATCATGATGAGAATCTCCCGTTCCGCCTCATCACCATGAGAATCTGCCGTTCCGCCTCATCACCATGAGAATCTGCCGTTCCGCCTCATCACCATGAGAATCTCCCGTTCCACCTCATCACCATGAGAATCTCCCGTTCCGCCTCATCATGATGAGAATCTCCCATTCCACCTAATCATTATGAGAATCTCCCGTTCCACCTCATCACCATGAGAATCTGCCGTTCCGCCTCATCACCATGAGAATCTGCCGTTCCGCCTCATCACCATGAGAATCTGCCGTTCCGCCTCATCACCATGAGAATCTCCCGTTCCACCTCATCACCATGAGAATCTCCCGTTCCGCCTCATCATGATGAGAATCTCCCATTCCACCTAATCATTATGAGAATCTCCCGTTCCGCCTCATCACCATGAGAATCTGCCGTTCCGCCTCATCACCATGAGAATCTCCCGTTCCACCTCATCACCATGAGAATCTCCCGTTCCACCTCATCACCATGAGAATCTCCCGTTCCACCTCATCATGATGAGAATCTCCCGTTCGACCTCATCATGATGAGAATCTCCCGTTCCACCTCATCACCATGAGAATCTGCCGTTCCACCTCATCATGATGAGAATCTCCCGTTCCACCTAATCATTATGAGAATCTCCCGTTCCACCTCATCACCATGAGAATCTCCCGTTCCACCTCATCACCATGAGAATCTCCCGTTCCACCTCATCATGATGAGAATCTGCCGTTCCACCTCATCACCATGAGAATCTGCCGTTCCACCTCATCAGCATGAGAATCTGCCGTTCCACCTCATCAGCATGAGAATCTGCCGTTCCACCTCATCACCATGAGAATCTGCCGTTCCACCTCATCACCATGAGAATCTGCCGTTCCACCTCATCACCATGAGAATCTCCCGTTCCACCTCATCACCATGAGAATCTCCCGTTCCACCTCATCACCATGAGAATCTCCCGTTCCACCTCATCACCATGAGAATCTGCCGTTCCACCTCATCACCATGAGAATCTGCCGTTCCACCTCATCACCATGAGAATCTCCCGTTCCACCTCATCACCATGAGAATCTCCCGTTCCACCTCATCACCATGAGAATCTGCCGTTCCACCTCATCACCATGAGAATCTGCCGTTCCACCTCATCACCATGAGAATCTCCCGTTCCACCTCATCACCATGAGAATCTCCCGTTCCACCTCATCACCATGAGAATCTCCCGTTCCACCTCATCACCATGAGAATCTCCCGTTCCACCTCATCACCATGAGAATCTGCCGTTCCACCACATCACCATGAGAATCTGCCGTTCCACCTCATCACCATGAGAATCTGCCGTTCCACCTCATCACCATGAGAATCTCCCGTTCCACCTCATCACCATGAGAATCTGCCGTTCCGCCTCATCACCATGAAAATCTGCCGTTCCGCCTCATCACCATGAGAATCTGCCGTTCCGCCTCATCACCATGAGAATCTGCCGTTCCGCCTCATCACCATGAGAATATGCCGTTCCGCCTCATCACCATGAGAATCTGCCGTTCCGCCTCATCACCATGAGAATCTCCCGTTCCGCCTCATCATGATGAGAATCTCCCGTTCCGCCTCATCATGATGAGAATCTCCCGTTCCGCCTCATCATGATGAGAATCTCCCGTTCCGCCTCATCACCATGAGAATCTGCCGTTCCGCCTCATCACCATGAGAATCTCCCGTTCCACCTCATCACCATGAGAATCTCCCGTTCCACCTCATCATGATGAGAATCTCCCGTTCCACCTCATCATGATGAGAATCTCCTGTTCCACCACATCATGATACATTTAACAGTTTACCCTGAGACCAATACAGTTGGTAATTTATGCAAACGGCACTTGCTGATGAGATATTTCTGTTAAGAAGCAGGTGGAGCTGGTGGAGCTGGTGAGGTGGACGGTGAGAGTTTGAGAGATTTGTAAATGATTTAATTCGGTTTCATTGAAATTCAAGCAGCTTTCTGAAACCCACAAGCTCACACACATTTTTCTTAAAACCTTCGTTTCTCTCAATATCTGGATGTTTGATGAAAGTAAATTCTTCTTCTGTTTCCTGATGTTTCTTATCATTAAATGTGATCAGGTTTGTTCTTTTTCTCCTCGTTTCCAGGAGCTAGCCCGAGAGCGCCAGGAGAACGCCAGGTTGCTGAAGGCCCACCAGGATAAAGATGATATCATTGGGAAGCTGAAGGAGGAAATTGACTTGCTGAACAGAGTAAGTGTTGCTTTCTTTATTTTCCGCCCTGCTATCTGATCTTTTGGGCATTTCGTAGTGTTTGTACGGTTATAAGTGAACATTCAGGTTGCTAAATATTTCCTTTCCACTGGTCAGTGGCTAAACTCATTTATTCTGCAGGGCATGTACTAATAAATTCAACCATCACAGACTTCCTCCTATAAATGAAAATATCAGGGTTAGCAGTTCTGCAGCTCAACACAAAGTACAAGTTAAACAGTGTCTGAAATTTCAGCTTGAAAGCCTCAATTAAAACTTTATAAGTGATGTTTAATCTCCTCCTTGCTGTGCCGTTTCATACTCAGTAAAGTATGACTGAGGGGCAAAGAAAACCATCACTGAATGACAAGCTTGCCAGCTCAACCCAATCAGTGTGGCACTGTCAGACTGGTGGAAGTGGAGGATTACAATCAGCCACCGGTTAGAACAAAGACTTCATTTCACAGCTGGACTGCTTCAACAAAAAGTTCAAAGCAGGTTCAGTCTCAAGTTAAAACACAATCGGGTCTGCTTTTCTCATCAGGGGCAGAGGGTTTGCGAAGGTCACCCTTACATTTTCACTGTTAAATGATTAGCTTGTTATGGCTGGGTTTGGTTAGATGTCTGTCCAGGTAGCTGCATTTTATCCACTTTTCATGTATTTTTTATGATGAGCAGCTTCTGAAGGTCAGGCTTGAGACTTTCCAGAATATTTTACCTGGAAAGGTTTCGCCATGTGACAGGATGCACAGCCAGGGTCTGACTCGTTTTTATGCTTTTAGTTTGCATGTGATTTCTGCAGGAACACGGAGGATTTACCACCTGAAGTCATACAGAGTTTCCATCATGGTGGTGTCAGGAGGAAGATTTAGTTGTGTGTCTTAATGCAACTCCAGTTCCCCAGAGGTTTAGAAAAAACAATGATTTATACATCAATAAAATCCATATTTTATTCCCAGTAGAACAGAAACAACTTGTTAGACGTTGAAGCTGAGACATTTTGCCTTCACCATCATTCAGGATGTGTTTCTGTCACATCTCTTCCTGGAAGAAGATGCTTCTTACCGACCTTCCAGTTTGTAAAAACGCCTTGGACAGTTCTGAACCCACTTCCAGTCCTTTCTGCATCTCTTTAGATGTTTTCTCCCCGTGATGCCGACGGTCTGACCCATCTGGAACAGATTCTACATGACTATGGGATGAGTCTTTCCACATGGGTCTGTAAGAAACTGGAAGCTTCTCATTGCATCAGCTGGGTTAAATAACTTGTTGCAGCTGGACGATGATCACCCAATAGGACGCTCCGACCTGTTTGCTTAGTTAATTCCAGATCTCGACTTGTTTAGTTTTGCGTTGGGTTTTCTTCTTGCCAGGAAGTGTACTAGCTTATTCTGATGTTTTGATGGCTAAACAGGTCTGAAGGGTTGGAACAAGGACAGCAAAAGCAGCGAGTATAAAAGTAATTAGTACGAATTAAAAACTGAGGAGTATTTGAATACTGATGATGTTAATCAGTAGGGCTGGGATGACTTTTGTCCTGATTCAATTCCGATTTTTTTTGGTGCTGATTCGATTTACGTAGCAAAACTTTTTTTTCTTTCATTTCATTTCTCTTGATTTAAATGAGGAAAAAACCAATAAAGCAGCCAGACCATCATTCTGCTGCTATAACGGCCAAGACAAGTAAAAAGATCAATTAAAAAAAAAAGAAAAGAAAGAAAATTTTATAAATTTTATAATGGAATATTTGCATTTATTATGAACAAGATTATTTTTGCGATATTCGATTTATTTATTATAAAACTGTTCCAACTCTTTCTGAGTTTCACTAATTAGATGCTGATTTTCTAATTCTGGTTCAATAGAAATATATATTTTTTAAAAAACAATCAAAAAAGATAATTTATTACATATTACATCAGTCTTAAAGTAATATTTAGTAGAACAATCCTTTAATGTTTCCGCTCCAGTCAGGTGTTTTCTGTTCCTCTCAGTCAGACTTCTGCACCTGTTGACAGGTATTTTGTCCCACTGTTCAACAGAAAAGTCTCTCATTTGTCCAGGACACATTTGTTTGTTTGTTTTCTTTCCTCAACTCAATTAAATGAAAATAGTGTCCTATATATTACTAAATTATATTTTTGAAAATTTTTATTCATTGTTCTTTTTTTTAAGTCTCCAGTTATTTGAGTGACTGTTGTAAATTCAGCCTTTTCTTCAATGAGGATGAATACATATGAGCACATTGGCACATTTATTGAAATATATTAAATGTTTATATTTTATTTTATTTAAAGATTTTTAAAAGAAAACATAAAAAGGTATGTCTTGAAAAAATTTCACGTACTCCCTGGAATGCCTTGAAGTACCCCCAGGGGTACATGTACCTCTACTTGAGAAACAGTGTTCTAGTAGACACTCCCTGCAAACACAGCAGACAAAATGTTGCAGGAGGCCTGACTCTGACAGGATCACGATGACGGGCATCTGGTCGTAGCAGAAGTGCTTCATGTTAGGATGCAGCGAGAAGCATCAGAACTGTCTCTGCTGCAGGGCCTGATGCCTGACAGCAGATAGCAGCTGATCCAGTCAGAGGGAGACTGAAGCCGCAGTCGCGTTGGAAAAAAGATAAAACTCAGCTGGGAGATGTGGATCTACTCTTCAGTAAGCCTGAAAAAGAACATTTCTGTCTTCCAGAGTTGTTACTGATGCTGATAATATCACCTTTCAGTTCAGTTCAGCTTTATTTGTACGTCGTCACTTCTCATCAGCGTCGTATCAGGATGCTTTACAGACACATCAGTTCCAGCCGGTTCAGAAGAAATGGCCTCGCTAAGAGAAACCAACGGTCTGCACTGAATCTTTACTGGGAACCAGTCCCCCATCCTGAGCATCACGAGGCGCTAGTGGAACCTGGCAGAACATGGCTCAGGGAGGCCAGCAGAGAGGCGGTTCCTCCCTAGAAGCAACCTCCAGCGGTTAAAAGTCAAGCCTATGCGGTGTAGAAAACTGCAGTTCCTCCTTCATCCACTAGGGGCTCCAAAACAGCGAATCCCCATAGACTCCCATGTTAAAAAGACCAACTTCACAGCAGGAATAAACATGTTTACAGCAGAAATAAACATGTTTACAGCCTGGTTCAAAAATCCATTTGTTTAATAGGTCAGGTTTACCTTAATGACAACTGTGAGGGGAGTGATTTTCTTTCTAACTCGCCTGTTTAAAAATAATTTAATCTCAAAGTTTGGCATATTTAAGGGCGTGTCCTTTTGATTGACAGGTACCCAATCTCTCGCTTCAAGTAAGAAGAACGTAGAACAACCGCGGTTTTTAGCCGGTTAACAACGTGACTTAGCTTTAGCCCGCTTACCTCCATTAGCTGGTTAGCTCCTGTTATCTCGGAGTTAGCTCGGTTAGCTCTTAGCTACAGGCAGCTCAGAGTTCGCTCGATGTCAATCGTCCACCATGGCGCTCACAGTCCCCCTCTCAGCTCCACCTCTTTGCCCATATTTGTATTTTCCGAGACGACACGCTGGTAGGAACCGCCCACCGAGCTTCAATTCAGCCCATCTCTTTATATACAGTCTATGGTTTCTCCCCATCATGTTGCTACGCTACATGTTAGCATCACTACTTCCTGCATCTGCTGTTCTGCTCGTTTTCCAAAATTAAATCCATCCACACATAACGGCGTTGTTCAGCACGTCCATCAACAGATCAAACCTTCAGGTGGCGGTAGCGCCTCTAATCCTATCCAATCAGAATAACCTTCTGGTTGGGTGGCGGAAATTAACTGTCCTTAATGTCGTCCTTGGTCTTCGGTTGTCTCTGTGGAGGCGGACTGACGGCAGTGTAAAAACACACACAAAGCACCCGGACAACGGATAACACCAACAGTCTGAGGACGTCGCCGCTGTTGGAAACAAAGGTCGTACATGTGACATCATGGTGTTTTCTGTCACAAAACCTAAAACCCGGTTATATAGGTCCATGTGCAGACGTGCAGATGGAGGATTAACATCTTCTCTTTGGTTGGAGGTTTTTTAAAGAATCCTTTTTGATGCATAAATCTGTGCTTTGGTTGAATTGGAGAAAAATATCTTGGTTTTGTGAGTTACATGCTACGTGTGAATGAGGCCTAAGTTTGTCTTGACAATAAGTGTGACAGAGCAGCTTATTTATTCTCGTTCCAAATGCCGTCACTGCTATTGGAAAACCAATTTTTCCATATGAAATGGTTAAAAAAGAAAGAAATGGCAACAACCTCTGTTTTGTTTGGCTTATCTTGTTATTGTGGATTCTGATGAGGCTTCATCCTGGACATTATTCCAGCACAGACATCAGGATTAACTCCTACACACTTGGTTTTCCCTGTATTCGCCACTTCCAGCATGTTGAGGAAGAATAAATCCATGTCCCATGTTCGTGCGACCTTGTCGGTGTTGTCTGTTTCCCTGCAGTTGTGACGGCTGATGAAGGCCGAGGAGGTCTGATGAGACAACTCTGCTCTCATCTGCTGCTACCTGAAGCTATTCATGTCTCCACCAGCCTGAAACCTGTCTGTCGACACTAACGCCGCCGTGTCTCTCCACAGGACCTGGATGACATTGAAGACGAGAACGAGCAGCTCAAGCAGGAGAACAAGACCCTGCTGAAAGTGGTGGGTCAGCTGACGAGGTAGACACGTCACCGCAGCGTCCACCAGGCGTCCCGCTGGATGACTCGGAAGCGGCGTCCTCGAGGCGCGCAGCCGTTACAGGAAACATTTACTCGATCCGATGTGAGAGCAGAGCTGGGGGTCCGGAAGTTTCTGCCATCTTATACATATTTAATGTAAATGTTTTGTATATAGGCCATCTAGATTTGTTTTTTCTTTATGATACGCCTGAAAAAGAAGAAAATACAATGAATGTACGTGCTGCAAAAACCAGCATGAAACCTTGTTTAGAGGCGAAGACTCTGCACGCAACGCTAAGCATCACAGAAAGGCTCCGATTGGGTCGGGTAAGGAGGACCAAATTCAGCAGCCAAAGTGGGACTTCTGCTTTTTTTCTATATTTTTTGCGTAATGGTTAAAGCCTGGTGCTTTATTATTGATCACCTTCTTCTTCTAATAACTTTGTGGTACATTTTAGTTCATCGGGAGCTTCGTAAAAATCCTTTTTCCAGCTTCTACACGAGTCGTTTTCGTCTTGATGAAAGGCTGTAGGGACGTTGACAAGTTATTCTGCTAGATGTCCAGCTTTCCTAGGTAAATTGTGAGACGCAGAGCTGCGTTTTGTTTTAAACCAAATGAGCGGAAGGAGGAAACGTTTTGTCTTGTTTACTGGAGGGAACGGGCTCGGCTGCTTTCAGCATTTTTCCATCTGGATTAAAGAACATTTTCCTCCTCCAGGAGCCGCTCGGCGGGCTCCTGCACTGCGGCTGATAATCTTTTTTGGGCTAAAGATCGGCCCCTCGCAGACAGACATCACAGACCTATCTCTCTCTTTCCATTACATTATGCATGTACAGAAGATTAAGTCATTTAATAAAAGTTTGATTATCTCTCTCCTCAGTAGACTCGCTTGTGTTCATTAAGACTAATTTGATGTGATGATACCACGCCGCTGAGTCGGTAATGCAATGTGACGGTGTGTGGGGGGGTTAGTTCCTCCTCCCAGCTTACAGCACACACACACACACACACTCACACACACACAGGTTGATGATGATCCAACATGTCAATCACCAACCTGAAACCTGCATATGAGCCACACGACTCAGCCTCCTAATGAAACGCATTAATTCCCTTGTGCCGCAGCGCCGAGGGGGGGTCTATCTGGGACTAATGTTGACTAAATCTCCTGGTAATGGCCCCTTTCAGCGGAGGGAAAGTGCTCCAGGCGCTCTCCACAACCCCATTAGCATTTTTATGGAAAGTTGTGGGGTTTGTCATGTTGAATGTTGGCGGAGGGCAGAAACTGCTCGTCTGACTTCGCTTCGTCACGCGTCACTCATGGCTGCTCACCAACTTACAGCTCTTCATCTGATCACAGATATTGATAAAGGAAATCCATAAAAAGCAGTTTTTATTTTAGCAAACATCCAGTAAATGAAGAGAAATGTGTGTTTAAAGAGAATGTGTGTTAAATGTCAACAAAACAGAATGAAACCATCCAAAAATCTCTAAAACACTCATCAGGTCCACCACATCAGGTCCATCTCATCAGGTCCATCTCATCAGGTCCATCTCATCAGGTCCACCTCATCAGGTCCATCTCATCAGGTCCACCTCAGGTCCATCTCATCAGGTCCATCTCATCAGGTCCACCACATCAGGTCCATCTCATCAGGTCCATCTCATCAGGTCCACCTCAGGTCCATCTCATCAGGTCCATCTCATCAGGTCCATCTCATCAGGTCCACCACATCAGGTCCACCACATCAGGTCCATCTCATCAGGTCCACCACATCAGGTCCACCACATCAGGTCCATCTCATCAGGTCCACCTCATCAGGTCCATCTCATCAGGTCCACCTCAGGTCCATCTCATCAGGTCCATCTCATCAGGTCCATCTCATCAGGTCCACCACATCAGGTCCATCTCATCAGGTCCATCTCATCAGGTCCACCTCAGGTCCATCTCATCAGGTCCATCTCATCAGGTCCACCACATCAGGTCCACCACATCAGGTCCATCTCATCAGGTCCACCACATCAGGTCCACCACATCAGGTCCATCTCATCAGGTCCACCACATCAGGTCCATCTCATCAGGTCCACCTCATCAGGTCCATCACATCAGGTCCATCTCATCAGGTCCCCCTCATCAGGTCCATCTCATCAGGTCCATCTCATCAGGTCCACCTCATCAGGTCCATCTCATCAGGTCCACCTCAGGTCCATCTCATCAGGTCCACCTCAGGTCCATCTCATCAGGTCCATCTCATCAGGTCCATCTCATCAGGTCCACCTCATCAGGTCCATCTCATCAGGTCCATCTCATCAGGTCCACCTCATCAGGTCCATCTCATCAGGTCCACCTCAGGTCCATCTCATCAGGTCCATCTCATCAGGTCCATCTCATCAGGTCCACCTCATCAGGTCCATCTCATCAGGTCCACCTCAGGTCCATCTCATCAGGTCCATCTCATCAGGTCCATCTCATCAGGTCCACCTCATCAGGTCCCCCTCATCAGGTCCACCTCAGGTCCATCTCATCAGGTCCACCTCATCAGGTCCATCACATCAGGTCCATCTCATCAGGTCCACCTCATCAGGTCCATCTCATCAGGTCCACCTCATCAGGTCCATCACATCAGGTCCATCTCATCAGGTCCCCCTCATCAGGTCCATCTCATCAGGTCCACCTCATCAGGTCCATCTCATCAGGTCCACCTCATCAGGTCCATCACATCAGGTCCATCTCATCAGGTCCACCACATCAGGTCCATCTCATCAGGTCCATCTCATCAGGTCCATCTCATCAGGTCCACCACATCAGGTCCATCTCATCAGGTCCACCACATCAGGTCCATCTCATCAGGTCCACCTCATCAGGTCCATCTCATCAGGTCCACCACATCAGGTCCATCTCATCAGGTCCATCTCATCAGGTCCATCTCATCAGGTCCACCTCAGGTCCATCTCATCAGGTCCACCACATCAGGTCCATCTCATCAGGTCCACCACATCAGGTCCATCTCATCAGGTCCATCTCATCAGGTCCATCTCATCAGGTCCACCTCAGGTCCATCTCATCAGGTCCACCACATCAGGTCCATCTCATCAGATCCATCTCATCAGGTCCACCACATCAGGTCCACCACATCAGGTCCATCTCATCAGGTCCACCACATCAGGTCCATCTCATCAGGTCCACCACATCAGGTCCATCTCATCAGGTCCACCATCAGGTCCATCTCATCAGGTCCATCACATCAGGTCCATCTCATCAGGTCCATCACATCAGGTCCATCTCATCAGGTCCACCACATCAGGTCCATCTCATCAGGTCCACCACATCAGGTCCAACACATCAGGTCCACCTCATCAGGTCCACCTGCTTGCTAACAAACATCTAATCAGCCGATCATGTTTGAACGTGGTATGTAGTTGTTCTGAGTATTTACTGGGATTTTAACACACAAACATCTCCGGTGTTTCCAGAGAAGGTCTAAACATGCATTGTTGATGTCAGAGGTCAGAGGAGAATGGACAGACTGGCTGGAGATGATGGAAAGACAACAGGAAGACCAGTCAGCACTGGTTCCATCCAAGATACAACATCACCTCTGAACCTGTCCAGCCTGGAAGCAGATGGTCTCCAGCAGCAGAAGACCACAGCGGGTTCCCTCCTGTCAGTAAGAACAGGAAACTGAGGCTACAATCCACACAGACTCACCAGAACTGGACAAAAGAAGATGGAGAAACGTTGCTGGTCTGATGAGTCTCCAGTTCAGCTCCACATTCACATGGTAGGATCAGAATCTGCTGGAAACATCATGACAACATGGATCCATCCTGCCGTTAGGATCACCGCTTCAGGCTGCTGCTGGTGGAATGACATGGTTTAACCAGCACAGCCTACCTGAGTCCTGCTGCTGACCATGTCCATCCCTTTCTGACCACAGTGTAGCATCTTCTGATGGAAACTTCCAGCAGGATGATGCACCATGTCACAAAGCTCACATCATCTCCACCATGACGATGAGTTCACTGTCCTCCAACGGCTCCACAGTCACCAGATCTACATCCAGCAGAGCAGCTTTGGGATGAGGTGGAACGGGAGATTCTCATCATGATGTGGTGGAACGGGAGATGTTCATCGTGATGAGGTGGAATGGGAGATTCTCACGGTGATGAGGTGGAACGGGAGATTCTCACGGTGATGTGGTGGAACGGGAGATTCTCATCATGATGTGGTGGAACGGGAGATTCTCATGGTGATGAGGTGGAACGGGAGATTCTCACGGTGATGAGGTGGTATGGGAAATTCTCATGTTGATGAGGTGGAACGGGAGATTCTCATCATGATGAGGTGGAACGGGAGATTTTCATGGTGATGAGGTGGAACGGGAGATTCTCATGGTGATGAGGTGGAACGGGAGATTCTCACGGTGATGAGGTGGTATGGGAGATTCTCATCATGATGAGGTGGAACGGGAGATTCTCACGGTGATGAGGTGGAACGGGAGATTCTCACGGTGATGAGGTGGAACGGGAGATTCTCACGGTGATGAGGTGGAACGGGAGATTCTCACGGTGATGAGGTGGAACGGGAGATTCTCATCATGATGTGGTGGAACGGGAGATTCTCATGGTGATGAGGTGGAACGGGAGATTCTCATCATGATGTGGTGGAATGGGAGATTCTCATGGTGATGAGGTGGAACGGGAGATTCTCATGGTGATGAGGTGGAACGGGAGATTCTCACGGTGATGAGGTGGTATGGGAGATTCTCATCATGATGAGGTGGTATGGGAGATTCTCATCATGATGAGGTGGAACGGGAGATTCTCACGGTGATGAGGTGGAACGGGAGATTTTCACGGTGATGAGGTGGAACGGGAGATTCTCATCATGATGAGGTGGAACGGGAGATTCTCATCATGATGACGTGGAACGGGAGATTTTCATGGTGATGAGGTGGAACGGGAGATTCTCATCATGATGAGGTGGAACGGGAGATTCTCATCATGATGAGGTGGAACGGGAGATTCTCACGGTGATGAGGTGGAACGGGAGATTCTCATGGTGATGAGGTGGAACGGGAGATTCTCATGGTGATGAGGTGGAACGGGAGATTCTCATCATGATGAGGTGGAACGGGAGATTCTCATCATGATGAGGTGGAACGGGATATTGTCACGGTGATGAGGTGGAACGGGAGATTCTCATCATGATGAGGTGGAACGGGAGATTCTCATCATGAGGTGGAACGGGGGGATTATCATCATGAGGTGGAACGGGAGATTCTCACGGTGATGAGGTGGTACGGGAGACTCTCACGGTGATGAGGTGGAACGGGAGATTTTCATGGTGATGAGGTGGAACGGGAGATTCTCATCATGATGAGGTGGAACGGGAGATTCTCATCATGATGAGGTGGAACGGGAGATTCTCATCAGGATGAGGTGGAACGGGAGATTCTCACGGTGATGAGGTGGTACGGGAGATTCTCACGGTGATGAGGTGGTACGGGAGATTCTCACGGTGATGAGGTGGTATGGGAGATTCTCATCATGATGAGGTGGAACGGGAGATTCTCATCATGATGAGGTGGAACGGGAGATTCTCATCATGATGTGGTGGAACGGGAGATTCTCATGGTGATGAGGTGGAACGGGAGATTCTCATGGTGATGAGGTGGAACGGGAGATTCTCATCATGATGAGGTGGAACGGGAGATTCTCATCAGGATGAGGTGGAACAGGAGATTCTAACGGTGATGAGGTGGAACGGGAGATTCTCACGGTGATGAGGTGGAACGGGAGATTCTCATGGTGATGAGGTGGAACGGGAGATTCTCATCATGATGAGGTGGAACGGGAGATTCTCATCATGATGAGGTGGAACGGGAGATTCTCATCATGATGAGGTGGAACAGGAGATTCTCATCGTGATGAGGTGGAACGGGAGATTCTCATGGTGTTGAGGTGGAACGGGAGATTCTCATCATGATGAGGAGGAACGGGAGATTCTCATGGTGATGAGGTGGAACGGGAGATTCTCATGGTGATGAGGTGGAACGGGAGATTCTCACGGTCATGAGGTGGAACGGGAGATTCTCACGGTGTTGAGGTGGAACGGGAGATTCTCATCATGATGAGGTGGAACGGGAGATTCTCATCATGATGAGGTGGTATGGGAGATTCTCATGGTGATGAGGTGGAACGGGAGATTCTCATGGTGATGAGGTGGAACAGGAGATTCTCATGGTGATGAGGTGGAACGGGAGATTCTCATCATGATGTGGTGGAACGGGAGATTCTCATGGTGATGAGGTGGAACGGGAGATTCTCATGGTGATGAGGTGGAACGGGAGATTCTCATGGTGATGAGGTGGAACGGGAGATTCTCATCATGATGAGGTGGAACGGGAGATTCTCATCATGATGAGGTGGTATGGGAGATTCTCATCATGATGAGGTGGAACGGGAGATTCTCACGGTGATGAGGTGGAACGGGAGATTTTCATGGTGATGAGGTGGAACGGGAGATTCTCATCATGATGAGGTGGAACGGGAGATTCTCATCGTGATGACCTGGAACGGGAGATTTTCATCGTGATGAGGTGGAACGGGAGATTCTCATCGTGATGAGGTGGAACGGGAGATTCTCATCATGATGAGGTGGAACGGGAGATTCTCATCATGATGAGGTGGAACGGGAGATTCTCACGGTGATGAGGTGGAACGGGAGATTCTCATCATGATGAGGTGGAACGGGAGATTCTCATCATGATGAGGTGGAACGGGAGATTCTCATCATGAGGTGGAACGGGAGATTCTCACGGTGATGAGGTGGTACGGGAGATTCTCACGGTGATGAGGTGGTATGGGAGATTCTCACGGTGATGAGGTGGTATGGGAGATTCTCATGGTGATGAGGTGGAACGGGAGATTTTCATGGTGATGAGGTGGAACGGGAGATTCTCATCATGATGAGGTGGAACGGGAGATTCTCATCAGGATGAGGTGGAACGGGAGATTCTCACGGTGATGAGGAGGTATGGGAGATTCTCACGGTGATGAGGTGGTACGGGAGATTCTCACGGTGATGAGGTGGTATGGGAGATTCTCATCATGATGAGGTGGAACGGGAGATTCTCATCATGATGAGGTGGAACGGGAGATTCTCATCAGGATGAGGTGGAACGGGAGATTCTCACGGTGATGAGGAGGTATGGGAGATTCTCACGGTGATGAGGTGGTACGGGAGATTCTCACGGTGATGAGGTGGTATGGGAGATTCTCATCATGATGAGGTGGAACGGGAGATTCTCATCATGATGAGGTGGAACGGGAGATTCTCATCATGATGAGGTGGAACGGGAGATTCTCATCATGATGAGGTGGAACGGGAGATTCTCACGGTGATGAGGTGGAACGGGAGATTCTCATCATGATGAGGTGGAACGGGAGATTCTCATCATGATGAGGTGGAACGGGAGATTATCATCATGAGGTGGAACGGGAGATTCTCACGGTGATGAGGTGGTACGGGAGATTCTCACGGTGATGAGGTGGTATGGGAGATTCTCATGGTGATGAGGTGGAACGGGAGATTTTCATGGTGATGAGGTGGAACGGGAGATTCTCATCATGATGAGGTGGAACGGGAGATTCTCATCATGATGAGGTGGAACGGGAGATTCTCATCATGATCAGGTGGAACGGGAGATTCTCATCATGATGAGGTGGAACGGGAGATTCTCACGGTGATGAGGTGGAACGGGAGATTCTCACGGTGATGAGGTGGAAATGGGAGATTCTCATCATGATGAGGTGGAACGGGAGATTCTCATCATGATGAGGTGGAACGGGAGATTCTCATCAGGATGAGGTGGAACGGGAGATTCTCACGGTGATGAGGTGGTACGGGAGATTCTCATCATGATGAGGTGGTACGGGAGATTCTCATCATGATGAGGTGGAACGGGAGATTCTCATCATGATGAGGTGGAACGGGAGATTCTCATCATGATCAGGTGGAACGGGAGATTCTCATCATGATGAGGTGGAACGGGAGATTCTCACGGTGATGAGGTGGAACGGGAGATTCTCACGGTGATGAGGTGGAAATGGGAGATTCTCATCATGATGAGGTGGAACGGGAGATTCTCATCATGATGAGGTGGAACGGGAGATTCTCATCAGGATGAGGTGGAACGGGAGATTCTCACGGTGATGAGGTGGTACGGGAGATTCTCACGGTGATGAGGTGGTACGGGAGATTCTCACGGTGATGAGGTGGTATGGGAGATTCTCATCATGATGAGGTGGAACGGGAGATTCTCATCATGATGAGGTGGAACGGGAGATTCTCATCGTGATGTGGTGGAACGGGAGATTCTCATGGTGATGAGGTGGAACGGGAGATTCTCACGGTGATGAGGTGGAACGGGAGATTCTCATCATGATGAGGTGGAACGGGAGATTCTCATCATGATGAGGTGGAACGGGAGATTCTCATGGTGATGAGGTGGAACGGGAGATTCTCATGGTGATGAGGTGGAACGGGAGATTCTCACGGTCATGAGGTGGAACGGGAGATTCTCACGGTGTTGAGGTGGAACGGGAGATTCTCATCGTGATGAGGTGGAACGGGAGATTCTCATGGTGATGAGGTGGAACGGGAGATTCTCATGGTGATGAGGTGGAACGGGAGATTCTCATGGTGATGAGGTGGAACGGGAGATTCTCATGGTGATGAGGTGGAACGGGAGATTCTCATGGTGATGAGGTGGAACGGGAGATTCTCATCATGATGTGGTGGAACGGGAGATTCTCATGGTGATGAGGTGGAACGGGAGATTCTCATGGTGATGAGGTGGAACGGGAGATTCTCACGGTGATGAGGTGGAACGGGAGATTCTCATGGTGATGAGGTGGAACGGGAGATTCTCATCATGATGAGGTGGAACGGGAGATTCTCATCATGATGAGGTGGTATGGGAGATTCTCATCATGATGAGGTGGAACGGGAGATTCTCACGGTGATGAGGTGGAACGGGAGATTTTCATGGTGATGAGGTGGAACGGGAGATTCTCATCATGATGAGGTGGAACGGGAGATTCTCATCGTGATGACCTGGAACGGGAGATTTTCATCGTGATGAGGTGGAACGGGAGATTCTCATCGTGATGAGGTGGAACGGGAGATTCTCATCGTGATGAGGTGGAACGGGAGATTCTCATCATGATGAGGTGGAACGGGAGATTCTCACGGTGATGAGGTGGAACGGGAGATTCTCATCATGATGAGGTGGAACGGGAGATTCTCATCATGATGAGGTGGAACGGGAGATTCTCATCATGATGAGGTGGAACGGGAGATTCTCACGGTGATGAGGTGGTACGGGAGATTCTCACGGTGATGAGGTGGTATGGGAGATTCTCACGGTGATGAGGTGGTATGGGAGATTCTCATGGTGATGAGGTGGAACGGGAGATTTTCATGGTGATGAGGTGGAACGGGAGATTCTCATCATGATGAGGTGGAACGGGAGATTCTCATGGTGATGAGGTGGAACGGGAGATTCTCATCATGATGAGGTGGAACGGGAGATTCTCATCATGATGTGGTGGAACGGGAGATTCTCACGGTGATGAGGTGGAAATGGGAGATTCTCATCATGATGAGGTGGAACGGGAGATTCTCATCATGATGAGGTGGAACGGGAGATTCTCATCAGGATGAGGTGGAACCGGAGATTCTCACGGTGATGAGGAGGTATGGGAGATTCTCACGGTGATGAGGTGGAACGGGATATTCTCACGGTGATGAGGTGGAACGGGAGATTCTCATCATGATGAGGTGGAACGGGAGATTCTCATCATGAGGTGGAACGGGGGGATTATCATCATGAGGTGGAACGGGAGATTCTCACGGTGATGAGGTGGTACGGGAGACTCTCACGGTGATGAGGTGGAACGGGAGATTTTCATGGTGATGAGGTGGAACGGGAGATTCTCATCATGATGAGGTGGAACGGGAGATTCTCATCATGATGAGGTGGAACGGGAGATTCTCATCAGGATGAGGTGGAACGGGAGATTCTCACGGTGATGAGGTGGTACGGGAGATTCTCACGGTGATGAGGTGGTACGGGAGATTCTCACGGTGATGAGGTGGTATGGGAGATTCTCATCATGATGAGGTGGAACGGGAGATTCTCATCATGATGAGGTGGAACGGGAGATTCTCATCATGATGTGGTGGAACGGGAGATTCTCATGGTGATGAGGTGGAACGGGAGATTCTAACGGTGATGAGGTGGAACGGGAGATTCTCATCATGATGAGGTGGAACGGGAGATTCTCATCAGGATGAGGTGGAACAGGAGATTCTAACGGTGATGAGGTGGAACGGGAGATTCTCACGGTGATGAGGTGGAACGGGAGATTCTCATGGTGATGAGGTGGAACGGGAGATTCTCATCATGATGAGGTGGAACGGGAGATTCTCATCATGATGAGGTGGAACGGGAGATTCTCATCATGATGAGGTGGAACAGGAGATTCTCATCGTGATGAGGTGGAACGGGAGATTCTCATGGTGTTGAGGTGGAACGGGAGATTCTCATCATGATGAGGAGGAACGGGAGATTCTCATGGTGATGAGGTGGAACGGGAGATTCTCATGGTGATGAGGTGGAACGGGAGATTCTCACGGTCATGAGGTGGAACGGGAGATTCTCACGGTGTTGAGGTGGAACGGGAGATTCTCATCATGATGAGGTGGAACGGGAGATTCTCATCATGATGAGGTGGTATGGGAGATTCTCATGGTGATGAGGTGGAACGGGAGATTCTCATGGTGATGAGGTGGAACGGGAGATTCTCATGGTGATGAGGTGGAACGGGAGATTCTCATCATGATGTGGTGGAACGGGAGATTCTCATGGTGATGAGGTGGAACGGGAGATTCTCATGGTGATGAGGTGGAACGGGAGATTCTCACGGTGATGAGGTGGAACGGGAGATTCTCATGGTGATGAGGTGGAACGGGAGATTCTCATCATGATGAGGTGGAACGGGAGATTCTCATCATGATGAGGTGGTATGGGAGATTCTCATCATGATGAGGTGGAACGGGAGATTCTCACGGTAATGAGGTGGAACGGGAGATTTTCATGGTGATGAGGTGGAACGGGAGATTCTCATCATGATGAGGTGGAACGGGAGATTCTCATCGTGATGACCTGGAACGGGAGATTTTCATCGTGATGAGGTGGAACGGGAGATTCTCATCGTGATGAGGTGGAACGGGAGATTCTCATCATGATGAGGTGGAACGGGAGATTCTCATCATGATGAGGTGGAACGGGAGATTCTCACGGTGATGAGGTGGAACGGGAGATTCTCATCATGATGAGGTGGAACGGGAGATTCTCATCATGATGAGGTGGAACGGGAGATTCTCATCATGAGGTGGAACGGGAGATTCTCACGGTGATGAGGTGGTACGGGAGATTCTCACGGTGATGAGGTGGTATGGGAGATTCTCACGGTGATGAGGTGGTATGGGAGATTCTCATGGTGATGAGGTGGAACGGGAGATTTTCATGGTGATGAGGTGGAACGGGAGATTCTCATCATGATGAGGTGGAACGGGAGATTCTCATGGTGATGAGGTGGAACGGGAGATTCTCATCATGATGAGGTGGAACGGGAGATTCTCATCATGATGTGGTGGAACGGGAGATTCTCACGGTGATGAGGTGGAAATGGGAGATTCTCATCATGATGAGGTGGAACGGGAGATTCTCATCATGATGAGGTGGAACGGGAGATTCTCATCAGGATGAGGTGGAACGGGAGATTCTCACGGTGATGAGGAGGTATGGGAGATTCTCACGGTGATGAGGTGGTACGGGAGATTCTCACGGTGATGAGGTGGTATGGGAGATTCTCATCATGATGAGGTGGAACGGGAGATTCTCATCATGATGAGGTGGAACGGGAGATTCTCATCATGATGAGGTGGAACGGGAGATTCTCACGGTGATGAGGTGGAACGGGAGATTCTCATCATGATGAGGTGGAACGGGAGATTCTCATCATGATGAGGTGGAACGGGAGATTATCATCATGAGGTGGAACGGGAGATTCTCACGGTGATGAGGTGGTACGGGAGATTCTCACGGTGATGAGGTGGTATGGGAGATTCTCATGGTGATGAGGTGGAACGGGAGATTTTCATGGTGATGAGGTGGAACGGGAGATTCTCATCATGATGAGGTGGAACGGGAGATTCTCATCATGATGAGGTGGAACGGGAGATTCTCATCATGATCAGGTGGAACGGGAGATTCTCATCATGATGAGGTGGAACGGGAGATTCTCACGGTGATGAGGTGGAACGGGAGATTCTCACGGTGATGAGGTGGAAATGGGAGATTCTCATCATGATGAGGTGGAACGGGAGATTCTCATCATGATGAGGTGGAACGGGAGATTCTCATCAGGATGAGGTGGAACGGGAGATTCTCACGGTGATGAGGTGGTACGGGAGATTCTCATCATGATGAGGTGGAACGGGAGATTCTCATCATGATGAGGTGGAACGGGAGATTCTCATCATGATCAGGTGGAACGGGAGATTCTCATCATGATGAGGTGGAACGGGAGATTCTCACGGTGATGAGGTGGAACGGGAGATTCTCACGGTGATGAGGTGGAAATGGGAGATTCTCATCATGATGAGGTGGAACGGGAGATTCTCATCATGATGAGGTGGAACGGGAGATTCTCATCAGGATGAGGTGGAACGGGAGATTCTCACGGTGATGAGGTGGTACGGGAGATTCTCACGGTGATGAGGTGGTACGGGAGATTCTCACGGTGATGAGGTGGTATGGGAGATTCTCATCATGATGAGGTGGAACGGGAGATTCTCATCATGATGAGGTGGAACGGGAGATTCTCATCGTGATGTGGTGGAACGGGAGATTCTCATGGTGATGAGGTGGAACGGGAGATTCTCACGGTGATGAGGTGGAACGGGAGATTCTCATCATGATGAGGTGGAACGGGAGATTCTCATCATGATGAGGTGGAACGGGAGATTCTCATCATGATGAGGTGGAACGGGAGATTCTCATGGTGATGAGGTGGAACGGGAGATTCTCATGGTGATGAGGTGGAACGGGAGATTCTCACGGTCATGAGGTGGAACGGGAGATTCTCATCATGATGAGGTGGAACGGGAGATTCTCATGGTGATGAGGTGGAACGGGAGATTCTCATGGTGATGAGGTGGAACGGGAGATTCTCATGGTGATGAGGTGGAACGGGAGATTCTCATGGTGATGAGGTGGAACGGGAGATTCTCATGGTGATGAGGTGGAACGGGAGATTCTCATGGTGATGAGGTGGAACGGGAGATTCTCATCATGATGTGGTGGAACGGGAGATTCTCATGGTGATGAGGTGGCACGGGAGATTCTCATGGTGATGAGGTGGAACGGGAGATTCTCACGGTGATGAGGTGGAACGGGAGATTCTCATGGTGATGAGGTGGAACGGGAGATTCTCATCATGATGAGGTGGAACGGGAGATTCTCATCATGATGGGGTGGTATGGGAGATTCTCATCATGATGAGGTGGAACGGGAGATTCTCACGGTGATGAGGTGGAACGGGAGATTTTCATGGTGATGAGGTGGAACGGGAGATTCTCATCATGATGAGGTGGAACGGGAGATTCTCATCGTGATGACCTGGAACGGGAGATTTTCATCGTGATGAGGTGGAACGGGAGATTCTCATCGTGATGAGGTGGAACGGGAGATTCTCATCATGATGAGGTGGAACGGGAGATTCTCATCATGATGAGGTGGAACGGGAGATTCTCACGGTGATGAGGTGGAACGGGAGATTCTCATCATGATGAGGTGGAACGGGAGATTCTCATCATGATGAGGTGGAACGGGAGATTCTCATCATGATGAGGTGGAACGGGAGATTCTCACGGTGATGAGGTGGTACGGGAGATTCTCACGGTGATGAGGTGGTATGGGAGATTCTCACGGTGATGAGGTGGTATGGGAGATTCTCATGGTGATGAGGTGGAACGGGAGATTTTCATGGTGATGAGGTGGAACGGGAGATTCTCATCATGATGAGGTGGAACGGGAGATTCTCATCATGATGTGGTGGAACGGGAGATTCTCACGGTGATGAGGTGGAAATGGGAGATTCTCATCATGATGAGGTGGAACGGGAGATTCTCATCATGATGAGGTGGAACGGGAGATTCTCATCAGGATGAGGTGGAACGGGAGATTCTCACGGTGATGAGGAGGTATGGGAGATTCTCACGGTGATGAGGTGGTACGGGAGATTCTCACGGTGATGAGGTGGTATGGGAGATTCTCATCATGATGAGGTGGAACGGGAGATTCTCATCATGATGAGGTGGAACGGGAGATTCTCATCATGATGAGGTGGAACGGGAGATTCTCACGGTGATGAGGTGGAACGGGAGATTCTCATCATGATGAGGTGGAACGGGAGATTCTCATCATGATGAGGTGGAACGGGAGATTCTCATCATGAGGTGGAACGGGAGATTCTCACGGTGATGAGGTGGTACGGGAGATTCTCACGGTGATGAGGTGGTATGGGAGATTCTCACGGTGATGAGGTGGTATGGGAGATTCTCATGGTGATGAGGTGGAACGGGAGATTTTCATGGTGATGAGGTGGAACGGGAGATTCTCATCATGATGAGGTGGAACGGGAGATTCTCATGGTGATGAGGTGGAACGGGAGATTCTCATCATGATGAGGTGGAACGGGAGATTCTCATCATGATGTGGTGGAACGGGAGATTCTCACGGTGATGAGGTGGAAATGGGAGATTCTCATCATGATGAGGTGGAACGGGAGATTCTCATCATGATGAGGTGGAACGGGAGATTCTCATCAGGATGAGGTGGAACGGGAGATTCTCACGGTGATGAGGAGGTATGGGAGATTCTCACGGTGATGAGGTGGTACGGGAGATTCTCACGGTGATGAGGTGGTATGGGAGATTCTCATCATGATGAGGTGGAACGGGAGATTCTCATCATGATGAGGTGGAACGGGAGATTCTCATCATGATGAGGTGGAACGGGAGATTCTCATCATGATGAGGTGGAACGGGAGATTCTCACGGTGATGAGGTGGAACGGGAGATTCTCATCATGATGAGGTGGAACGGGAGATTCTCATCATGATGAGGTGGAACGGGAGATTATCATCATGAGGTGGAACGGGAGATTCTCACGGTGATGAGGTGGTACGGGAGATTCTCACGGTGATGAGGTGGTATGGGAGATTCTCATGGTGATGAGGTGGAACGGGAGATTTTCATGGTGATGAGGTGGAACGGGAGATTCTCATCATGATGAGGTGGAACGGGAGATTCTCATCATGATGAGGTGGAACGGGAGATTCTCATCATGATCAGGTGGAACGGGAGATTCTCATCATGATGAGGTGGAACGGGAGATTCTCACGGTGATGAGGTGGAACGGGAGATTCTCACGGTGATGAGGTGGAAATGGGAGATTCTCATCATGATGAGGTGGAACGGGAGATTCTCATCATGATGAGGTGGAACGGGAGATTCTCATCAGGATGAGGTGGAACGGGAGATTCTCACGGTGATGAGGTGGTACGGGAGATTCTCATCATGATGAGGTGGAACGGGAGATTCTCATCATGATGAGGTGGAACGGGAGATTCTCATCATGATCAGGTGGAACGGGAGATTCTCATCATGATGAGGTGGAACGGGAGATTCTCACGGTGATGAGGTGGAACGGGAGATTCTCACGGTGATGAGGTGGAAATGGGAGATTCTCATCATGATGAGGTGGAACGGGAGATTCTCATCATGATGAGGTGGAACGGGAGATTCTCATCAGGATGAGGTGGAACGGGAGATTCTCACGGTGATGAGGTGGTACGGGAGATTCTCACGGTGATGAGGTGGTACGGGAGATTCTCACGGTGATGAGGTGGTATGGGAGATTCTCATCATGATGAGGTGGAACGGGAGATTCTCATCATGATGAGGTGGAACGGGAGATTCTCATCGTGATGTGGTGGAACGGGAGATTCTCATGGTGATGAGGTGGAACGGGAGATTCTCACGGTGATGAGGTGGAACGGGAGATTCTCATCATGATGAGGTGGAACGGGAGATTCTCATCATGATGAGGTGGAACGGGAGATTCTCATCATGATGAGGTGGAACGGGAGATTCTCATGGTGATGAGGTGGAACGGGAGATTCTCATGGTGATGAGGTGGAACGGGAGATTCTCACGGTCATGAGGTGGAACGGGAGATTCTCATCATGATGAGGTGGAACGGGAGATTCTCATGGTGATGAGGTGGAACGGGAGATTCTCATGGTGATGAGGTGGAACGGGAGATTCTCATGGTGATGAGGTGGAACGGGAGATTCTCATGGTGATGAGGTGGAACGGGAGATTCTCATGGTGATGAGGTGGAACGGGAGATTCTCATGGTGATGAGGTGGAACGGGAGATTCTCATCATGATGTGGTGGAACGGGAGATTCTCATGGTGATGAGGTGGCACGGGAGATTCTCATGGTGATGAGGTGGAACGGGAGATTCTCACGGTGATGAGGTGGAACGGGAGATTCTCATGGTGATGAGGTGGAACGGGAGATTCTCATCATGATGAGGTGGAACGGGAGATTCTCATCATGATGAGGTGGTATGGGAGATTCTCATCATGATGAGGTGGAACGGGAGATTCTCACGGTGATGAGGTGGAACGGGAGATTTTCATGGTGATGAGGTGGAACGGGAGATTCTCATCATGATGAGGTGGAACGGGAGATTCTCATCGTGATGACCTGGAACGGGAGATTTTCATCGTGATGAGGTGGAACGGGAGATTCTCATCGTGATGAGGTGGAACGGGAGATTCTCATCATGATGAGGTGGAACGGGAGATTCTCATCATGATGAGGTGGAACGGGAGATTCTCACGGTGATGAGGTGGAACGGGAGATTCTCATCATGATGAGGTGGAACGGGAGATTCTCATCATGATGAGGTGGAACGGGAGATTCTCATCATGATGAGGTGGAACGGGAGATTCTCACGGTGATGAGGTGGTACGGGAGATTCTCACGGTGATGAGGTGGTATGGGAGATTCTCACGGTGATGAGGTGGTATGGGAGATTCTCATGGTGATGAGGTGGAACGGGAGATTTTCATGGTGATGAGGTGGAACGGGAGATTCTCATCATGATGAGGTGGAACGGGAGATTCTCATCATGATGTGGTGGAACGGGAGATTCTCACGGTGATGAGGTGGAAATGGGAGATTCTCATCATGATGAGGTGGAACGGGAGATTCTCATCATGATGAGGTGGAACGGGAGATTCTCATCAGGATGAGGTGGAACGGGAGATTCTCACGGTGATGAGGAGGTATGGGAGATTCTCACGGTGATGAGGTGGTACGGGAGATTCTCACGGTGATGAGGTGGTATGGGAGATTCTCATCATGATGAGGTGGAACGGGAGATTCTCATCATGATGAGGTGGAACGGGAGATTCTCATCATGATGAGGTGGAACGGGAGATTCTCACGGTGATGAGGTGGAACGGGAGATTCTCATCATGATGAGGTGGAACGGGAGATTCTCATCATGATGAGGTGGAACGGGAGATTATCATCATGAGGTGGAACGGGAGATTCTCACGGTGATGAGGTGGTACGGGAGATTCTCACGGTGATGAGTTGGTATGGGAGATTCTCATGGTGATGAGGTGGAACGGGAGATTTTCATGGTGATGAGGTGGAACGGGAGATTCTCATCATGATGAGGTGGAACGGGAGATTCTCATCATGATGAGGTGGAACGGGAGATTCTCATCATGATCAGGTGGAACGGGAGATTCTCATCATGATGAGGTGGAACGGGAGATTCTCACGGTGATGAGGTGGAACGGGAGATTCTCACGGTGATGAGGTGGAAATGGGAGATTCTCATCATGATGAGGTGGAACGGGAGATTCTCATCATGATGAGGTGGAACGGGAGATTCTCATCAGGATGAGGTGGAACGGGAGATTCTCATGGTGATGAGGTGGTACGGGAGATTCTCACGGTGATGAGGTGGTACGGGAGATTCTCACGGTGATGAGGTGGTATGGGAGATTCTCATCATGATGAGGTGGAACGGGAGATTCTCATCATGATGAGGTGGAACGGGAGATTCTCATCGTGATGTGGTGGAACGGGAGATTCTCATGGTGATGAGGTGGAACGGGAGATTCTCACGGTGATGAGGTGGAACGGGAGATTCTCATCATGATGAGGTGGAACGGGAGATTCTCATCATGATGAGGTGGAACGGGAGATTCTCATCATGATGAGGTGGAACGGGAGATTCTCATGGTGATGATGTGGAATGGGAGATTCTCATGGTGATGAGGTGGAACGGGAGATTTTCAACATGATGAGGTGGAACGGGAGATTTTCATCATGATGAGGTAGAATGGGAGATTCTCATCATGATGAGGTGGAATGGGAGATTTTCATCGTGATGAGGTGGAACGGGAGATTTTCATGGTGATGAGGTGGAACGGGAGATTCTCATCATGATGAGGTGGAACAGGAGATTCTAACGGTGATGAGGTGGAACGGGAGATTCTCATCATGATGAGGTGGAACGGGAGATTCTCATCAGGATGAGGTGGAACAGGAGATTCTAACGGTGATGAGGTGGAACGGGAGATTCTCATCATGATGAGGTGGAACGGGAGATTCTCATCATGATGAGGTGGAACGCGAGATTCTCATCATGATGAGGTGGAACAGGAGATTCTCATCGTGATGAGGTGGAACGGGAGATTCTCATCATGATGAGGTGGAACGGGAGATTCTCATCATGATGAGGTGGAACGCGAGATTCTCATCATGATGAGGTGGAACGGGAGATTCTCATCATGATGAGGTGGAACAGGAGATTCTCATCATGATGAGGTGGAACGGGAGATTCTCATGGTGATGAGGTGGAACGGGAGATTCTCATCATGATGAGGTGGAACGGGAGATTCTCATGGTGATGAGGTGGAACGGGAGATTCTCATCGTGATGAGGTGGAACGGGAGATTCTCATGGTGATGAGGTGGAACGGGAGATTCTCATCATGATGAGGTGGAACGGGAGATTCTCATGGTGATGAGGTGGAACGGGAGATTCTCATGGTGATGAGGTGGAACGGGAGATTCTCATGGTGATGAGGTGGAACGGGAGATTCTCATGGTGATGAGGTGGAACGGGAGATTCTCATGGTGATGAGGTGGAACGGGAGATTCTCATGGTGATGAGGTGGAACGGGAGATTCTCATCATGATGAGGTGGAACGGGAGATTCTCACGGTGATGAGGTGGAACGGGAGATTCTCATCATGATGAGGTGGAACGGGAGATTCTCATGGTGATGATGTGGAACGGGAGATTCTCACGGTGATGAGGTGGAACGGGAGATTCTCATCGTGATGAGGTGGAACGGGAGATTCTCATCGTGATGAGGTGGAACGGGAGATTTTCATCGTGATGAGGTGGAACGGGAGATTCTCACGGTGATGAGGTGGAACGGGAGATTCTCACAGTGATGAGGTGGAATGGGAGATTCTCATGGTGATGAGGTGGAACGGGAGATTTTCATCGTGATGAGGTGAAATGGGAGATTTTCATCATGATGAGGTGGAACGGGAGATTCTCATCATGATGAGGTGGAATGGGAGATTCTCACGGTGATGAGGTGGAATGGGAGATTCTCACGGTGATGAGGTGGAATGGGAGATTCTCACGGTGATGAGGTGGAACGGGAGATTCTCACGGTGATGAGGTGGAACGGGAGATTCTCACGGTGATGAGGTGGAACGGGAGATTCTCACGGTGATGAGGTGGAACGGGAGATTCTCATGGTGATGAGGTGGAACGGGAGATTCTCATGGTGATGAGGTGGAACGGGAGATATTGACACCTTGCTGAATCACTGAGGACTGAGGCAGTTGTAATGGAAAACTGGATCCAACTCCATACTAATTAAATGGTAAAGTAATTAGTACGTATATAAACATCAGGAAAAAAAAGGTATTACTGTTGATTGACACATTGTGTCAGAAGTTATTCACCGTCCTTCCAAGCAGAAACATTAATCAAGCTAATCAGCAGTTATAGCAGATATAGATATTCTATTTTATACAACAAAGAGGCTTAGAATAATAGTGTTAAACGTGTTTATGTTAGGAATGACCAAAGAAGATATTCTGACATTTTATCCTCCTCTTTCTGTTGTTTTACTGCTCTGAAACAGCTGCTGTGTGAACACAGGCTCATTATAAATCACAGTGAGGAGCCTGTAATGACGTTTCGACACACATTCTAGTGTGTTTGTAGTGAACGCACGGCTCTGAAAAGACGTGTCCTTTCTCTCCGAGCGCAGTCGATCCAGAGAGGCTGATAGGACAGAGATGAGAAGCAGGCCTTATCTTGTTCTTGAAGAAATCTGGCCATATTTCATTATCGCTTGGTTTCATGGTCTTCGTTCTCCGTTCAATCTCCTCAATCTGCAGAGTCCCCAGTGCAAGCAAGCGCTCATCCGCACACACCAAGGATGGCAGGGGTCAGGCTGCCAGTGAGAGCGAGAACAGACATGTTGCTGCAATTTCCTCCCCTTATTCCTTTACTCGGCTTCATCACAGCAGGACTTTACTCCAGCAGCAGCCTGAAAGCAGCTCATCTCCGCCCGTCCACCTCCTGCACCTCGTCACCTTCACATGAAGACACGTCCACAGTGACGTTTCACAGCCAGTACTTACATTTAGATGTCTGAGAGTGAATTACAGTTTCCAGGACAATTCAGTCTGGAGCTGAAAGGCTGTTCTGACCTGTGATTCCTGTAGACCTAGACCACATCTGGACCTGGTCTTTCCGTTAATGAGACACAGGAAGATAGAGCAGCTCCTTCCTGTCATGTTGCTATGCTACATGTTATCATAGCTCCGGGGAACCAGGTTCTGTAATCTCCTGAAACTTTTAGATGGAACCCGACAACACACCTGAACTCAGAGCTGAACTGCCTCCTCTGCATGTGATCCAGCTCTGCAGCAGCCTGGTAACAAGATTCAGGCGTGTTGCATGTAAACCTTGCAGGATGGTGGATCTTGAGGACGGTACCGGGACCCTCCCCCCCCCCTTCCCCTTCCCTGGCAGTCCCAGACTGCCTCCTGTACAGGACAGCCCCGTCAGGAGGAGGCCGATGTGGACATGCTTTGGGTTGGGAATGAAATGTTGGAATGATGTCAGATTACATAGAAATGTGTTTTTTTTTTTATGTTTTCCTCCTGTCTAAAGGTATTTACGGTAGGAGGCGATTTGGGAAAAGTTGGTCGGTGTGTTTCGGCTTCCAGCAGACTGTAGTTATGTGTTTTCATACATGGCTGGGATCCGCTTCACCTGAACACCCACAAAGCTCCGCTACGATACTTCAGAGGAGACGTTTGTGTCTCTAAATGAGGACGGACGGAGACCAGCTGATGAGGATGATGTGTCTTCAACAGGGAGATTCCTGCACCTATCAGGCTGGTCAGCCGACGACAGGCTCCGCTTGCTTCTTTCTCCTTTGGGAATTAAGTCATCTGCTCAAGAGATGTCTTCCTGGGGTTCCTGGGGTTGCCATGGCAACGGGATACGATATGTGTATTCCAATCGATTTAAAAAAGAAAAAAAAGTGTGTGGTTTGCAGTCACATCCTTGTAGGAGAAAATTCTTTGTAACCCCCCCCCCCCCCCCCCCCCCCCCCACCACACACACACACACACACACACACACACACACACACACACACACACACACCTCATCACAGTGTATGCTGACTTCCAGATGGAAGTGTGTGCATGTGGCAGCGCTCCACCCAGTCAGCTGGAGACGTGACATCCTGAATGCAGCAGTGTCATTTGTTTCATCTCCGCTGTGAAAACAAAAACAAAACACGCGTTTAAGCTCCACAAGCTGCATCCTGATGAGGAAGAGGATGAAGATGCCCTCCCAACATGCCTCACTTCCTGCTCTCCACCAGCAGGTGGCAGCGTCCTCAGCCCCGAGTCCATCAGGGTGACAAGCTGAGCCTGGCGACAGACTCTCCAGGTGGAAAACCCTCGTAAGACGTTAACCAGGAGGAGGTTCGTCCCGCTGATTGATTTATAACCTCACTCATCTGGTTTCCTCTCAGTTTTCTGGATGTTTGTCATCCATCCCCCTTTCTACGCTGAAATCTTCCATCTGAAGTAGTTTGATTTATTTAATGGATGTTTGTATCTTGTTTGGGGTCATGTATATGTGACGCACACAAAGCATGTGGTCCCAATTTTTCTTTCAGTTTTTTCCACTGCATGGGGTAACAATATGTGTTCCAGTTTAAGCTTAGGATTTATCAGGGGTTTAGTGAATCCCATGTCAGTCCCTGTGGATTTGGGGTTATTTAGGTCGTAGTACCCATTTACGCCAGTAGGCGGCAGCAGGACACCTCTCAGCTCACCGAAACTCGGCTTTTTGGCTGTTGTTGTTTTTTTGTCACTCCGTGATAAAAGAGTCGATGCAGCAATAGCGTGACGATGTCCTGTCTGCTCATTTAACCTTTATTTCTCAGGTTAGTGCTTTATATGTACAAGTACTGTATATACAAGTAAGATGAAGCTATGTAGTAGCTGAATGTATTGGTTGATGCCTGGTGTGATGGTCTAAGTTGTGTTTTCATTTTGTTTTCCTGCAACCTGGTGAGGCCAGCACTGTCGGATTGTATTATCATGGCGGCCTCGTGGCAGTTTAGAATACATTTGGGATTCAGTCATAAGCTCCTACAACCAATATTGATCTGCTCCTTGAAATATTTTGTTATGATTACTTTTGTGAATGTTCAGAGATGTGTTTAATGTGTAAATAAATCAAGCATTTGCACTTGGAGACAAACTTTGTAAACCTGGACTTCAGCAATTTGCAGTGTTGAATGGAAAAACGGTTGATTGTTACTGTTTACTGGAGAACATTGTAAGTGCATTTATTTAAATATGTTAAAAATGTTAAATAAATGACTCCGTGATAAAAGAGTCGATGCAGCAATAGCGTGACGATGTCCTGTCTGCTCATTTAACCTTTATTTCTCAGACACTGCTGTATGGTCGCGTGCTCGGGACCTGCAACAGATTAATGGGGGCTCGTCCGGGATTGACGACATCAGGAAGCCAGAGTTCGTCAGTCAACTGATCACTGAACCTGTGGACCGCCATCATCACTGTCAAACCGGAGGGTGCCGTGGAACCAAGACGTCTGTCTTCAGCCAGAGTAAGGGGCCTCCACGTTTACAGAGGGTGCGACAAGTGTGAACCATGGCAGCCAACACTAGAAAAGAACTGGTTTGGTCAATAAAAAAGGCGCTGCTTCACCTTTCAGCTGAACAGCTCTTCCAAGTTGCAGTGAACATTCTGCCACCATCTGAAAAGGATTCTGCAGAAGTGGATCGGCAAGATGAAGGAGAGTGTTTTGACCTTATCTGCTCATATATGTCCTCCAAAGATTTACTTGACTTAGAAGATCAGGGTTTGTCACAGTTACTTTGTTTGAAAGATGTTATTGATGAGATGAACACAAGTCATACTTACCCTGGTGAAACAACAGAAGAAGAGGCAGATATTCCAGTTCCTGGTACAGAGTCAGGATTAACCACCAAACATATGTTCAATGTTAACATTCAGGGTGCAACCGATACAGAGAATACACTATCTCATGGGGCCACTTCTAAGGTGGGGGCTCATCATTCACACCTTAGCGCTAAGCAAAGTGCCCCACTGAACCCACAAGAGGTAAATGCAGGTAACTGTAGCCCCTCAACCACCACCCATGTTACTCAGCCCGTATCTTCTGTTGCACAACATTCTCCCCATAGTAGTGAGAGTCTGGTAGCGCTTAGAGATTTAGCCCTATTCCACAGAAAAGAATTCAAAATCCATGGTGGGCAAATAGGTGATAATGCAGCAGACATAAGTTATAGCAATCTTTGCAAACAAATAGATGAAGGGTTAAGAGAGCAGCACCCAGAAAGTGAAGTAATCCGAGCAGTTCTGCGGATTACAAAGCCAGGCCACTTCAAGGACATGTTAATCAGCAAAGATGAGATGACAATAAATGAACTAAAGAGCTTCCTAAGGTCTCACATGGGGGAGAAAAGCACAACAGAACTTTTTCAGGAGCTAATTACAGCCAGACAGCAGGATCAGGAGACACCACAACAGTTTTTGTATAGGATGGTGGGATTGAAACAGAAAGTTATCCACACGTCAAAGCAAACTGACAGAAATCAAGTATGAGGCACAAACTGTACAGAACGTATTCATGCACACAGTTTATCAGGGTTTAAGTGAGAAACATGATGACATTAGGCGAGAGTTGAAACCCCTTCTTTCAGACCCATCTGTGTCAGATGATGCCCTCCTAAGACAAGTCATCAAGACAACCAGTGAGGAGAGTGAAAGGAGACGGCGCCTGGGACGAAACATAAGGACCAAAGCTGTCTATGCACAGAGTGGCCAGGTAAATTCAGAAAAGCTGGAAGGGGGCAAAGGGGACTCTTATATTAAAGGTAAAGATGAAGAAGTACAAAAGCTGAGTGCACAAGTGCAAGCATTAACACAAATGGTGGAGTCACTTCAACATTCAAAACAAGCTGTTGCACAATCCCAGCCTCCTGCACAACAGCTCTGCCATTGTGGAAGTAGTCAAACAAGATACCAGTCCCAGAGAAAAGAGAGAATAAATGTCTGCCCTTCCTGCAGTGAAAAAAAACTGTTAGACTGTAAACACTGTTTTTTGTGTGGCGAAGAAGGACACCGTGCACTGGGTTGTCTAAAGAGACGGAAGCCGACGGGAAACCAGCAGTGGTCACAGAAGAGGGACGATCTGTGACCAACAACACCACCCAGTCCAAACCAAAATGTAGCGACATGACAAAAGCACCACACAATGATAAGCATGCTGCTGCCTTTCCTGTCTCATATGCCAATGATAAACCCACATCAGAGAGAGTTGCACAGCTAATCGGACAAAAATGCCTACTCGTATGTAATATGAATGGATATGCAGTAACTGCTCTGTTGGACACAGGGGCTCAGATAAGTCTGATTGACCGGGCATGGAGGCAAAAATATCTGCCACATCAAGAAATCCACCCCCTAAGTGAGCTGATCGGAGATTGTGATCTCAATGTCATTGCAGTAAATGGTGAAACTATTCCGTATGATGGGTGGGTGGAAATCATTGTCAACTTGCCAGGTAATGCTGACCCCAACTTTTAATAAACTTTTGAAGGATGATATACCTGTGCAGCGCTCTTATTCAGCCATCCCCAAGCCTCTTTATAAGGAGGTTAAAGAATATATTCAGGATCTGCTGGCCAGAAAGTGGATAGTGAAGTCAAAGTCACCTTATTCGGCCCCGGTGGTTTGTGTTCGGAAAAGGGACGGGACTCTGAGGCTCTGTATTGACTACCGGCTCCTGAATCGCAAGACCATTCCAGACAGACACCCACTCCCGCGCATCCAGGACCTAATGAACACGCTCGGAGGGTATCACTGGTTCTCTATATTGGACCAGGGAAAGGCATATCACCAGGGTTACATCTCAGAGGGTTCCAGGCATCTCACTGCATTCATCACTCCATGGGGCCTTTATGAATGGGTCCGCATTCTGTTTGGTCTCTCAAATGCCCCAGCTGCCTTTCAGAGATGTATGGAGGAGGTGTTGGACTCCCTGCGTGATGAATGTTGCATCCCTTACCTGGATGATGTGCTTTGCTATGCCAGGACCTTTGAAGACCATGTTGAAGGACTAAGGAGAGTTCTGAGAGCCCTTCAGCATCACGGCATTAAGCTTAGGCCCACCAAGTGTGAGTTATTTAAGAATGAGGTGCGTTATGTTGGAAGGCTGGTCTCAGCTGAGGGAGTTCGGGTTGACCCCAAAGACATAGCAGCAGTTCAAACCTTGAGGGAGAAAACACCAAGTACTGTTGGAGATGTCCGAAAGCTACTAGGGTTTTTAAGCTTCAATAGAGCTTATGTGCAGGACTTTGCCAGGGTAGCTAAGCCATTGTATGACCTTCTGCAAATGAAGGAAAAACATACAGCCCAGCCTCAGCTTAAGACATGTAAGGGGAAGGGTGGCCAGCTGTGCTCGAAGGTCCCTGTTCAGTGGACCCAAAAACATCAGGAAGTTCTTGACCAACTAGTCCACATGCTGTCCAGTCCACCTGTGTTAGCCTACCCCAACTTCAGCCTGCCCTTTGTGTTACACACTGATGCATCAGCAGAAGGTCTTGGGGCTGTGTTATACCAACGTCATGAAGGCAAGTTGAGGGTGATTGCATATGGGTCGAGAACACTATCCCCTGCAGAGAAGAGGTACCACATGCACTCAGGCAAACTTGAGTTTCTTGCGTTAAAGTGGGCAGTATGTGAGAAATTTCATGACTACCTCTTCTATGCCCCCTTCTTTACCGTATACACAGACAACAACCCCCTGACTTATGTCATGAGCACTGCAAAGTTGAATGCTGTGGGTCATAGGTGGGTTGGAGAGCTGGCAGACTTTCATTTTGAAATCAAATATAGGCCTGGTAAAGTCAATACTGATGCTGACACCCTCTCCAGGTTGCCACTTGATATCTCTGAGTATGTTGAAGCATGCACAGAGGAACTTTCAAAAGACACCATCCAAGCAACCTGGGAAGGGAGTCGAGCTGCTAAGGAAAATGATGTGGCCTATGTTGCTGTTTTAAACTTGTCACAGGAAAGCCTAGATTCCTTCACACTGGGTAGCCAATCTGCAATAAGTCACCAGGAGCTTAGGCAAGCTCAGAAAGATGACACAGTAATAGGTGAGGTTATCAGATTAAAGGAAGCACACACCCATCTTACAAGTCGTATCAGGGAAGCCACAACAGGTCCAGTTAGGAGGCTTCTGCATGAGTGGGAAAGGCTTCAGATTGAAAATGGACTGCTGTACAGAAAGACAATACAGAGGTGCCAACTGGTTCTGCCTGAAAAATATAAATCTGTCGCTCTGAAATACCTTCATGAAGAGATGGGTCATGTGGGCACCGAAAGAGTCATCAGTTTGGCGAGAGACAGATTCTACTGGCCATGCATGAAGAAAGAAATCAGGGCCTATGTGACAAGGAAGTGTCCATGTATAAAACGAAAGAAACCAGTTTCTCACATCAGGGCACCCATGGGTTCTATTGCTACAACTTGTCCCCTTGAACTGGTATCCATCGATTACTTGCACCTTGAGCCAAGTGCAGGGGGCTTTGAATACATTCTGGTGGTGGTCGATCATTTTACCCGGTTTGCCCAGGCTTATCCCACCCGTAATAAATCTGGGAAGACAGCTGCAGAAAAGTTATTTGATGACTTCATTCCACGGTTTGGTTTCCCCAAGAAACTGCATCATGACCAGGGCCGTGAATTTGAAAATAACTTATTTAAGACCCTGCAGCAGCTTTCAGGCGTTGGGCATTCCAAGACCACGCCTTATCATCCTCAAGCTAACCCAGCCGAGAGATTCAACAGAACTCTCCTCCAACTACTTCGTACCCTAACAGACGAAGAGAAAAGCAGGTGGAAAGAGCATTTGCCACAAATGGTCCATGCCTATAATTGCACAAAGCATGAGGCAACTGGGTACTCTCCATTTTATTTACTCTATGGTCATCATCCCTGTTTACCTGTAGACCTTTTATTTGGTCTAGCAGCAGATGAAGAAGCCACCTCCCCAAGGGGTTATGCAGAAAGGTGGGCAGCAAGGATGAAGCAGGCATACAGGCTAGCCTCTGAAAATAGCCACCACTCAAGTGCCAGGGCAAAACAGTACTATGATCGTCATCAGAAAGGAGTTACCCTTCAGCCAGGCGACCGTGTTCTAGTCCGCAACCTGAGTGAGCGGGGGGGCGCAGGAAAATTAAGAGCATACTGGGAGGACACAGTTTACATTGTCAAAGAACAGATGAATGATGGCCCTGTGTATAAGGTGTGTCCAGAGAGGAGTGACACTAAAGTCCGCATCTTGCACCGGAACTTATTACATCTGGTTAATGACTTACCTGTTGACTATCCATCTCCTCAGGGACAGGAAATTGGGACTAAAAAAAAGACTCCCCCTCGACCAAAAGACAGACAAGTGAGAAACAGACAGTTACAGAAGGGGCAGACACAATTGCCAGCAAGCAGCGAAATGTCAGATTCGGATGAAGACACCATTTGCTGGGTTCAAGTACCTATGAGGGGAAAAGCTGTCAGTGAACCCAAGAGAATATGTGAAGTGCCCAAGGAAAAACCACTCCCCTCCCCATGTGATCTGCAGGAGAGAGCATGGGACGTTCCAGTGCATGATATTCAAAATGACACGGCATCTGGTCCAGAGTTACTACATGAGGAGAGGGCAGAAGGGATGGCACAATTCCCAGGGTTGGACACTACACAATCAAAGTCTGGTCTTGCATCTGGTCAGACTGAATACATCCCACCTGATCATTAGACTAGTTTTCCAGAGGTGGTAATTAATCAGTCAGCAGATTACAGCACCACAATCAGAAAATCCAGACGTGAGAGAAAGCCTGCTCAGATGCTAACATATGAGTCCTTAGGTGAACCATCTTACCAGGCAAAATGTGATGTTAATAGTACAAGGGTGTTTCAGGTGGTTCCCACTCCGGTTAGTGAAGCAGGGCTACAATGTGTTCAGGCACATTATATCCCTTGTCATGCACCTCAGTTTGCTGTACCGTATCAGATACTGCCATTTACAACTTATGTGCCTTTTGTCATCCCTACTCAAGTGTATTAAAAAAAAAACAAAAAACAAACATTTTGTTAACCGAGTTCCTCTGATGTGTGATCGATGTTTTATGAGCAATGTTGGTTGTTGTGCAATGGCAGGAGCCATCTTTTCTTTGTGAGGGAGTGTGTGACGCACACAAAGCATGTGGTCCCAATTTTTCTTTCAGTTTTTTCCACTGCATGGGGTAACAATATGTGTTCCAGTTTAAGCTTAGGATTTATCAGGGGTTTAGTGAATCCCATGTCAGTCCCTGTGGATTTGGGGTTATTTAGGTCGTAGTACCCATTTACACCAGTAGGCGGCAGCAGGACACCTCTCAGCTCACCGAAACTCGGCTTTTTGGCTGTTGTTGTTTTTTTGTCACTCCGTGATAAAAGAGTCGATGCAGCAATAGCGTGACGATGTCCTGTCTGCTCATTTAACCTTTATTTCTCAGGTTAGTGCTTTATATGTACAAGTACTGTATATACAAGTAAGATGAAGCTATGTAGTAGCTGAATGTATTGGTTGATGCCTGGTGTGATGGTCTAAGTTGTATTTTCATTTTGTTTTCCTGCAACCTGGTGAGGCCAGCACTGTCGGATTGTATTATCATGGCGGCCTCGTGGCAGTTTAGAATACGTTTGGGATTCAGTCATAAGCTCCTACAACCAATATTGATCTGCTCCTTGAAATATTTTGTTATGATTACTTTTGTGAATGTTCAGAGATGTGTTTAATGTGTAAATAAATCAAGCATTTGCACTTGGAGACAAACTTTGTAAACCTGGACTTCAGCAATTTGCAGTGTTGAATGGAAAAACGGTTGATTGTTACTGTTTACTGGAGAACATTGTAAGTGCATTTATTTAAATATGTTAAAAATGTTAAATAAATGACTCCGTGATAAAAGAGTCGATGCAGCAATAGCGTGACGATGTCCTGTCTGCTCATTTAACCTTTATTTCTCAGACACTGCTGTATGGTCGCGTGCTCGGGACCTGCAACATATACTCCATCATAGATGTCTGGTTTTAATTCTGCTCCTTTTGCAGCTGCATTTCGTCCCTTCCTGGAGCATTCAGCAGGTGTGGAGAAGGACCTGCAGCTTATTGAGAAGCTTCAGGAAACCTTGTTAAGAAAGGAGCATGATGTAACTCTCTGAACTTAAAATATGCTTCAGACTGACAGTTCATAATATTAATTATACATTTTATTTCCTTCCATGACAGTCGAGGTCACGTTACTGTAAAACATACAAAAACTTGACAAAATGCAATAAAAAACAACAGAAAACAGTCTGAACAGGACAAAAGGGAACTAAGTGGAACAATCACAGCGAACAGAGTCTTGAATTTGGTCTGAAGAGCAGAAATGAGTCGATATTCCAGAGTTCAGAGGAAGAGAATTCCATGATTACAGTATCTGTTCATTTTGTCATTTTCCTGCAGCGTCCTGAGGTGAAGGGCGGGAGGAACCAGAATTTTACCTGCTGATATGATACCATTACTTTATGGTACTATACCATTCATACTATTATTGATGCATTTGCTCCTTAAATCATGATTATAAAATGTGCATTTATATATCTTTATTGCCAAATCAATATGAAATATTAGTAAAGGTGAAGCTTTCAAAACAATATATTATATGAATCAGTAAATTAAACAAAACTAAGATTTAGAAACATCTTATTAAAATTCAATCACAGATGAATATAGAAAATAAAAAATGTATAATATATAAAAGTGTTTCTAGAGTTGGAAAAGTGAATAAATATATGTTACATTTTCTGTCAAAGTATTTTCACTATTCAGCTTCCTTTGTAACATCAGCAAGAAGTTGGTTTGAATTATATCATTTATGTCTTTCAGATACAGTAAATTTACAAAAACAGTTTACATTAAAAGAGGCTTAAACTCCTCATTTTACATTTGTAAAGCTACTTTAATATGCTTATAATGATATAACAACCTTATGTAATTACTGTAGAAAAAGCAACTGTTACAATGAGGTTACTGTAAAAATTACAGTTTTTACTGTAAATTTCTAGTTTCTTGTAATTTACTAAAAATAAAAACTGAATGTTAAATATGCTGCATTATAGGTGGATATTTCTGCACCACGGTCATGAAGCCATCTAAGGGACATCAGTATCTAGAAAATGCTTGTTAGTTGAGTTGTTGCTATTTCCATCATTTCTCTCATTTGTTCATCCATTTTAATAAGCTCAACCCTCCAGAGAGGCAGCATGTGCATCTGAATGTTGTTGATGACTCAGAAAGTCCGGGGCGAGCAGAAAGCAGGCGGCTCCGGGGAGCATCAACAGCCTCTGAAGGTCACTCTACGCTGTTACCATGACAGCGCCAGCCTGAAGTTGCAGGCGTTGTTTTTGTCGTGATTTAGGAAGGGACGTGCCTCAGGTTGGTGGTTCCCCTCCTCCTCGGCTTCCTCATCTTCATCAGCACTGGAGCCAGCAGGGGGGAGGCCGAGCCCTGAGCGGCGTGTCATTCTGAGATTCTCCCCCAGGAGAGACACACACAGCATCCTCAACCAAAGTGTGTGAGGAGCCATCGGTAGTCTTTGGGGTGTTGTGAAGTGGCTAAAGCTTCACCTCTGTGCCTTCCTGACTCTGTACAGAAGGATTAGACAGACACTTGCTCTAATTACCCATCTGTCATCTACACTTACTCTGAACCACTAACATGCAGCCGTTCTCTTTGTCCCTCCACTCATCCGTCAGCCATGACCGCCCACATCTTCCCGCTCTGTCTGGGGAGTAGCTGCATCATCAGACAGCGTGCAGGTGGTTACGCTGTGTGGGTGGAGAGCAGGGTTCATCCAGATATGCAGGACCATTCTGCTTAAGAGCTAACCTCACAGGAAGTCTGAACAAGGCAGTTGTCCTTGATAGACTCTGTTTTAATCCTGCAGAAGTCCTGGAGGACCTTGAATACCTGGAAACCTCCTCAAGTGAATTCTTCCTCAAAGACAGGCTCATTTAAAGGCTCCATCTGACACAAACAGCCTGCATGGTGCTGCTTAGTGTTTCCCCAAGAAGACGGTCAACTAGGTCTGTCGCAATAAGTCCGTTTATTGCATGATAAGAAAAGATGCATGCGATAAGTTCATTAGTTTCTCAGTTTCATTTGTCTTTCTTTTCTGCTGCATTTGTTTTAAGACAATATTAACTAAACACGGCAATACAACAAGCTTCCATCTGCACTTAACACCTTAACAAAGAGGCTAGCTGCATCTTCCCGACAGTCCACTATCAATGGGTGTTTAACAGACAGATTAACTATCAACAGCATGGTGTGCACTCAGACAGCGTGGTTGGTGAAGCCATGCTGCCCTTTAATATAGTTAAAAAAGTGACATTTTGAAAAATGTTGCAAACATTTCACAGCCAGAATGACTCACCTGTATAAACATACATGTTACAAACGGCATGAAACTCTCTTTACAATGACATGAAAAATGACATTTTACCATTCCACCCCTGGTCAAGTCCAAACATATGAGCTGACCATAGACTATGTACCTGTGTTACATGGTGTTTAGAGACCATATGTTTCAGATAAACACGTTGCCAAAACCTCCGGAGAAATCCTGATCTGTTTTAGCAGACTGGGGACCGGATGAGTCTAGTCTGCACATCGAGCTAAAGGTTCTTTAGAAATGATAGTATGTTGATCTGTGAAAGGATGTACTTCCATTATTATGGCTTTATTGTTATTTTTGTTGAAAATAGTCTCAAAATGACAAAAATAATCGCATAGCGCGATATTATCATCTATCACAATAATTTCTGAGACAATTAATCACGTGGCAAATTTGTTACCATGACAGGCTTAATATGATCTATCTATTTACAGAAATAGCTCCACATATTTACAGAAAGAGGATGCATTTAGCTAAACAGTCAACCATGGAAGCTTCTAGAGAGCCAGATATATGAACCAGCAAGACATAATGAGAATACACTGCTAGAATATTCAACTCTTTTTACACAGCACTAATTCACAACACATTTCCAGACAATTTTATAGTCAGTCCAATTCAATCTGATTCATTTTGGTCCAGTTTAATCCAGTTAAAGAAATGCTCCCATTTTTAACTGTATACAACTAAACCAGTTCAGAAAATAATGACCTACATCAGTAAACCCATGCTTTGGATAAAATCTTTGATTAAACACCCCAACTCTAATAATCATAGCAACTACATTCACTACTACGTTTATTATATATCTATTTTTCACCCTCAGTCTTAGCAGTACAGATCTGACCCATAAAATGTCTTAATGTAAAAATATGTATATTATAAATAGTCATACCAAGGGAATACATTGTCGTCTCATGATTTTTCCATATTTTCTAACAGATATGTGATGCAGATGTTAACGGGACGATTCTTTAAAAAAACCATGCGCTATATCGGTATTAGTACTTTATGTCATAGACACCACAATGCTTAATCTTAAAGTTCAACAATGATCTATGAACATACAGAACCTATGATATTCATAATTTGTAACACGTATTTTATACACATATTATAACACTTCACCGGCTAAAAACAGCTAACATTTAAGTGTGCTAACCTATGGTGCTAACTCTACTGAGTCGGTAACCGCAGCCTCAAATAAATGATTGGATCTATAACTGTTAGGGATAAATTTGCAAGCTGCATTACACATCAGAATCATAATAGAATAATTTAATATTTATATAGAAAGAAATTAACCCTGGCCTGGACCTATGTAAATCGCCGCCATAATTAATCCCTGGAAAACTGATCGAAAGTCCATCCTCTTCCGCTACTTTAGACAATTGGCATCAATTTAGTGTGTGTAGTGTTCATCGTTTCACACTAGGTTTATGGATGATTTAAGGGCAGCATCTGGGTACTTTCAGTGCACTGAGTTTTTTGTGTAAATGTTAGTGTAAACACACTACGCACTGAAACATAGTGCTCGAAGTAGTGTTTGTGTGCTGATTGAGACAAACCCAGTGTGTCACTGCTAACTGTCAGAGTTTTCACTTCTAACTGTCAGTGTGTCACTGCTAACATAAGCATGCTCACCGGTAACTGTCAGTGTGTCACTGCTAACATAAGCATGTTCACCGCTAACTGTCAGTGTGTCACTGCTAACATAAGCATGTTCACCGCTAACTGTCAGTGCGTCACTGCTAACATAAGCATGTTCACCGCTAACTGTCAGTGTGTCACTGCTAAAATAAGCATGTTCACTGCTAACTGTCAGTGTGTCACTGCTAACATAAGCATGTTCACCGCTAACTGTCAGTGTGTCACTGCTAACATAAGCATGTTCACCGCTAACTGTCAGTGTGTCACTGCTAACATAAGCATGTTCACCGCTGTCAGTGCGTCACTGCTAACATAAGCATGTTCACCGCTAACTGTCAGTGTGTCACTGCTAACCTAAGCATGTTCACCGCTAACTGTCAGTGCGTCACTGCTAACATAAGCATGTTCACCGCTAACTGTCAGTGTGTCACTGCTAACATAAGCATGTTCACCGCTAACTGTCAGTGTGTCACTGCTAACATAAGCATGTTCACCGCTAACTGTCAGTGTGTCACTGCTAACATAAGTATGTTCACCGCTAACTGTCAGTGTGTCACTGCTAACATAAGCATGTTCACCGCTAACTGTCAGTGTGTCACTGCTAACATAAGCATGTTCACCGCTAACTGTCAGTGTGTCACTGCTAACATAAGCATGTTCACCGCTAACTGTCAGTGTGTCACTGCTAACATAAGCATGTTCACCGCTAACTGTCAGTGTGTCACTGCTAAAATAAGCATGTTCACCGGTAACTGTCAGTGTGTCACTGCTAACATAAGCATGTTCACCGCTAACTGTCAGTGTGTCACTGCTAACATAAGCATGTTCACTGCTAACTGTCAGTGTGTCACTGCTAACATAAGCATGTTCACTGCTAACTGTCAGTGTGTCACTGCTAACATAAGCATGTTCACCGCTGTCAGTGTGTCACTGCTAACATAAGCATGTTCACCGCTAACTGTCAGTGTGTCACTGCTAACATAAGCATGTTCACCGCTAACTGTCAGTGTGTCTCTGCTAACATAAGCATGTTCACCGCTAACTGTCAGTGTGTCACTGCTAACATAAGCATGTTTACCGGTAACTGTCAGTGTGTCACTGCTAACATAAGCATGTTTACCGGTAACTGTCAGTGTGTCACTGCTAACATAAGCATGTTCACCGCTAACTATCAGTATGTCACTGCTAACATAAGCATGTTCACCGCTAACTGTCAGTATGTCACTGCTAACATAAGCATGTTCACCGCTAACTGTCAGTGTGTCACTGCTAACATAAGCATGTTCACCGCTAACTGTCAGTGTGTCACTGCTAAAATAAGCATGTTCACCGGTAACTGTCAGTGTGTCACTGCTAACATAAGCATGTTCACCGCTAACTGTCAGTGTGTCACTGCTAACATAAGCATGTTCACCGCTAACTGTCAGTGCGTCACTGCTAACATAAGCATGTTCACCGCTAACTGTCAGTGCGTCACTGCTAACATAAGCATGTTCACCGCTAACTGTCAGTGCGTCACTGCTAACATAAGCATGTTCACCGCTAACTGTCAGTGTGTCACTGCTAACATAAGCATGTTCACCGCTAACTGTCAGTGTGTCACTGCTAACATAAGCATGTTCACCGGTAACTGTCAGTGTGTCACTGCTAACATAAGCATGTTCACCGCTAACTGTCAGTGTGTCACTGCTAACATAAGCATGTTCACCGCTAACTGTCAGTGTGTCACTGCTAACATAAGCATGTTCACCGCTAACTGTCAGTGTGTCACTGCTAACATAAGCATGTTCACCGCTAACTGTCAGTGTGTCACTGCTAAAATAAGCATGTTCACCGGTAACTGTCAGTGTGTCACTGCTAACATAAGCATGTTCACCGGTAACTGTCAGTGTGTCACTGCTAACATAAGCATGTTCACCGCTAACTGTCAGTGTGTCACTGCTAAAATAAGCATGTTCACCGGTAACTGTCAGTGTGTCACTGCTAACATAAGCATGTTCACCGGTAACTGTCAGTGTGTCACTGCTAACATAAGCATGTTCACCGCTAACTGTCAGTGTGTCACTGCTAACATAAGCATGTTCACCGCTAACTGTCAGTGTGTCACTGCTAAAATAAGCATGTTCACCGGTAACTGTCAGTGTGTCACTGCTAACATAAGCATGTTCACCGCTAACTGTCAGTGTGTCACTGCTAACATAAGCATGTTCACCGCTAACTGTCAGTGTGTCACTGCTAACATAAGCATGTTCACCGCTGTCAGTGCGTCACTGCTAACATAAGCATGTTCACCGCTAACTGTCAGTGCGTCACTGCTAACATAAGCATGTTCACCGCTAACTGTCAGTGTGTCACTGCTAACATAAGCATGTTCACCGCTAACTGTCAGTGTGTCACTGCTAACATAAGCATGTTCACCGCTAACTGTCAGTGTGTCACTGCTAACATAAGCATGTTCACCGCTAACTGTCAGTGCGTCACTGCTAACATAAGCATGTTCACCGCTAACTGTCAGTGTGTCACTGCTAACATAAGCATGTTCACCGCTAACTGTCAGTGTGTCACTGCTAACATAAGCATGTTCACCGCTAACTGTCAGTGTGTCACTGCTAACATAAGCATGTTCACCGCTAACTGTCAGTGTGTCACTGCTAACATAAGCATGTTCACCGCTAACTGTCAGTGTGTCACTGCTAAAATAAGCATGTTCACTGGTAACTGTCAGTGTGTCACTGCTAACATAAGCATGTTCACCGCTAACTGTCAGTGTGTCACTGCTAACATAAGCATGTTCACCGGTAACTGTCAGTGTGTCACTGCTAACATAAGCATGTTCACCGCTAACTGTCAGTGTGTCACTGCTAACATAAGCATGTTCACCGCTAACTGTCAGTGTGTCACTGCTAACATAAGCATGTTCACCGCTAACTGTCAGTGTGTCACTGCTAACATAAGCATGTTCACCGCTAACTGTCAGTGTGTCACTGCTAAAATAAGCATGTTCACCGGTAACTGTCAGTGTGTCACTGCTAACATAAGCATGTTCACCGCTAACTGTCAGTGTGTCACTGCTAACATAAGCATGTTCACCGCTAACTGTCAGTGTGTCACTGCTAAAATAAGGATGTTCACCGGTAACTGTCAGTGTGTCACTGCTAACATAAGCATGTTCACCGCTAACTGTCAGTGTGTCACTGCTAAAATAAGCATGTTCACCAGTAACTGTCAGTGTGT